>NC_072734.1:70144740-70476870 GCF_026930045.1 Uloborus diversus
AGAGGCGAAAAATGCCTGCGTTCAAAATGTGTTCACAAATGTATTGCCTGATGTATTACTCACGATTAAGTACTCTGAAGAATTTATAAAGGGTATGGCAAGAAAGCTGGGAAGAGCAGTTTTTAATTTAATTTCACTAAAAATGATAAAACGAAACATTACAAGTAATAATAAGAAGAGTGGACCGTTACTAATAATTTATTTATTTAATTTCTAAGTGACTTTCTTGTCACTGAGACGCAGAAGCGCAATAGCTAATTGAAATTTTCAGCTATGGGCTGCATTTTTTCTATCTTTAAACTATCCCAATACCACCATAGCGATCCCTTTAGAAAGTTAATAGAAGTATTCAGAGTACGTTTTAATCATTTTCTGGATGTCTACCATCATTTCCAAATTTCTTGAAGTTACAGATTACTTCAAACTGATTTCCGAGGCACATTAAGCAAACGAACTGTTATATTCCTAGATTATCAACTTCAAAATAGCAGAGCGTGTGTTTGATGTTAAAAAAACGAAAAAAGTATCGAAAAAATAAAAATAAAATCAAAAAAAAAAAAAAAAAACACTACGGAAAATAAGAAGTAGGGGAAGATTGCCGTCAATGAACCACGTAACAGTTTTCGATTTTTTTGAAAGGAAATCCAACTCAAATTTCACGTTAATTATAGGAACAATTTCTCAGTATATTCATCTCTTAATAATAATATTCACTTTCATGATTGACATTAAAGATGATACACATGATGATACACATGATGATACACATGATACACATTAAAGAATGAAAATTAAAAATAAATATTTTAGCATGTGGTCCGGTTGCTATGAATGGAGCATTGAGTTTCCATCGATGGACCACGTTGTCAAATTAAAAAATCAATGCATAACTTACCAATATTTATAACAGGTGATCAATAAACACTGTAATAACAATAAAATATAGAAAAATAGATTTATTTTCTAAAATGTTTTATTTTCGGATAAGAGGAACATAAAAAAGAACAGCACGCACACCACTCAGCTGTTGGCATCACACCTCGTTCAGCACTTGATTTTCCCAATCTGTTCAACGCTGTTCTTAGCTAATATAATTTTAACCTCTTTTGAACTGTTGAGAATTTTGTTAAATCAACTTTGAAAAATTGTGTTTTACGCAAGATTGTACTTGCTCTCTAAAATGTGAAAGAACATTTTTGACCATTTTATTACTGAAATCAGAAGCTTAAGTCTCAAACTACCAGAGAGACTATAGTATTAACAGACTTTTTGTCTTAATTAAATCTGGGGGACATGTTATTTTTCTCAGCCACTTGAAAGGCCAATTCCCCCAATTTTTCGGACGTAATTCCAAAAGCTTCTTCTCTAGTTTCAAAATATGATTCACTAACCATACTCCTATTTCGGAAGGGCTTATCTCTTAAATTTTTAATAAGAGACTAAGGTACAACAAACCGGTTTTTATCCTTCCAGCGACTGTTTAAAGTTCGTTAAGGTCTATGCTACCGCTTCTGTAAGCTACTGTAGCACGTTACATGTTCTCACTTGTCCACTGGCCATTACTAATTTTTGCATATTTTTGGAACAGCAAAAGTATTTGAAACTCTATCATTATGTAAAGTAAGAAAAACAACGTTAAAAAACGCACAAATTTGCCAATTACAGCAGACACGCTTTTGTCGGATGTCTTTTCATCCATAAGTTCATTACTTTTTGCATTAAAAAAGGCGTTCCCTGTAACGCCGAAACACGTTTCTTCTGTAATTGGCAAATTTGTGCTTTTTTTTAACGTTGTTTTTCTTACTTTACTGTTCAGCACAAAGGTATTTATTTATCTATATCATTTTGTTTTAAATTTTTAAACTATTTTATGAAAAAATTGCCTTGAAAATATAATAAAGTATAAAAGATTTCATGAATTACTGAGATTATTTTTTTACTGCCATATTTGTTTTAAAACGATTGAGCAATATTCAAAGGTAATTGAGCTGAAGTTACAACAATATTTGAGATTTTCCATGAATGAAACACTTTGTTAGGTGGTCCATTCATGGAAACACCTAGTGGTCCAATGATAGCAATCTACGTAATTTTGAATATTCTTATACGTGTTACTGCTGTGACGAATCATGATGAAACATAAAGTATGGGGAATTGTACTTGAAAAGGCACTCTTTTAAGTCAATGTCCGAATTATATTCGTGAAATATTTAATTTTAATGAAGATTTTTGCCAATCTTTTTACTATTATATTAAGTGAAGTTGCAAACAAGATGTATGTGCCGAGTACCATGCAAGTTTATAATCAAAGATCCATGTGTATTCTGTGTCAAATATTATGCTAATATTTAATTTTGATCAATGTTTAAATTCACCATATTCATAAAATATTTAATTTTTTTTTTTAAATTTTCGTAGTATTGATTTATTGTGTTGGCTGGTGTGAAAACTGGTCAAAACAGGTTATAATACAACTTAACTAGGTCATTTCAATGCATTAAATTATTATTAATTAAGTTTAATTATGCATAACATAAGTATTTAATTTATAAGAGTTAGGATTAGTTCAATTTTCAACCAACTATGGCCGATTTCGTGCTTTTTGTTAACACCGAAAGACACCAAGGTTCAAGAAAATTTTTGTACGTAAGACTACATTCTTGAGCATGAGCCTCCCCCAAAATAATGAAATTCATGTATCCGCCCCGGCCTCAATTGTACTGATCAACAGTAAAAAAAATTAAAAATTTTAAATCGGCATTTTTAAAAAAAAATTAGAAAAATAATTTATATATTTTTTTAAAGACTGAGGCGTAAAAATTAAACTCATATTTCAAAATGGTGCACATTATTTTGAACAGGAGAAAGCAACCTTTTTAATAAAACAAAATGCAACAAAATATGTTGTACTATTTTGGAGATAAAGAACTTAAAAGATTTTGCAGAAAATCGCAAGTAAGAGAGGATACCTGAGACGCCATCTTTGGTGGCCAGTATTCTGGCACAGGAATTTTTTTGGGCAAAAAAAAAAAAAAAAAAAAATATATATATATATATATATATATATATATATATATATATATATATATATATATATATATATATATATATATATATATATATATATATATATATATAAATTTTAACGTACATTAAATTGAAAAAACAAAAAAAATCCAAGAACATCAGGTTACGCACTTTGTTGAATGGACATGGATTCTACCTTTTCTATTTTCCATTCACTCAGAAGAATTTCAATTTCCCATCGCGTGTTCTCAGAGAGAGAGAGAACCTATGTTCCCTCTCCCTATTGCCAAAAATTAACTATTTTGTCAAAGTGGCAACGAAATGCAATTATACATCACTGAATTGTGTGCAGATTTTTTAAAATGTTTGTTTCACTTAATTAAGAGCTAGTAACTTGTTTTCAATAAAAACTCTTTACGTTTAGGGGGAAAAAATATACTGACTGCTATTTTTCATTTAATTTTTTGATTTACTCAACAAATCAGAAAAATGATACGTCAATATATCGCGAAATCGATTTTCCATATCTTTATGCGTTTTCGATTCAAAATACGAAATAAAATGGAACGGAAGAAATGCCTAAAAGTGTTTCCTATTTTGATAAAATCTTTCGAGAATACGAAAGAGACAGATGGTTTACTTAATATTGATCTGCCTCAATACTTTGAGAGAATCAGATAACACTAAAGAAACGGACACTGTGCTTCTATGATAAATTTGTATCGTAAGAACGATAAAAAATATTTTAAAAATGTTTCATGCTAAAAAAGAATCATCCATTAATTTCAACTAGATATGCTTTGAAATAAATTTTTATATGATTCAGATAGGTGGTGAATTAGTGTTAAGTTTTTCAAATTGGCAGAGACTGTATGTTGAAAGTTTGCATTATTCATGAATATATATGTATATATATATATCAAATATGTTTTCTCTAAACTTTTATAAATTAAATTACGTTTTTTGACACGTGCTTTGCATTTAAATCATAATCAGCTTATACTGTAAGTCATGATCAGTTTACTTTTAAGTTTAAATTAATTTTCAAACTCTTTAGTAAAAAATCATGACTAATTTTTTAAACCTCGGCTGAAAAATTAACTGAAGAAAACAGCAGCAATCATCTCACCAACATTATATGCCACATGTACGAAAATTACAAAATTAATTTTACAGTTATCAGAAGAAAGACTTCTAATGCAAAAATTTAAAATAAAACGAAGAATGTAATAAATTATTTTGAAGTTTTGATGCATTTAAATGTAAATAAAATTTGAGTACAGTAAACTCATGTGCTGTCAAAGCATAATTTAGATTCTTTTTCTGCCACTAACCAATGCATAATAGTATTTTATTTTTTTTCAAATTTAAGTCGCATTATCATTTAACAGTAATACATAAGCTGAAATGGGCAGGTAAACGTATCTGCATAAATGAGTTTTCAAGATAATTGAAGAAACGTGTTTTTAATTCAATCTTTGCAGTTGGGAAAGGTAGGAATTATACCTTTTTTTCGCGTTTTTTCCAAGCAAAGACCAAATAATCAAGCTTGTACAAAAATGCTAATGTAAAAAAAAAAAAAAAAAAAATTGCAGTCACCGCCCTTTACCTGCCCACGGCTGTAGGCGTTTTAGTAATTATTAAACTCAATGCAATTGAAGGAACATTTACATGAAGCTACGTAAACTTATTGGTTTTTGACTTTTTATAGGGGCAACATTAAAGATTGTTAATTGCTATGATTTTTTTATACTATCTTACTTTTCATTGGTTCTTCTGTTTTCACTAGCCAGTTTTCTTTTAATTGTAGTATGGTTTACTATTTTGGCACCCTAAGTGTACCAATATTGGATTTTACTAAAACGTTTTTTTTCCTCCACGGGAAAGTCACCATGCGAAGCTTTAAAACTTTTTTTAGTTTATATCCAATACTTAAATATTACACACGCTAGTACTTAGACATGACAGATATGCGTAATAATACTTAAAAGATTTAAATGAATTTTAGAAACAAAAAAGTTTCTAATTTGAAAAAGCTGAAATTTTTCCAGAATTCAACGTGTTTTCAACAGAAGAACATTGAACTTTGAGGTACGTATTTGGCTAAAAAAATAATTTATTGTTGAAATCTGCAATGTTTTTAGAAAATATAAAAGGACAAATTACTTCTGTCGTTAGTGGTGTTCGAGGGATCAAAAGTTTAGAAGAATTGTTTGGCCACATTGGCGACTCTTCGATCTTTGGCAGTCTCGCCAAAGGAAGTATTCCTGCCCGGGCCATGTGGGGAAAACTCTCGGCACATTTCAAACAATTCCTCGCACAGATGAGGAAGCAATTTAACATGTCACGGTGAAAGTTAACTTTTACTTTTACTTCTCGGTTTTGGATATGTGAGACGCTGAGTAGTTGAGCGGTAATTTCGAGGAGTTGAAAACATTTGAAAGTAAGTAAAGGGATGAAAGTTTTAAGATCTATTATTTTCGTTTTCAAGTTTAAATGCATTTTTGAAAAAAGATAATGTATGCTATTTCTTCATCTATCAATGAAGTAGGCTAACTTAATTCTTCTTTTTATGCAAACAAAGTTTTAATTTTCGATTTGTATAAATTATTACTAAACTGTAAATTTTTGCTAAAATCTTACTGTTGAAAAATGTTTGCAAATAAGTCCTTGGTTTAAATTAGTATAATGCATTCGAAATGTTATGAAAATTTACTAAATAGTTACTTAATTGCTTATTATTAATGGGGATTGATGATTTAAGGGGATCTGGGACACAAGAAATGTCGATTTTTTTTTTTAAATCGCTTAAAAATATTTTTCGTTTTCTTCTGCTTAAAAGGACGTTTGAATCTTGTCTCTATCTTTATTAGAACGAAAGATGTAATTATTTTTGTTGCAGGCACTTAACTATTACATTTAACTTTAAAACTTTAAACGCGTTTTTCTCCATGATGCAATTTTTCCCAATTTTTTGCATTCAAACTCTTATTAGTCAAGAACTGGTAAAGATAAAGTAAAGAAATTTGGAGCATATCTATTTCAAACGGTTTACTTTAGTTTTTATTAGGCCACTTTAAGGAGGGAAAAAAACTGTTCACTGCAAAAAATGTGATTTTTTTAAAAAAGTTTTCGAATTTTTCGAATTTTTTCATCAAATGTTTTCTATTTTTTATTGAATTAATATTTTTTAAATCGCAGAATAAAAATTAAAGCTTTGATATTTGTGCACATTTTTTGAAAACTATTTTAAAACGGGGAAAGTCTAATTTCGGCTTTAACGATTTAAAGCAACCCCATTTTTTTAAAAATAAATTAAATTTAAATTAAAAAATTAAAAAATATATTTATGTTATGATTTTGTCTATTAAATAGATGGTGAATGAGTGCAAAAAATATCAAAACTCGAAACTGTTTAATAACTTTTTGTTCCGAAATGAGTTCCAGACACCCTTAAAAATATTTGTAAAAAATCATTTGTTTTACATTTTTATGTTTTTGCACATTAAATGCGACAAAAAAATTATTTTGCAGGCAACAGTAGAAACCATTCTCTGAATTTAAGTTGGAAAAAATAACTGTTATTTGTTTTTGGAGTATTTGAAAATAATATTAAAAAATAAATTGGAGAGGGGATCCAGCACTTACTTCCTTTTAATACTTTCTTCTTATATCTTTGAAAATATTTGGATTTCTTTGGTGAAATGAACCAAAAATATACTTTTTTACCATTAATGTTTTAAGTTCCGACAAAAGTTGGAAAATCATAAAAGACTCTTTCAAACTATTAAGCACAATTTAAGATTTGACGAATGTTTTTTTTTCATTCTCACTATTTAACAATCTACTTTTCCTTCTTTAGTTTTTTCAAGAACCAGAATTATACTTAAAAAATAGTACGGAATCGAACTTATATTTTGGCACCAATCGCTTCAATTTAGTTGGTGCAATCAAATATTTTTGACACTTTTCCCTTCAACAATTGCAGCATTCTGCAAAAAATAACTTCAATGTCATTTAAGTGACAATGCATGGTAAAAGTGTTTGTCGGAAAAACCTTGTCGTAAACTCTATTGCATTTTCAACGAGCTGAAGATTCAGATTCCCACGCATTTTTCCTTTTGCGCTTCATATTTGTTTAAACATAAAGCTTCACTTTAAAAGGTAGGACATGTCTTGTTCTGATGCAGCGCTTCTCGGAAGTTTTAGTCAAATACTATTAAGGAGAAATACTGCGAAGTATTAAATTTTTCTTCGCACCTTTACAACATTTCTAGCAAAAGAAAAATCGCCTCAAAGACATGCGCTAGAAGTGCACTTTTATTTATTTTTTTTTACATTCTAAACTGTCACTTCGCTCGCAATTTCATTCAAAAAATACAAATCTAAAACCCCCCTTGACTTAAGTTTTGACGCGTATTTCAGACTTTTAATTTGAAATATGCCTGTACAGTAGTTATACGTACATTTCATTGCAGTAATGCTCAAATAAATATGTAGAATAAGAAAGCTGGATATTTGTAAATGTGCATCAGGTTGTTCGTTGTAAATTATTGTTGAATTCTTGAAGATTATTTTATTATATTGGAATGATACCAAAAAGTGAAAAAAATGCGTATTGTAAAAACACAAGATATAAGTGAAACTTTTTATCTTATCTCTTCTTTAACACTCTGAACTGTCACTTCACCTGCACCTTTTCTCTCACGCCACGCTCTTACTCCTTCTGAGCCTGATTTAGACATATTCACAACTTGAGTGAACTCGAAACAATACTCGAAAACTGCTTTTTGACTGTTTCCAAAAACAATGAAGAATATTAGTAATTATAAAGTTCGTTAATAAATAGTCACAAACAATAATTTCAAGGCACAAATATTGTGAAATTTGGTTTTAAACAAATGACTTGACTTGAATCAAAGAAATCTTCAAGAACCTGCATTATTTTAAAAGTTAGAACTTACTTTGGTTGTCCCGCATGTGACGGTAAAACGGCCCTACAATGAAATGAAATGAATTAAATATACTATTAAGGGTGTAAGATAATTCTATGGTTTAGTCTCACCAGATAATAATATTGATGTAAGTATCTCTCAATACTACTTTAGCTGAAATTTCCACAAACTGCGGAACTCTACACTCAGTTTTTTATTTTGTGTTTGTCTTGTTTTACCGCTCTTCTTTTCCTAAATGGCAGAAACTTTTAAGAAGGAGAACATTTTTGGCGAAGTAAATTTTATCTCACAACTTCATACAATTTTTATCAAATACATTTTTCGAGAATACGGTAGATATAGCACCGACGATGCCTGTTTTTGCTTTTTTCAGCCAACCTTCAGAAAACAAATAAGACTTCCAATTATAAAACGCCGAACAAAAATATCAGCGGACATTTGAGATACATTTGAGTATCAAATTGAGCGTGTTAAAAAAAAAAGAAAAAAGAGTAGCATATTGCGCAAAAAATAAAAGAATATAATTAAAACCTAGTGACCAAAGACCAAATTATGTAAAGAAACAAAAAATAAAACTTAATAAGAAAATAAAAATAAATAACAGAAAATACCAAAAGATAAAATGAATGAGATTTATTTACTTGAATTGAGACAGCGAGAAGTAAAGAGATGTAACGGTCAAATTAAAAATTTTAGAGATTACCAGTACAAATGATAGGTCAATCTCTCCTCTAATAGGGCACGAGATAATACTAGTAGCCCAGGTAGATGCTGCTGTAAAGAATGATTTAGAAAAAAAAACATTAAAATCCAATCCTAGGATCTGATCTTTAAATGCGTTTATTAAGAAACTTTGAAAGGTCCACTTACATCCCTTTGATTCTCACTGCCTCAATTCTTGAAAAAAAAAATTATAACGAAAATAACAAAAAATAATAACAATAAAAAGCTCAATGTTTTAAACAGCAAGAAAACTTGCTTGCCGAGCTAATGAGAGAGATAGAGGGGGGAAAGACGCCCTCTTTAGGTATTATGGAGTATAATTTTTAGACTTTTTCAAATGATATACGAAGAAAAAGCAGTGTAAAAGTGTTCTTGATGTAATATGAATTCTGAAATTTTGAATTCAAATTATATTTTGCAATCACGAGTTTCGGCAGGACACTACTCATTGGAGTTGTTGTTTCTAGAAGCGGCTCATGTCCCCCCAAGCCTGCCCCTCCTCTTGGGCGGTTACGTGTGTATAGTTGTGTGAGTGTGTAAACCTGTGTGCATGAACGTAAGCGTGTGTGTATGTGTATCAGCGTGCGTGTGTGCAGGACATGGACGCCACCGACCAGAAGAAGCAGATTACGGGGGAGTCAAGGACAGTCAAATGAGAACAATAAGCAATCGTGATTGCTCAAAAAATATATTACAAAAATGCGGTGCACGTAGGGGAGAGTGTTGCACCTTGGGACACTGCTAATTTCTTATAATCTATTTTTAGCAACCATGGCTTTTGTAATCTCTAATAGTAACATTCACCACTAAATGATGTCCTAGTAATAATCAGTATCAAAAGAGTTAAATTGATGATTTTGTGAGAGAAGGAAAATTTCAAGACTCCAAAGTAAAAATTTTCTTCATTTTTATTTCAGTTTCTGTCTTTGTATTTGTAAAATTAATCAACTGAATTTTATTTATTTATTTATTTAATTATTTTTTTTGTAAAAGATAAGTACTTTAAATATTTCAGTTTTGAGAAAACAATGATAGTGCATCTAGATTGACCACCATTTTGGTTTTTCCTAAGCCCCGTAGCGTTTGTACCTCGGGACAGCCAAAGCTATTGTGTCTTAGGCCACGTCCCAAAGTAAATCATATGCATGGTTCTCAATAATTAAGATATGTTTAGGAACATGAAAAAAGGTTCCAAGCTGATTTAGTCTTTTAAACACATTTAATGTTAGATAATAATTCATTAACTCATTATTCTTGATTCATAATTCTTTATTCATGATTTAAAGTATTATCATGAAATAAAAAAGGTTTTTTGGTGCAAAATTGGTTTAAGTACCTATGTGGCTGTTTTCTGAATCATGAAGGGTTTCCCATGGTACAACAGGATGCGTCCCAAGGTACAATAGGATGTTGTACCTTGGGACAGTTAGGAGCTTTTACTTTAAATGGCTGGCAATATTTTATTTTTAAAGTGTCTGAATTTAAAAAAAATATATTGCATAAAAATAGGTTGGGGTATTTTAATGTGACTTTCAGATTTTAAATTTGATTTAAATTATTGACGTAAAAAATATAAAAAAATGAAAAGTGTCCCAAGGTCCCACTCTCCTCTACCATAGACGCACGCTAGATGTTTATTAAAACCTTCTTTTTATCTCCTTCTTCGAAGCAAAGGAAGTTTTATATTCATGAAAAGTCTACCACTTGTATTGTAACAGAAATTTTCATTTTAATCACCGTTGATAAGAGTCACGTCTTTTCGTCACGTAGCATGTTTTTATGGGCACATGAACGTATGTGCAACCAAAAAGTTACATTTTATCCGACACAGAGTATATTTTTAAGAGTTTTGTCCACACGCCTGTGTGTATGTAACTATGCATGTATCTCGCATAATGTGGGTTTGAAATTTGTACGTAGATTATGTGAATCGTTTAGTTTTTTAGCTCCGAAAGCTCCAACAAGGCTCAACAACCTCAACTTCCTACCATTTATGTAATCACCCTATTTACTTTAAGTCGCTGCACTATGCATCTGTATAGTAAAGTTAGTATTGCACAAAGAAATGGTTACAAAGTTCAGTGTTGTTTATCTCAAATGAAAAAAAAAATATATATCTAAAGCAAATGTTCAGAAATAGTTAAAGCAACTATGTTTTGATTTCTCACACAAGTTATCTAATTATAAAGTATTCAAGTTTTCCTTTTCAAATCGTGTACACAAACATAAACTATTGTGAAACAAAAACGTGGATTATGAACTT
Source organism: Uloborus diversus (assembly GCF_026930045.1). Taxonomy (NCBI): domain Eukaryota; kingdom Metazoa; phylum Arthropoda; class Arachnida; order Araneae; family Uloboridae; genus Uloborus; species Uloborus diversus. The sequence continues at coordinate 70,155,709 of NC_072734.1, forward strand.
ATTTAGATCATTTTTTTTAATTATTTTCTTTTCTGCTAATCATTTAGTTCTCAGACAATTCTTTTACATAAAATATGCTCCCTTTAAATATATAAATTATAAATGTATGTGTTTAAAAGCTTTAATTAACCAGGTATCGAAGTTGAGATAGCAAAACAATACCTGGTCATTTTTTTTTGTTGGTTTAATTTCCATTTGCTGCATAAAAAGGGCCTTATTTACTTTGATGTAAAAGAAACAACCCAAAATCTTACTTTTTCAAATCAGTGTTTAAGTACATAAGTATATTTTAAATATTTTTCATTCAAACACCAACTTTTCTTGCATTAATGGAATCTATTTCTTTATTTTGCACTGATTCCTCCTTTTGACTGATTCCTCCTGATACAACTTTTTTTTTTTACTTTCTGTTAAATTAAGCTTTTATCATCGAACATCTGCCAAAAACTGATTTTAGGCAATATATTGATTTTACTTTCCGAAATTCGGATACCGATATTTTCAGATTTCATTTCATGTTTTTGTTTTATTTTCCTTTCAATGTAAACGAAATGGTTTGCATTCATATGAAAAACCTTTCTAGCTGCGAATTTTATTCATAGTTTAGAAATGCAAGACACCTATTGTATCAACATTTCTTATTGACTTGACTGGAAATGGCCTCGGCAACGGTTACATTAAACTTTGTTTTCGTTTCTGAGAAACAACTTAAAAAAAAAAAAACCTTCAGAACAAATTCCTTACTTTCACATTGTTTTATTCTTTCGATAGAATTTCTGAAGTAAAGTCCACCCATTTTTTTTTTTTGTAGTATTTCTTGCATAGAAATATTTTTTTTTTACACAACATGTGTGTAAAATTAGTGATAGTTTATAATTATAAAAAAGGATCATTGGCCTTTGACTCTTTTTCCAATAAAAGATGTTCAGTAGCAGTATTTTTTCTATAAACTACTTTTAAATAGTTAAAGGTTTTTTTTAAAATGGTTTTACGTAGTTAAATTTTATCTTCATCGGAGAGTCAAGTTGAATGCAGGGAAATTGAGTTAAGACTTTTTCCTTGAAACAGGAGTGGATTCAAAGTGACCAAATTTATTGCGCTTCAATTCTACAGCCCTTAAATAATTTATCAAAATTAAAAAAAAATAAATATGAAGCATGATTCAAAAAAAAAAAAAAAAAAAAAACATAAATAAGTTTTTAAAAATCAGTACAAAAAAGTAAAAAATAAATCATAATACATCAGTAAAAAATAAGTAAGTATTATAGGAAAAAAAATAAGAATATGTTTTTAATTCATTGTTGAAACACGCGGGTTACTCTATCATCGGCAATTATTTATATAAAAATTAGCAAAGATTACAAACACTTGAAAAACCCGCTTTGTCCTGTCAGGGGCCTAAAGCGGGAAAACCGTTCGGATAAAGCGGTTAAGCTGAACTAATTGTGATTTGGTACATTTGTCAGTTAAATATGAAGTGATAAATGATTAAATCACTGCCTGTGACTAGTTAACTGCCTTAAAAATTTTAAAAAAAAACGAAGTTATAAATTTAAATTGGATAAGTATAAGTCAGCTTATTTGTTTGTAAAACTCAAGAAAAATTATGATATCATTGAACTAGTTAATTACCATCATCAAAAAAAAGCTCTTTGAACTTATAATTATAATTTATAAGTAGAAATTCTAAGTCAGTACTTTTGCCAATATATATATATATATATATATATATATATATATATATATATATATATATATATATATATATATATATATATATAAAGAAAGCGGATATACCCGCTTTGTCCTAACCGCTTTGCCCAAAAGCAAGTTTTTTTTTTAGTAATTATTACCTTAAATTTAAAAAAAATATCAAAAAGAATGATCATCGTAGTTTATAGGTGGATGGTGTCAGAATAACGTAATATTACTGTAAATAATAAAAATAAGAAAGAGATTTTCTTTGAATAATCTCAAGTTACATACCTTCAGTTTTTTTTTTTTTTTTTTTTGCAATTTTAAGTCTGGTTACGCCACGCCGCTTCACAACTGCTTTGCTGGGATTGATTGAAACTCGGGGGTATTCGGGTAAACACGACATACGTATGCATCGCCGCTTGCTTACTAGTCGGCGGCATACGAATGCCTAACCGCTTCGAGCGACCTACCCGCTTTGAGCCACTCTCCCCAACATGTAAATGTATGCATTCACATAAATAACTGAACAAATTGTCCGTTAAAATTTTTTCTAGTTTATGATATTACTTCAGTTTTCACAAATTAATTATAATTTTATACCAACAAGTATCTCAAGGGAAGCTCGTAAAAGCACTATTTATTTATTTATTTATTTATTTATTTATTTTTTGAAAAAAAAAAAAAAAAACTCTCCTTCACCATAATTTCTAAAGCTTAAAAACTGAAATCACAGGTTAAGAAATGCTCTGAAACTGCTTTTCGCTAAATTTTGTAGCATTGCTAGCATTGAAGCTCTAATATTGCGAATTGCCAAAGTAGGCTTAACTGTGTCCGTACGCTGGCTAAAACATGGGATGATCTTGAGTGCCGTTTAGATGTGGTTTGAGCGACAAACGGTACACATATTTACCTCTAGTAATGAAAGGTATTGCTTTCTGTTTAATAAAAGGATTTAACACCTGACACTACGTCTGTTTTTCTTACTGTGACGTTACAGCGCCACCATCAACACAGTTTGAAGGGTTTTTTTTCCTTCTTCTTTTTTTTACGATGTCATAAAAACAAAAACAAAATTGTGAACCTGTGAAGTGTTCTTGTACAAACCGTATATTCATATGACTAGGGATTGCAATACCGGACCAAAAATGCAATACCAGTATTCGGTATTTTTTTTAGCGTGATATCGGAATACCGGTATTAATACTGGTATTAGAATATTCCCCCAAAACACTCAAAAGCATAATGTTTCGTTGCCATATTTTATTATTTTGTGAAAAAAGTGCATTAATTGCTTGTTGTGAACAAATATTGAATGTAAAAGCAAATATCATAATAAAAAACCAGAAATAGTAAGAAACATAATGCATTTATTTGTCACTTGGAACTAAATTTTGTGACAGAATTTCCTGCAATTGAAAAGATTCTTTCTGAATTAACACTGGCCGATGGTACTGTTAATAATGCGCAATACTACACCTCCTGTTGTTGCTTGAAAGTATTTCACTTTCAAAAAATTCGGTCTTTAACTTGTTGGTTTTGAAAAAAATCATTTTTGTGAGTGTAGGCATTTCTTTTGCATTGTGGGTAGTTTCTTTTAATCGTTGCTATTTATAGCTGAGCAATTTCTATTACAAAAATATATAGTAACTGTTCTTCTAGCAGCAATTCGTTTCGAGTATTAAAATCCACTTCAACTATTTCTTCTCGATCATAATAGGTTTGTGCTTGTTCTTTACTAACCCTTTGGTTTGAAATTTACAATGAATTTAATCATGTTAGTTCCCTTTTTTTTCATTTTCGTTTTCTTTTCAAAATTCTTTCCAATTATGTAAATTTCTGAAAATATCTTCCAACTGATTATGCTTTACCTCTTTGCCTCTTTGCAAATGTTTAAGGTATTACAAATATTATCTCGCTTGGTATAAATCTGAATAGCGAAACAGAACAAAACGCTAATACCGTTGACAACAAATTACTGTTTGTTATACTAACAACAAAACGTTTTTTTTCCAAATTTATTACAGTTGAGACAAATATATCGTACAGATTTGCTGCAATTAATGCTTAGAATAAATTTTCATAGCAAAAGCACATTCGTCCAACACATTCGTAATTACACTTAAAGTTAATTTTCTCTAGAAGAAACGGAGAAAATAAAAACATGGTTCACATTAACTCACAAAAGTGCGATTCATCACACCATGTGGTATGAAAATTTTGTTATCTTTTCACTACTTTTATTCATTGATAGTCCATAAATTCGTGCTTTTGAAGCCAAATTTTTTTTCAATAAATTGATTTTGGAACTGTTTTGTTGAAAAAGAAATCTCTATTCAAAATAACAATAGATATCTAATTATTTAAATTTAAAACTCTTTAATTAACAAACTATTTACTCTTTTTAGCTAATACCGAAAATACCGGTATTCTACCCTATCAAATACCGATTTTACGAAATTTCAAAATAGCTCCAAATACCGGCATTCGATATACCGGTATACCGATATTGCAATCCCTACATACGACTCTTTGCTGTTTTCTATATTAAATTCTTAGGAATTTTCGGACCACCCTTTATTTCTAAAATCCTGCAACTAAAATTCTCAATAATCAGATAAGAATTAGTGAACGGTGCACCTTCAACCTCCATAAGTATTCTTACTAGGAGATGCGACCTAAATATAGAATTAAATGTACTTTGAAGTTCAAAACATCAGCAATTATGCAACCATTCCCAGTTGATTTTAAATATTTACTTTCATTCTTTGTATAAATGGACTAAAATTTCTATCGTTGCAAAGATTAATTCCAAAATAATATTCCCTATGTTTCTCTAACCTCTTAATGAGAAAAATTCACTGGGGATAACTAGAGTTAATCTTTAAATGAAAAGGAGGAATTAAACACTGCACCTCAGCATGTAAATCCCCCGAATTATGAAGGTCAGGAATATCAATTCCTACGTTGCCTTTATTAGTTCCCCGGGGATGTATTTCGTGTGTAGGCGATGTTTTAATTAAGCTCTTTTCCGAAAAGATGTTAATACATTACCCCCAGCTCTTTCCCCGCTACGATTTATTTGGTTTATAAATGAAATTCACATGCAAAGCCCAACAAGACATACAGTCATTCAGGGAAACGTAGGGCTACATTTCTCCACCTTTTACATAATTTTATAGTTTTTTTTTTGTATACTTTGGTTTTAAACGGCAGAAAAACTCCAAAACAGACATGTAAAATTTCCGCAAACTTTTAGGCGGTGAGAAAATACTTTTCTTTTCTTTTCTTTTCTTTTTTTTTTTTCTGGAAGAATTGGAAAAATTGATTTAACTGTATTTAATAGTTATATTTTCTTAAAAAACATAAAAAATGATGAAACCATAAAAGATACATGCAATCCAAGTTATTACTTTTTTTAAACATGCATTTACATACAACTTTTACTGTTAAAAGGAAGCCATTAGCTTTTTTTAGAACGCAAAAATTTGCTAAATTAGTAAAATCATCAATCAGTCGTTATTTTTGAGTAAACTGCAACCTTTGTAAATTTGCTACATGCTGTTCTGTGTATACATTTACAAAATTACACACATTAAAGTTAGTCATACAAATTTACATATAATCTTTAGGAAAATTAAGTTATCATAGAGCTTGTATTAACATGCTTGTATTAATGTTTTTATCTGGAAAAATGAACAAAAAACATTTTAAAAAAAGAAAGAAACACTGTATTATGAATTTTTGATGCATAATTTTGTACCAGAAGTTTCAAAATTTTCAATTTTTATCGAGTTGAAATAAACTCCTTAAGAAAATAACGAAAAAAACATAGTATTTTTGCAAAGTTTTTTCCGACTATTCGCTTTTCTACCCCTAAATTAGTAAAACTTCTTTCCTTTTCAGTTCTGTCGAGCAGCTTTCTTCGGGAATCGTGTCTTTTTATTCTATCAATTAACAGCAGGATTTTTCAAACGAAGGAATACTAGCCATGGTCCATGGGACTAAAGTTGTTCAAAAAGTGTAAGAACAAGATATAGTTCTATTATACCTAACTCTGTTCTTCACCTGCAAAAAACGAGCAGCAGCAGTTCTTGCAACCGTATTCACGAACTTTAACTTCCGACACGGTTCCATCTCGTCCTGAATCTGAGTCACGATGAACTAAAAACTATTCACCTCAATCAGTTTTACTTGATCACTCAAGGTAACTCAGCTTTGCATTTGCTTACAGTTAAACCCTGTTGCTGAAATCCTATCATTTTAAATTAATTCCTAAATAAATCATGTTGCCATTTTCAACATACTCAATTTAGTGTTCTAAAATACTGTAAGAACGAATCGAAACTCTATTGTTGCCAATAACTAAGAAAATTCTCTCTGAAGATGCTATTAAATCAATTTAAATCTTGTAATTACATCAATCTGATAGAAAACAAAACTAGACATTTTTTTTTCAGCATTCGTAAATGCAGGACTTCTTTTTTTTGGGGGGGGGGAAGGGTCTTCATGCCCTTGAAAATGCCTACTTCTTTTAATTTTATGATGAATAAAGTTTAAAAACTACTCAAAGTGTAAGGCATTTTACAAGTTTTGGCAGTGTTTTCGGAATTCGATGGTAATTTTTTTGCTGTTTTTACAGTTAAAGGGGGTATTTTGTCTAGAATATATATATATATATATATATATATATATATATATATATATATATATATATATATATATATATATATATATATATATATATATATATATATATATATATATATATATAAGAGGTAGTAAGTATAGATAAAACATATAAGAGTATTAACGGAAATTAGAATTATTTTTGGAGTTATAGTTAATTTTGTTCAGATAAGTTATTTTTTCCCTATTTATATTGTTTTAACCTACAAGGCTTCTATTTTCGCAACATTTAGTTCTAAGTTCTAGATGCATACTTACAATTGCAAAAATGTTCAAAACCCGATCCAAGTTCAAGATGTTGAAAGCTTGAAGCAAAAATTAAAATGAGTCAAAAAATACAAAATTTAACTTTTTATACGGGCCGTAGGTCCCCTAACTTATGTTCAGAGAAATAATTTCCATTAAAAAATAATTACAGGAAAAAAGTTTGACATTAGTACGACCAATATTCACCGAGATATGAAACGCAGCGTTTTGTGACTCACATCACTTTACACTCGCCGTCAATCATACCTTTTTGGGAAAAATATAGCAATTAACAAGGGTTTAAAACTGCAAGTGAGCATAGAGTGTGGTTTTTCAATTTAATTATGGTTTTGTAGTGCGTTTTTGCGTATCATGGCATAACATTTGCATTTATCTTTGAATCGCAATGAAAAATATAAATTCTTTGTTTTTTTTTATTTGACAACCTGTTATTCTTTTGAATGGGCGATAAGTTCCAATCTCATCTTCTATATGGTCCCTTAAAACTTTGAACTCGAATATATCCTTCAGTTTTGGTCTCCCTGTATACTTGACAAACAACTATCAAGCCACGTGGATGTGCGTTCCCCGTGTACTGTGCATTTTTTCACAGTTAAATTAAAATTTTAAATATAAAACGGAAAGAAAATGTCGAAGACGCAGTTTGTATTTGACAGACGAAGAACAAGCCAAAAAATGAAATCAACAGCGTATCAAACACTGCGAGGTACGATCTCCCGAAGCTTCAAAAGAAGGACTTATGAATGAAAGATCTTATGACTGAAAGAGCTAGCCAAAAAGGTAGGTTTTGAGGCACAGGAATGTATAAGACAGAGATGGCTGTACGAAAAAAAATGAGTGTAGCCTAAAATTAAACAACTCAGTCTGCCCGAAATGAGATTGCAATTTTCAAACGCGATTTTCTCGAAACTGCTTTTTTTCAATACGGTTGACAAGATACCTCCAGTTCTAATGCACCGATTTGTTTGAAATTTGGTACATATCTATTTAATACTATTAAAATTGTTTTACGTAGAGGTTTCTGTATTTTTTTAAAACTTAAAAAAAATTACTAAAGTTGAAAAAAAGAGCAAACATGACCTTTTTTTTCGAAAAAAAAAAAACGCCATTTGTGCATTTTTTCCCCTCCAAATTGGCATCGTAGAGGTGATTCAACATCCTTGTTTAAATGGAATGAAATTTAATTTTATGTTTTAGATCTCCAGGAGGATTGGAATCTCGTCAACCAGTAGATACATTTTTTTCCTGAATCCCCACTTTGCTGGCCGCTATTGATTTCAATTTTGAATTTTTTCCCACTATTATACATTTTTAAACTTCTAAAGTATCAATAAAAAACTGACGAAAAAATTAATAGTGAAAATGTTTACTGATTTATTAAGTGTGGCTATGATGTTATGATTGACATTAGTTGTGTTCATCTCCCCTCCTCCCACACACACTAAGAAATGAAGAGTGATCCACTTAGTAAAAAAGAAATAACAACGTAATAGCCAAAAATTGCAGTTCACTGCAGACACGTTCTTTCAACGCAAAATAAGTGAGCTTATGGATGAAAAGACATCCGACAAAAGCTTCAACAGTGATGTACTTGTTTCACATTGTTGTGATATAAAATATTTGTTGAAGCAATTCAAATGAGAATAACGTTTAAATAATAATTAATGCGCCAGATTAAATTTCTTCTTCATTACTACCAATTTTCACACACCTATTAAGCAACCAAAGTTCATAAATTCACTTTCTTCAGATTATAACTTCTTGGTTGTTGTTCCTTAAGACAGAAAACTAGTTTTTATTTATCTTATTATTCAGAGCAGAGTCTTCGACATATCGCACAGGAACCGGAATGCCTTTGTTCTTCGAAAATTTCTTGATCAAAGAACTTTGTTCTTAACAAAAGAATGCAAATAGAATTATTCCCGATGCCATTCAGGGGACCTTAAATAGACTCTCGATACTGTTTAGAAAGTTACAATGTATGTACATTAATAACTTCCTCTTTTGTGCAAACACAATGCATACAAAGTTACTTGCTGTGCATTTGTTTGTTAATTTAGATTCAGTTATTAGTGTTTCTGTTTTATTTAAATTAACAGTGGAACTTCTCCAAGCAACCTGCAAGAACAAAACAACGGTTTTAATAATAAATACACTTTGTTAATAAATATGTTTTTTTTTGATCAAGTACTTTTTCTTAATAGTAACCTGATAATAAGACGTACATATTTAGAGACTATAATTGCTCTTTTCTCGTAATTCTAGCCCTCAATTATTTTTCCACTAAATTTTGAAGTTTTCTTAGTAAGTATTCAATTGTTTTTTGATAAAATTACTGGAATTTCTTACGTTTTTACTTTAGAATGCATACATTTTCATATCTTAAAGGGGAAAACCAATTTAGAAGGTCGAAATTTTAGTAGATTTTGTAATTTTTTTTAGCAAGGAAAGAATAATCAGAATTTGTTTAAACTTGGCGAAAATTTTATTTATTTTTTTTTAAAGTACACCCTATAATTTGTTTTAAGTCACTTCCACCAGAAATAGTGGAATTAGAAGTTGCTATCCATTGGGTGGGTGCCATCAGAGCTGGTGGGCACTACCAAAGCCACAATTTGTATCTCTTATGATTATTACAATTTTTTTTCTTCGTTAAAAACATATTTCCTAAGAATATAAACCTAATTGTGATTTGAAAAGTTGAAAACTATATATATTTAAATTGTTTATTACAATGTCATGTTTTTCTACCATTTTGTTTTCACACTGTTATATGAAAAAATATTTTTATTAATAATATTATCCCAGAGTTAGGTTGATATAGATTCTAATTGAATAAAGCTTATTAACGATTAGTGAATAACTCTTCGAGCTAGTACGCCCACCAGTTGAAAAAAAAATCGAGAAAAACGCGTTTGAAAAAAACTTGCTGTGAACACTTCCGAATTTCCAAAGTCACTCAAGTGCATCGGCATTATAACGGTCATTTTCCTTTTTATTTTTAAATTCTTGAACCTTTGGGCTGCTTAGGGACTTGCCTCTTCCCCCCTTGTCCGCTCTGAGGGTACGCTTATCCAGGCCTGGTTTTCATTCTTGTTTCATTCCTTTTTCTTATACATTTTTTACAGAACGGAACTTTTCTCAGACAATTTAATACCTTTTACAGAAGAGCCTTAGGATTTCTATATACGGGAAAAGAGATGTGGTAGGTTTCTTCAAGTAAACATGTCGAAGATCGAGCAACGGTAAATGACAATGACCCGAAGCACTAGACTCGTATAAAATGAAACTAAGATATTTTTGGGCTACCTAACGGTGTATTTGTTTCATCATAGGCGAGGGTATTTTCACAGTTTGCATTTCAAATGCTTCACAACAAATTTGATGAAAAGATTTACATCAATGTAATGGGTTCAGAGGTAAATAGCCTACATACTTCAAGTTGAGGAATTAGCAATGGTTCTAGTTTCCCCAATTTTATCCAATAAATTCCAATAAAATGTAAAACTCCAAATTGAGACAATTATCGCAGTATCTGTGATCTAAGCAATTTCAATTATTTTTTTTCTCTCAACTATCTGAACCGAATCTAGTGGTTCACAAACAAGTGTTACTGCAATCATCCGAGGACTGCGCTTTCGTGCTTTTTAGCACTCATCAGCCCGGAATAGGAAGTAACTGTGCTGGAGGTGGAAAACTCCTTAAAGAAGCCAAGAGAGCCATACAACTGGTAGATAATGTAGAACTATAGCACACCAGACGAGTGACCACAGCAATGGTGCGGTTCAACTCAACATTGAAGGCAAAGCTAGGTATTTTGCAGTTAGTTACCTCCCTAAGCATGGGCTAAGGCTTAGCCCTGGCTTAGCTCTTGCATACCTAGGCTTAGCATAGGTATGTAAGACTTACCTAGGCTTAGCCCTTAACATAAAATATAACATAACAATAAAAGTGTATTTTATGTTATTTTTGGATACATTGGAGGCGATGGGGATTTTAAAGTTTGAAGTTGGTGTCCTTAATACACAAACAATCTTTAATTACGTTACAGGAAGGGTCAGGGCTTGACCGCCCTCAGGTACACTTAATAAACACGCTCATTCGATCTTTAAACTGGTTCCTAAAAATATTTTCCGCATTAGTGAAAAGTCTGCACGCGTGCAACTTGTAGCGATTCAGGAAATTTTTTTGTGGTGATACTTGTTTTTACGGGGAAATTGGTGAAAACGTGTGAAATCCCGAGACGTTCCACGGAATTAACCAGTATCGTTTCGGAATTTTTTGACAGTGTGGACACATTCATGCTCTGTTATCAAAGAACACTGAAGAAAAGGCAAAGCTGTAGCAGATTTTGCGTTAAACAGGGTCTACCACGAGAAGAACAAAATGTAAAGACGCATTTGAAACGCTGTTTGTTATAGTTCACCATGCTCATGAATATTTATCAAATAACATTTCAAATAACTTCTCATAAAAATTTTATTCAATATGCATATTGACCAAGGAACAAACATGATTTTTAAAGCTGAAATAGTTTGTTTACAGTTAACCGTTGATCTCGTTTAAATTTATATTTAGTTTAAAGTTTGCCTTAAATCTTGCCGCTTTAAAATAGCCACGTTTCAAGGTTGTAATTTCTCATAAACTTCACAAAACAGCATTTTAAATAAATTCTACTGAATGTGCATTATAAGTTTTGAACACCATTTTTATTCCTCTTGGTCTGGATGGAGTCAATTTTCAAAAGTGATTGGTTCCCATGGTTCTTCATAGAATTTCTTAAAACAACTCATTGACTAATTCTCATACATACTTTACTATCTTCGCTCTCAAGTTTACACTATACTTAGAATAACAATAAGAACTTAAAATAACAATGCAGTTGTGTAAATACGCTTTAAATTCTCATAATAGTTGTATTAGAAGAATCAACATTTTAAAATCGTTTACATGAACCAGTTTTATTTTGAAGTTATGTGGTTATTTGTTTTTTATTGACTTTTTTTTTTATTTCGAGATTTTTTATTCTTTTACAAATCCCAGGAACCTTACAAAGACTGTTAAGGCATAAAGTGAGAAGGATTAAGAGTTTAACGATTAAACAAATTAACGAAAATTTTAAAACTCTGTACTAGTCGAAAAATAATTTAATTTTATGAAAACTTACTTTTAAATTTAGAAGCTGAAGGATAATATCGCATGTTTTCGAAAAATATTTAAATTAATTATTTCTCTTCAAGTACCATAGCCAATCTTCCTCTGCCCTACATAATTACCCCAGCGAAAAAAAAATATTTACACCGCTCATAAAATTAAAAGAGGAAAAAACCCCAGTATTAAACGATAATTTGAATAAATTGAGAGAGTTTCAGCTAAAAGCATACACTCAGCACTTCAAAAGCTTTGCCTTTAGCTGAATACAAAATGAGGAATTAAAGGAATTAATAAAAATTCAAATTGCGGCGATCGAAGAAGAGCAAATAGTTGAGGAAGCCTAATTAGACGTTTATCAAGAACCTAATTAAGCTCTGCTTTTGTCATATGATGATAAGGTTTCACACCCGCACTTCTTGTCTTTCCTGGACAAGCCCTAATAAGTTACACCGTTATTCGATTAGTTTTCGAGCCGTAAAAGACGACTTTGTGGGGGGGGGGAATAATTTTGTTTCTTTTTTTATTAGTTTTGTGTGTTGCAAAGATACCGATTTTTAAAATTTTTATCTTTAGTTAGAACCGTTCTTTGAAGACCAAAGAAGATCCAATCTCCCCCCTCCCCCCTGTTTTAGGAACAAAGTTTTTATCCACATGTGTATGCAGTTTGTTGTTGTTTCTTTTTCGATAGTACTTCCTTTAGATAGTATTTTTCGATAGTTATTTATTATTCACCTCTTACTTTGTAAAGTTTCAAAATGATGACCCTGTATTTAGTTTATTTATTCATCTGTCAAAAGAGAAGGACATGCTTAAATGCTTCAAAATTTTAATACATCTCGGTTTATTTTGTGCAACGCCTAAGAACTTAAACGGAATTCACTGTTTACCAAAAAACACCTCTTGGAGCAGTATTTATTAAGTGATTTTCTGTGTTTTAGCAACACGGGAAAGAAGTGATGTACAGGAGGACTTCTACCGTTAAAGACTTGTATTTTCCTGCTGAATGGGAAAGAAAACAATTTAGCGATCATTTTTTATTCATTGCTTTGTTTTATTGGTAATTTCTTTTGTATTGATTAGTTGCAAGTTTTGTTATTATTTTACTTCGCGAACGCTTAGCCACGATGGCTTTGAATAATATCAAAACGTATTTATATTAGATGCTTTTTTCTTTGGAGGAGGGAGCTTTTTGACGGACATGTGTTGTCATTATATCAGGGTTTTTTTATTACTTCATGGAATATGCTAAAAGCCTATGTGACTTCCCCTTTCCCAAACAAACAAACAAACAAACAATCAATCAATCAATCAATCAATCAATCAATCAATCAATCAATCAATAAATCAATAAATAAATAAATAAATAAATATTATATATATATATATATATATATATATATATATATATATATATATATATATATATATATATATATATATTAGGGTGTCCCAAAAAAATGAAAGTCGTTTTTTTAAAACGATTACCCTCTTATTTTTTTCCTTTTACATCAAAACCGTTGTAAAAAAAGTTTCATGCAATTTGAAGCACGGTAACCCGTGCCGACTTGCGCCTAAAGGCCTGAACGTGCAAATAGCACGTGTATTCATAAGCAAGCGAACGCTGGCAACGCGATACTTTGAGAAGCTCAAAACAGCTGTAAATTGTGCACAGAAAACAAATGAAAACAGAAAAAACATATGTTGGGGAGGGGGGAGGGCTTATCCGTGGCAATTTGCAAACCGTCAAACGTGTCAGTACGAATACATTTCGGTCAGCGAGCGCAGTATAGTCGCTCCATAGGGAACGAAACATGGCACTGGAATTGCGAAGTTTGAAAAAAGAGATACAGTCGAGCCCGCTTAATGGAATATCGGATAATAGAAGATCCCGCTTAATGTAATAAAATTTCAATGTACTACACCGTTGATGTGTGTTATTTTTATCCCGGATAATGGAATATTCCGCTTATTAAAATAATTTTTCCTGGCAAATTGCCTATTCCATTAGGCGGGCTCGACTGTATTTTTAATAGGGAGTCGTAAAACACCAAATTACAGGTTTGAAACTTCCCTCTAACGGACAAGTTTTGTCTGTTTTGTTTTATAACATTTGAGAAGTAAATTTAACCATCAATGAAAGTGCAAATCTCGACATTCGGAAATGCATCATCTTTTGGGAAAAGGCACGCATTCCCATCAAATCGTTGCCAAATGGGTGAATAAACTTAAAAACCTGTATCAAATTTGGAGAGACTTACAAAAAAAAAAAAAAAAAAAAACTGCAGGAAGTATTTAGGCAGCGCCAACAAGAATTTGAGAGTAATTTAAACAATTTATTCAATATTGCACATGCTGATGCACTTCGGCTAATCAAAACAGAGGAAGAGGGGATTTCCTTGCAACTCCAAAGAAAGCCCGACCGACGTGGTCACTTTAGGTAAGGTGGATAAAAAACTGGCCGATAAAGAGGAAAGGGCTCGACTTTGAGCTGTCAAAGAAGAAAACAGGCGCATGAAATACGATTCTGCTTCAACATCCTCGGAATTGTATGAACCTGTACAAGAAATTTCCTCTTCGAGCTCTAGTGAAAATATTAATTCAGAAGATTTCCCTGAAACATATAAAGCAGTACCTGGAACAAGTTTATCAGAACCTGGAACAAGTATATTAGAACCTGGAACAAGTATTCCAGAACCTGGAACAAGTAAATATGTAATGAGGAGCCATTTTATTACTCCAAAGTCAGTTGCTGCATTGATCAGGTGTCTAAGTATACGAGATTATGTGTTTATTCTTGAAGTTACTATTGACGCACTTGGGTGTAACATTGATGGATTTCCCATAGGTATCTTCAATTCAAAGATTTGAACCGAAAAGCGGAAGAAGCACGAGGAAAGAATAAAAATTGGTTTTAAGTATACGAGGTACCACATGTAGTGAATTTACCTTGGGATATAAAAGTGTTGCCTGCTTTGAGTGCTCAAAAATCAAAAGAATGTCGCTTATCTATAGTTATTTCATAAGGATGTGACTAACAACTCATTGCTGAGTCTAAACTGGATAATTCTACAGGAAAAGAACAAAAACAGGCTGTTTGAAAGGCAGTTTTAGATTGGAATCTCGAAGACAAAGTTCAAAACTCTTTGTTGTGATACTGAAGCTTCCAAAACAGGTCCTTTAAGTGGTTCTTGCGCTATTCTTGAGAAAATATATGATAGAGAAATGCTTTTCTTTGCTTGCCGCCATCATATATATATGAACTGATCTATCCCACTAAAATACAGTGCAGCTGCGGAGTTGTTCCGAACTGTACCCTAACTTGGAAAAATTACTTGACTTTTACCGTGCTGAACTCACTAATATTACGGTCAAGGATGACTATCAAGAGTTGATAGAACAGCCTATCATATATTTAGTAGGAGACACAGAAAATGAATTTAAAATAAGACCACCGGGAGTCATGCAACAAGCTCGATGGACGGCTCGAGCGATTTACTCCCTAAAACTATTACTATTTAGTTCACAACTAAAATTAGATACGAAGGAAAATGAAACATTGTTTGATGTCTGCTTGTTTGTAGTAACAATATACGTGAAACCATGGTTCCAATGCATTTTGGCAATCAAAGCACCCAAGAAAGATTTGAGCTTTTTGAAAAAGTGTACGAAAATGTGAACCCAGTTATCTCAAAAGCTGCTCGACAAAAATTCATCCAGCTTTTATGGTATGGTCAATAATATTTCATTCTTTGATGTGAAAAAGACTGTCTCAATGTTTAAAGCAGTAAACGATACCACTGAAAAAGCGGGGAAAATGATGCAGGACTTTCATGGTTTGCTTACAGCTGATGAGGGAGGAACAAAACAATTTGTGTTACGTTGCGTTCAAGAGCACCAGAAGCTCTATCCCGACTGCAAAAAGCAAACATTGAAATAAAAATATGTACAGTAATGTTTCTTGTAGTCTAATATTGTTATAAATAACTGCTTTAAATAAATTGATGTCACGTGTAGTAAGGAATTATACAGTTAGCAATATTTCCACTGTAGTCGCTGTACAGGATTTCAAGTCCAACTTTGACCTCAAGTCGGCAAATGTTCCCGTTATTTTATTGCAATAAAACTTTTTTCTCATGTTTCTGAGGTGAAAAGGAAAAAATTTGGAGGGTATGCGTATTCGATTTCACAATTTTTTTTTTCGCCATTATATCTTGGGACACCCTAATATATATATATATATATATATATATATATATATATATATATATATATATATATATATATATATATATATATATATATATATATATATATACATATATATATATATAAATTTTAAAAAAATAAAACGAAAAAGATTCCGCTTCGTTAGTTAAGATGTACACACACAATTTTATATTAACTCTTTGAGTATTCCATATCGTAAAAAGTAAAATAACAGAATTAAAAAAAAATACCAAGCATCTTTCATGCACTTAGAAGGACGAAATAACTCTTCTGGGTCAGAAAGGATAATTTTAGTACTCCTGCAGTTTTCAATAATTCTAGGAAATCGGTACCACACACGAAAAAAAGTGCAGTTCAAGTCATGTACAGAATTTCGTATCATTATCTAGTTTTCAATCATAAATTTGAATGTTGAAACATGCATATTTTTCTTAATGAGAAAGTTTGATTTAAAATGACTTGAGCCACACTTTTCTTCGTTTGTTGTGTCATTTTTTTTTTTTTTTTTTGGAATAGTTGAAAACGAGAGCGCGCTAACTCACTGCGCCACCGAGGCATAGGCGTACTAAAATTGTCCTTTCTGACCCTGAAGAGTTATTTTGTCCTTTTGAGTGCATTATAAGTGCTTAGTATTTTTTATTAAATTTTATTATTTCATTTTTTTAGTGTAAATGAATTTCAGAAATAGAATAATGTTACCACCATGAAATTTCACTTGTTTCTTTTTCATATAAGTGTTTCAGACTAAAAGGGAAAAAAACTATGCACGTGTCTAATACATTAAGCAATTGGCACTTAAATTAATCTTTGTTCCCCAATAGGATTTGTTTGTGTGCTAATTTAATTCGAACCATTCAAATATTAAAGGTTTGCAAAACTAATTCATGTTTCACAACATAAAAGTTACTCGTGATAAAGATCCTAATTTGTGTCTTTACTTAGCCCAGTTTTCAAATATTGGTATAGTTGAGGATAAAAATCCCAAGAAAGCAATGATAGTGGATAAATTTCATGCTTGCTCTACAGAAACCTTGATTCAAAATTTTTTATTATGATTACTATTAATATTGCTGTTGGGTGGCAACAGAATTCCGAGCAATGGGTTTTATATTTAAACATTTAATGGAGAAATTACAGATTATTTGCTGTTTTCCATCCTAACCGAAATAATAATTTTAATTTAGAATTGAATTTTTTAGCGTTAAGTTGTGCCTTAAGAATCATTTAGTAAAATCCTGAAGTCTGTAAGTGGTCCAGCTGCTGAGACATAAGCAAAAGCAAACCTCAGATTTTTCCGTGACAATAAGGCCAAATATAATAAAAGTGCTTAAAAACAAAACATCCATCATCTCGCATCCAACCCAGTAATTTGAATATTTTCGCATCTTGAATTCAAACTATGTTTTTCGCAATCACACCAATCACACCATTGGGTTTCTCGTTTCCACTAATGGTTCCTACCATACGAAAAACATAATTTTAATTCAAAACGTAAAAATTTAAATGAATGACTGGGGCTGGCTTCTAGATGTTGTGTGCTGGATGCAGTTTTTTCCTAAAGAGGATTGTTAGAAGTCGAAAGGGTCGAGTATAAGTAAAGTCGATTCCGGCGGGCATAGTCCATCCCCGCCACCCCCAGAAATAGAACACAAGCGCGGAGACCGGTGAACCTCTAAAAAGATAGGATGTCATTAACGGTCAATAAAAATCATAAGCTATTGTGATTGCTCGGAAAAAATATCAAAATGCAAATTAGTTGCAGTTTCTGAGAATATTTTTGTATACCTAACATTCAGTTTTAAAAATACCCCTCATTTTAACTGTTTGAAACAAAGCTAACCATAACAGTCTCGCTTCTGACTTCTAACGATGTAATTTATGTTGGTTCAAATATTTAGTTTATAGTATTTGCTTTAGGTCAGTGAAATAACACTTAAAGATGTTTGGTTCATTCCCCGAAGATATTAATTTCACTTAAGATCTGGCGAGATATTACGTTACCTGCTGGCTTTAATATGTTCTCATAAATTTTTTTTATACTTATATGTAACTTAAAACTTCGGAATATGTCTATTGAAAGCATTTTAAAGGTATATGAAAATTTCGAAAACGACTATTACTGAAAAATAAACTTTCATTTTATAAAATTGAGGTATTAAATCTTGAAATTTTAGTATATTTTTGATGCGTCTGTTAGTTACATTCCAACTGTTTTAAATATTTTAATTATATAATGTTTTAAGCAGAACGAACCAATGTCATTTCTTATCTGTTTGACGATCATCAAACAAAAAAAAAACTTCTAGTGTTTCTCACAGTTAAAACTAATGTTTTTGAAATCTTTATTTAGTAGAAAATTAGAGAACTAAAAAGACGCTTAGCGAAGTATGACTATTTTTCCTAAAGAAAAAGTACTTAACTGATGGTGAGTACACTGTACCTTTTTTATTTACTTCTTTACGACAGTTTAAAAACGCAAATAACATTGACGAAAAGGTGGAAGATACTTTAATGAGGTTCAAAACAGGATTTTCAGAACATTTTGCATGATTAGGGAATGTTCACACTCGGTGTCTACGCTCATTCAAATTTTAAAATTTTAAAGACAGAACAAGCAAAATTAAGTATAAAATAAATAAATAAATTAATTAATAATGAAATTAAAAAATAATGTGAAATAAATATATCTTTTTTCATCCTAGAAATCTATGTATATTCATAACAAAAGATATCCAGTCGAGCGGTTGGAAGTAAAATATTCAGAGAATTACGGTATGGAACGATATTCCAATAAATTTTCCCTAAAACTGTTTTCAGGAGCTATTCATTTCACTCATATTTCTTTCATACCGGCTATATGAAATTTTCTACTCAAATTCTTAGGATAGATAAGACTTGATTTGAATTTATTGCGGTTCTTTTTCAAAGGAAACGACAGCAGTCGTTATCACTCCATTTTGGATGACTCATTCCTTTACTTATATCAGTAATTTGATATTGTTCTTTCTTCAAATGTTTAAATCGTCCTTTTACAAAGTAATGTAAAGTAAATAGTAATCAATAATTTTTTAATCGAAGTTTTGGACTATATTTTCATTTATCTCTCTCCTGAAAACATATTGAGCAGTTGCTTCGGCACTTCCATCATTGTCAATGGTACGCTTTCATTATTCACGCTCTTGCCGATTACATCACAAATGATGAAATACCATTCACAGTGTTACCATTCACAGAGCAAAATATTTAATTCGCATCTTTACTCACGTGTATTGGCAAACAATATGGTTGATAGCAAGCGTAGAGCGCAATTTAAATTCGCTTCTTGATTATCATAACGTGGAAACGCGATGGGCATCATTTGTCACGTCATCAAATGTTGACGTGACAAATGACGTCATCATTTGTTACGTCAACATTTGCTTGAAAAATCGGACATTTAAAAAAAATTAATTGAAAAACAACTGTTGGGAAAATGAAAGTATTTTCTGGGTCCATGTTATTACTTCTTTTTGCTTATTCTATCTATTTCAGTGACAAAAAGTACTACTTTTGACTGAAGGAAATAAAACCATTTTGTCAAATAATGTGGTAAAGTGAGCCATGACTTATTTGATTGATGGTTCTTTTATCCTTTGCGTCCATTTTTAATTTCAACTTCAACCTCGTTTGAACTAAAACGCTTAAATAAATGAAAGTCAATAACAAGTAAGTATTAGAAGTAACTTGCAGCCCCTAAATCAGGGCTAAGGCAGTAAGTACCACATGCAATATACCAGACGGCCCGGTTATCACATCCAGAGACTGCAGTTTCGTTTCCATTAGAACTCCTCAGTCTGGAATAGTGAATAACCGAACTGTAGGTAGATGTCATCTTATTGAGTGCTAATAACCTGGTTATCAAGGAAATTTATCTCTCTGACAATTAACCAGTGTAATTGATTTACAAGTAGTAAAAAATACTCCTCAAGTTCAGTCATCAGGTTTAAAAATCAGCACAATCGGCGTAGAAACTAAAGTAGAGTCAGTTGGAGTGAAAGGAACTAGAACTTCAATGTGTTTCTACTAAAGATTGCTTGTTTTCTTTCGGATGAATTGGAATATTAAATTTTATTAATTGTGTCCAAGACTGTACTGAGAGCAACTGGGATGAAATTTTAATTTTATGAATATTTGTTGTCGAAAGTAAATCAAGATTTATTCTACCCTATCGTGTTGCCGTTTGCTCCAGAGCTAGGGGATAGATGAAAGCACACCATTTATTTCTCTTGAGGTTGATGTAAACAGATTGCCGTTCTGCAGTCAATCAGTTTAGAAACATAAGAAGTTATATACCAAAAATTCTCAATCTGTAGCCCGTAGGTCACATGTAATCCAGTGAATGCTTCAAATGTAGTCCGAAATGATTTTTTTTTATTATAAAAAATAAAATTAATGAGAAAAATTTGTGCGTAAAAAAACAAAAGTGTAATTTACATCAAAACTTAATCTTTAAAAGTATAAGGAAAAATGAGACTCATTCTTTAAAAAAATATGGAAGAATGAAAAACTAAATCTTTCAAAAAAAAAAAAAAAAAAAAAAGGAAGAGTGAAGAACTTAATATGTCAAAAAAATGAGGAAAGGAAATACTTAGCTGTTTCCAATTACCCTACAGTAGAGTACTGATGGGGTAGACGGGAATACCTAAATGTCACGTTAAAAGTGGCTGGGTAGGTTAAACTCCCTATTGCTTTTAGTAACCTTTCACTTAAAAACTAGTTGAAACCAACTAGATTGCATTTATAGCCCTTCTGGAGAGGAAAATGTAAGATTACTAAACTTTAAGACACAACGTTTTTCCGAGTTGTATTTAAACAATGGTGACGCTAACCCAATTGCTAAGAAACGCACGAAACTCTCAGAACTTATTTTACCTAATTTTTACTAACCGCCAGCTTGGTTTCAAAACTTATTATAAGTGGGAAAATAGAGCTTTTTTTCCCTTTTCCTAATCTTTCCTTTTACCCCAAAAAAACCCTACATGGTTTAAGATTTTTAATGGCATTTTCTTAACATAAATATTTTAATTCTTAAGAATGAAGTGAAAAAATACAAACAAGATCTTTTCATTAGTTCTTCAAATACCATTAAAAGGGAAGAAATAAAATAAATTAATTTATTAATAGTTAAGATTTTTCAGTAAGAACAAACATTCTGTTTTCAATAAATTATCAAACTTAAGTAATAAACAACCAAGTACATTTTTTCGTGATGAAATTCTCAACATGAAACTTTTCTTTGATGATACTAAATCCTTTGTGTTTTTTATTCGTGGCTACCCCACACCAAATTCATTTATATACTTAATGAATCATAATAAAAATTAAAAAACTGTCGTAACATTCCAACAAAAAAAAAAGAACTTTTCCCGAAACCCTACGCAAGAGAAGAATTTCCCTTATAATGTGTACTGAATCGAATTCTATTAATAGGATTTGAAGTGAAAAGAATGCCTCAAATTGGATTATTCTATTCTCAATATAAAATTAGCTGGACGTTCATTGATTTCTCCGAGAACAACGCCAGTTTCATATCGAATTCTTGAATTTTCGATGTCAGAACAAACGCAAAACTACTTCAAAATTCCGGATCCCTTTCAACACCAAGAATTTGTTCCGAGATAAAAGTTTTAGAACCTTTAGTTTATGATCAAATTATTGAGTGATGATACTGAATATCGTATTGTTATGATGTAATATTTCTGTACAAAACTTTTAATTATCTGAAACTACACAATATGTCCCTGTTTAATAAATGCTTGAGCGTTTGGACAGTAGCTTATAGAAAAAATATTGAGATATTATTTGATACTTGTGTGTCGTGTACTTCTGATAATTTGTTTAAATCATAAATTTATATTTCATGCTAGTAAATCTTTCCATTCCGGAGTTAAGACTTTTTTAATGATGTGAAAGAGATAAATGGGATTGTTTCCTTCAGTTAAAAATACTACTTTTAGTCAATGAAATTGATAGAATAAGCAAAAATAATAACATGGGCCCAGAAAATACTTTCACTTCCCAACAGCTATTTTTTAATTAATTTTTTAAAATGTCCGATTTTTCAAACAAGGCAAGTTCTTGATGACGTCACAAATGATGCATTTTGGCGCATCTTTCTACAGCGTTTCCACGTTATGATAATCAAGAAGCGAATTAAACTTTTGCGCTCTACGCTTGCTATCAACCATATCGTTGCCAATACAAGTGAGTAAAGATGAAAATTAAATATTTTGCTCTGCGAATGGCCACACTGAATGGCATTTCATCTTTTGTGATGTCATCGGCAGAAAAATAAACAATAAAAGCGCACCGATTTAAGTATTTTTAAAAATATTAAACTCAAGCAAATTATTTAAAAAACGGTCAGGTCCAACGTTTTTAAACATGCACTTACAGAAAAAAATACTTTTAAATTTTTGGAAATTACCCCATTGCATTATTATTGTGTTTTTTCATTTTTTGGTTTGTTATATTCTGACATATTTTATACAATTTCAACACAGAAATTAAAGGAATATGAAAACACGTAAACCTTTAGTTTTGCAGTTAACCTAAAAAAAATATATTTTTATTTTAGAGTAGTGGTATAACCACACTCAGTAGAAAATCATCACGTGAATTTCTTCAAAAAATAATATTTATGTACTATTTATCTATTCAGTACCATTTCAGTTTATAGAGTGTTTTGATAAATAAAAAAGAAGGCACAATTTGTTAAGTCAATAGTATCCATAAAAAACTATTATTAAATATATTTAAAGTATACATGTTACCGTTTTGTTCTTAAGTACTACACTCACTGGAGAATGAATTAAAAAAACCCAAGATCCACAACCCAAGAAATTTTGAACAGATAACTCTTCGGATTCGGTTAGGCATCGAGTCTATAAGCTTCTGGATTGCATTTATATCCAGAGAATACCATGCATTGGCATTGCAGATTTTTAGATCTTGTAAATTAGATGGAAGAGGAGAGTACTGTCGGATGTGTCTTTCCACCATATCCTACACATTTTCTATGGGGTTAAGATCCGTGTTATGCGGTGGCCAGGGAAGGTGTTGGAAGTCAGACTGATGCTTAGTGAACCAATTTTCAACACTTCTGGTACGATGTATAGTTGTATTATCGTCCAGAAGTATCCGGTTTTATCAGGACAAAAATGCAACGTTGCAAGGTGCACTTAATCTGTCAGCATATCTAGGTATAGCATGGCTGTTTGTTTATCCTCGAGGAACTCTAGGGCACCTTTTCCATACCAGCAGAGCATGCTCCATATCATCATACTCCCTCCAGATTCTTGCATAGTGCGAGTAAGGCAAGAAGTTTCTCTCAAATGTTTCTAATTCATTGGCCAGTGAGTGTGCTGAATAATACAGTCAACTCTCGTTTACCGCCGCTAAGCCATTCCAGACTCTACTGCAATAAGTAAACTTCCACGAAGTAGGATTTTTTAGTTATAAAACGAATATGTTCCTAGTTAGAAAGTTGAAAATTATTTACAACGTCTTAAAAATATTTTCTAACGTTATAAGTTTTCTGTACACATAAAAAAAATCCTTTAGCCAACATTACACACGTATTATCCATTATATTGCACAAAATATGAAAACATAAGACCCATTAGACACTTGGCAAAATGGTAGAGAATTACATTCATTACAAGAGAGAAAAAAATATTTACAGAAATCGCAAACATAACTGACTCTTTCAGTCCCGGCATAATCTAAGTGTGCTCACATTGGACGCGTAACCCATATCTCACCCTCACCTCTCCACGTGTCTTCAGAAAACTTTCCAACACGAAGAAGCAAGTTGCATTACTTGAGAAACATTTTTTTTTTTGTTATTTAAAAAAAAAGAGCTGGTATATTTATGAACACTCTATAAACTGGGGCCCATATTTGCGCCAATTACGTTTGAAAAAGACGTTACGATTACGTTAAGACCACTAGCACATGTGACGTAAAAGCTTGCGTGATGAAAGTAGCTTAAGATTTCCGCTTTCTGGATATCACTGAGGAATTGTTTTCAACTTAACGTAAGAACAGGGAAAGAAAGCGATTTCACGTATACCTAAAAAGTTTGCAGACCAGAAAAACATCAACTTGCAAAATAACTCACGCTGAAATCATACTATTTGAAAGAATGATTTCAAATGCGGTCTACTATCTTGTATAAGTACATGACGGCATCATATAAGGCCCTCGCCAGTCGTCTTCAGTACCTCACCTAGCCACTAGAGAGGAGTGCCCACGATTATACCTGCGCCTATTTTTACACCTTTTCTCTACAGTTCTTACCCTGTAACACTAAACTATGAAAATAATGCAACTTGTTGCATGATAAACTACAAGTGGAAATGAGTGAATTAGTCCCCATCTTCTAGCTTTTATACTCTTTTCCTATGGAATGCTTAAAATCTAGTAGTTGAACACCGTTTACAAATATACTTTTTTCCAGTTGTAATACTGTGACATCCGCGGTTAAACACTAAAGACTGGCTATGATAAAGGTTTAGATGCTCAAATTTTAGACTAGGCATAAACAGAAAGACAGAAAACTGGAACCTTTTTAAAACTAGCTTTTTGCTTGGCTGAGCTTCCCGAGGGGGAGGCTCGCCCGTTAACGGGAAAGCAGAATCAACATCTGAAACGTCTAAAGTTTTCAAGAAGCTGGAAGTGGGAGAGACAGAAGCGCTCTCTCCATCATCAGCTGTTACCGGAGGACCATACCCTTACATTCTTACCATGTCAAACGGTTAAAAGCTGAGCGATTTCTGACCGATAAATAGTCTTCATCCAAACTGGCTCTAATACAGTCACTCACAGGAACTTGACACACTTAAAACCAATATTTTGTTACCCTTTTGAAGGAAAGACAGGGTAAGAGCACGTTAAAAAATAGCAATCAATCTAATCGAAAAACTGCGTTTGAATGAATTCGCGAAACTCGAAGAGCGAAGTGGCGAGAGACGATTAAACGTATCATTCTCCATAATTTAAGATACGTAACTTCTGTAGAAATTAATTTCAGAGAACGGGTTTGCATTAATTTCAGCAATAGGACAGCCGTGTAAGATTAGTTTTACGCGGAAGTGTAAATGATAAAACTTCTAAAGACATATTAGTGTACTCCGCATCAAATATTATGGAAAAAGGCAGTTTTCGAAAAGTCAAACTGGTATGCGATTTCCTAAAGAATAAATAATTAATAAATAAAACATTTAAAAATAATATATATTCGAACTGCAGCATTTATTTTCAAATGTTTGGTTCATTTGTTCATACACTGCAAAAAAAAAGCTGTTGTTTTTACAGTAAAATACTGGCAGCTCACATTCCAAAGAAAACTGCAAAAACTACAATTCTAAACTGTAAAATTTGCAGTAATATACTGTTTTATAACAGACTTTTACTGTGAAATTTACAGCGATAAACTGTAAAATTAGCAGTAATATACTGTCTTTTAATGGAGTTGCCCTGTGAAATTAACAATGATTAACTGTAAAATTAGCAGTAATATACTGCTTTTCAATAGAACTGCCCTGTAAAACTTACAGTATCAAACTGTAAAATTAGCAGTAATATACTGCTTTTTAATAGAACTGCCCTGTAAAACTTACAGTATCAAACTGTAAAATTAGTAGTAATATACTGTTTTAGGAATGACTTGACTTGTAAATTTAACAGAGATAATATGTAAAATTAACAGTAACATACTGTTTTGTAACGGAATTGCCCTGCAAAATTAACGGTATCAAACTGTAAAGTTAGCAGTATTATGCTGCGGAATCAACTGAATTGCACCATAAAAGCAGCAGTAGTATACGGTTTTATAAATGATTTGTACAGTAAAATTAACAGCAGTAAACCATAAAATAAAGTTATCAATTTTTATGCAAAAGGGTTTTTCACCCTATCGTTGTCTCTTTTCATAGTCGAAATCACTGCTTTTACAGCTAAAGAACAATATAGAAAAGTAAAGCATTTGATTCTGTATATACGTTGTAGAAATCAGCCTACATACGAAATCTGTTCCTTTTCTAAAGTGTTTCAACAACAAAAATAATGTTTTAGGCTATGAAAAGCGACAAATAAAGAAATATAAAACACTTTTACATAAAAATAGTTAACTGCTGCTAAATATATGTTTTATTGATATTAATTTCCTTGTACACAAAATAAATCAATGACCCATCTCAATATTTTATAAACACCTGTTAAAGAAGAAAAAGTGGTGCATTTTCATTTCTACAAAAAACTTTTAGCTCTATTGCAGACTTAAAAATTTACAAATAGAAGGAAATTGCAAAATATGGTCTGAAACTTTATTTTAAGAACAGTTATAGCTTTTTCATAATACAAAACTTTTTGATCCATGAAGGTAGTAAAAATGAGAAAGTTTTTTTATATATGTTACGGCCAAAGCCCGAAATCGGCCAGTTCGCGAATTGGCCAGCCAATTCGCGAACTGGCCAACATTGCTGAAGGCTTACCGGCCAAAGCCCGAAATTTTCTGCATTTCGGCCTTTGGCCGGCCAATTCGCGAAGTGGCTAGGGACGATCGGCCAAAGTACGAAGAGGAAAATCAAGATTACACTTGCGTGTGAGGAAGATTACATTTGCACTCTTCAAATGAGCGAATTATCTTCAATAAATGCGTTGTGTAAAGTGTACGAATGCAAAGGCAAATTGAATTAAGGACGATCGCCAATCTTTTTCTGCTCCATAGACCTAATTTTAAAGATCCTAGATCACATTGTACCAAGAAATATCGCTTCAAAAATGTTTTAATTATTTTGCAAATCCTCAATATTAAGGGCTCATTATGAAAAATATTAAGAAAAAAAAGTTTTGTTGTTAATATTATTTAAAGAGACATTTCTTTAATGCCGCTTTTTGTCGAAAATCCTCCACAACATGTCCTTACTAATATTTTATACATGAATGTCATTATATTTTTTAAAATTTATTTTTAACGTTGTTTTTTCCTTAGTTCGAATTTTTATGAATAAATATTTCGGAAGAGAAAGGAATCTAGAAAATTTAGCATATTTTATTTACTTTTTTTTTAACATTTAGGAAAGGTTGTTCTTATTGCCAGAGTATTTATTTTAATTCTTTTTTTTTTTCCTTAAACGTTTTGACGCATGTTTTACTGCATTTATTTTTAGGTTAAATTGATTGTATGCATTTTAATTGATTTTCTTTTCGACTCGCTGTATTTGCAATGCGAGTTTTAATTCAAAACTTTTTCTTCTTGAGGATGCGGAATGATCATTTATATAAATTGCGTAGCTTATTTCAGCCAAACTCTTTTTTTCTGCGGGGGATGGAGGAGCGAGATTTTCCTTTTGTTCTAGATACAATGTGTTTTTAATTACTATCTTTTTTTTTCTGCGAGGGAAGGCGAGAGAGCGGGATTATCGTTTAAACGCTTTCGTAAGAAAGGTTGTATCACTAATCGATCAGAGTTCGCTTCGCTCTCAAATCGATTGGGTTACGGTAAGGGTGGTTACTTGACGAGTTTGGATGAAAAAACTACAGAATCTTTTCCATTATTTTACATTTTAAAGCAACTGTTTATGTAATTTCATGTATTTTCCATTTATCAAAATATTTTAAATTGCAAATTTTTTATTTATTATTATCATTTGGGGGGGGGGGGGGGGGGGTTAAAGAACGTACACATTTTAGTATAAGAAAATTACTATTTTGCATCAGAGATGGAAGGGGGGGAGAATTTTCATTTATTCAAGTAACTTCCTTCAAACTCTTAGAACGAGCATTGTCATGCGGGGTATAGTTCGTAATTAATAAAAAATACTCTAAAAATTATCGAAATGGCTATCGCACCAAAGCAGCGGTGTGAATAGCTTGTGGGTACAGACTAATCACACGGACTCGGCGCAAAACATGCTAAATCCCCCCCCCCTTCACTATCTCGTTTTTAAATTGGCAATTTTTCGCAGCTGAAAGCAGAAAAATAAAAAAGAAAACATCTGTAGCTTCTCAAATCTCAAACCTTCTGCTTCCGACAAAATATATTTCAAGGGAAAAAATCAGACATGATTACATAATTAATTTCTAAATAGAAACAAGTCTATATTATTCGTGCAATAAGTCACTTCCAAAACTTGCGTTGCCGACGATTAAGTTGCTGTATTTGGATTTGTATATCTACTTTTCAGCTAATTTTTTAAACATGACTGATTTTGACTTGGAGATTTTCTCTGAGATGTCGTTTTGTGGAAATTTGGGTGATAGAGGGGTTTTAAATAGAATTCTGGGGAGGGAATCACGCATTAAATTCCTTACTTGTCATTAGTTTTGGTTTCGGAATGAAAATTATATTTAAAATTTGTGTCACAAACACTGAAAGGTTGAAAAACACGGCCTTAGGTTTAACCTCAGCTGTGACTGGTCAAGTATTATGTAACATGAAAGGGGAGACCAAAGGGTCTCCCTTTCCTCTGACAAGAGGAGAGCGGTCACAGAAATTCTTAGGTAGGCATTAAATAACGAAGCAGTTGCAGTGCAACAACAAAAAACGTGGGGAAAGAGCATCTTGTGACGTACAAAATGTCATAAAATCTTATGTAAGCAAAAGGGGAAGGGGTATAACGTATGCTTACTTTTTCTCACAAAATGGGGGGAGGGGTACAAAATGACCAAAGAATACTCACACAATACTTGAATGACCCCTGATTAGCTATCGCAAATAATTTCAACTAAAACTAAAGAAGAGAAAATATGAGAAATTCATACTCATAGCTCTGTTGAAGAACCAAAGCCTAGAAAAACGACGTCGAAACTTTGAATAACTATTGGCAGGACGTTCACAGGGACGTGGGTAGCACCCTCCAAGCCCGACGAGATGCCAACATGTCATCCTAGTCGAAAACTAGGGGCTCGACTCGGAATCAAAGTACAGTATAAATTTTACTGCTTTTATTGGGTGAGGCGGGCTTGGTGACGAAACTGACAAGGGGCACGATTTAGCTCTCGGCGGCCCCTGGAGCACCCCCTTTCTAGTTTCTACCAATTGCACGCCGCGACGTCACATTGGAAGCGACAAATGTGTTGTTATGTGTCAATCTTAAATCCATTTCGGACTTTGGCCAAGGATTCCCGGCCACTTCGCGAAATGGCCAGCCAAAGTAGAAAAATACAATATTAATTGCAAGTATTTCGGGCTTTGGCCAAACTTCTTGGCCAATTCGCGAACTGGCCAGCCATTTCGCGAACTGGCCGAACTTCGGGCTTTGGCCGTAACATATATAACTGAAAATACTACATCGTATCTTCACTAAAAGTACTTTTTTCATTATTGTAATGCTAAAATGTGCATTATAACGTGGGAAATGCTTTGCAATATGCAATCCATTAAACCTTTAAGTTTATTTTAACTTTATGCATGCAATTATGTGCATTTATTTTTTCTTTTATGGTAAAACAGAATATTTTCATGGTTTTCTTCTTTTTTTAATGTTATAAGTTGCATTTGGATCTACTTTATTTGAGAAATATTAGTAACAAACTAATTTTATTTCACACCATATGTGCAGTATACAGCATTTAGGCTGCACAGAATGGTTTTTATTCTAAACTGATTATTATAGATTAGATAATACTTTATCCTATTAACCTTTTAAAGTTTACATAGATGAAAACTATAAATATGTGACGGTTTAAAATTCCAGAGCTACTAAACAGAAACAATTTTTTACTCGGTATAATAAAATCTGCAGGTTTATGAGTACTAGTATTTAAAGTTAAAAATTGGTTTTACTACTCCAAAATTTATATAACTTTATATTATGTTATACTGTTTTCATGAGAATAAATGAAACATTCACACCATTAAAAATTGCCAAATTATTTTATTTCGTATACATCACCTATAAATATCGGTTAGTAGTTTTTACAGTGAAATTGAAGAAATTCATTTAAAACCGAATGCTAATTTTTTCAAGGTCAACATTTTTATATTACAAACTTGATTCTTCTTGGTGACATCTTTGCCGACTTATGTGCCATCATTAGGCCTTATATCATGAAAGCATCTGTCAACATAAAAATTGTTAGAATCTCATAAAACTTGTGGACACCAAAAAACATTCATGGAAAAATCAAATTACGTAGGTATAAAAATACGCCCTAAAATGATTAAAATTATAAATCTGAATGATCTGAAATTAAGTTTGTCCTGGGAAGTTGCTTTTATTTTTAAACCGCTTAACATATACCTAAATTGTAATTGAATCGTTTATTTCAGGAACCAGTTAAGCGCTAAATACGTTGTTTTAAGGAGAAAAAAAACTGCTGTGCAGCAATTTGGAAACTACGCAATTGAAACGGTGGTTTATTAGTGTCTAATTAAAATAGACCTAATCTGAATACTTTACATAAGAACTCAAAAAAGAAAAAAGAAAGAACATAATCTTACATTTTATCTTCCATGTCAAGAAATGCATTTATACTGGTTTCTGAAATACAATTTAAAAAAATCCTTCTAACTTTCGGTAGTTTTGAAGGATTTTGTAATACATAGGAGACCGTTGATTAAGAGTAATATTTATTTTTTTTCGATCGGATAACTGAAGTGATCGGTGATTGGGAGAATATATATCTTAAGGATAATAAAACTTGTAACTAGTTTCTTCTTATAATAGGCTACAGATTATTGGATTGCAATATGTTTACTTCAAAGCAATAATTAGGATGCGTTAGAGAATTATTTTTTTAGAAAATAGAGCAGGGTCGACGTTTAAGACAACCAATTGGGAAATATTGAGGTATTCATTTAAAACAATGAATACTGCATCTAGCCTCTTTTAGCTCCCCCCCTTCCCGAGTTGCTATAGTAGCTCTGAAAACCGTAGATGTTTTTTCTTTCTTTTTCTTTTTTTTAAACTTATATTCCATTCCAACACTTGTTAACAGCTCGAGCTATGTTCAACTGATACCAGCTTCATATTCTTTTTCTTTGACAGCTGCCCATTATTAGAAATCTTAATATGAAACAATGTGTGATGTAAAATAATTATTTAGATTTCTGTACTTAATATAAAATATTTTACTTATAATTTTTTTTAAATATTTTTTTTTCATATATTTTATTCCACAATTGTGATATTATATTGTTTAAATTTAATTTTTTGGAGCTTTTTTCTAAGTACTAAGGAATTGCATAAAAAAAAAAAAATCATTTGTGTTGAAATAAAATAATACCGTAAAAGCATTCTATCTTATATATGTCTTAATATTTTAGCATAATTTAAGATGTTTCATTTATATTTTATGTCTTTCAAAATGTGGACGCCCCCCCCCCCCCACCCCGTTTTGAACAGCTATCGATGTCCCCATTTAATCCACCAGCGACTTTTTTTTAAAGTGCTACTTCTTTTGATAGGATTTAGACAATTTATCTTTAAGTTTTTCAGAATTTACCTGAAACCCGGAAGAAACAATTCTATATTCCCAAAATCAAGATGGCTTAGTTAAAGTCAATTCAGTAAAAAGTGAAAATCGATCAGAAAAGTTGAAAGTTTTTAACAAAAGAATAAATCGTCAAACATGTCAAGAAATAGATTAAAGCTGATACTGCCAGTTCTAATCATTAAGAAATTGTAAGTCCACATTTGGCCCGCCGTCCTTGTTGTAAACAATGCTACCCTTCTTGGAAATGCTTGACGGAGGACCGCACCACTTTTAACTGTAAATTTAAATATGCTCACATTTGCAAAATAACTGCTTTTTATTTGCATTATAATAAAAATAATCTATAATTTTGTTTGATAAGTGTCACAAGTCTGAATATACGAAGAAAGTTTCATACGCTGTAATACATCGTACTTTAAACTCTAATCTTTATTGTTGCTCTCATTATGAAGTTGACTTTAAATTTTGTTCCTTTAAATTTTTACAAACATACGTACAATAAATAATAAAGTACTTAACATTCTGATTTGGTTCCTTCAATTTTAATAACATGTAAAAACAAAGAATCAGTGCTCTAAAATTTACTGGAAAATAAAAATAAAAAATAAACAAATAATGAAATAAATTACGTTTAATTTAGCACTAGCAACAGAGATGTCTATATTCCGGTGATTCTTGAAATGATAATATTCAACTACCCATAAAAACCAATATTGAATTACAACTTTAAAAAACCCAGACGTAAATGAATTGTATGATCCATCACATTTAAATAAAAAAAAAAATAGTTTATCTTGTTCCAATACATAGTTCTTGATTGTAACATAAAACCTGACAACAGGCACACAAAAATCAGCTTTAGGGGCCCAATATGGCACACAGACCGTAGGATAGGCTTTAGTGGCTAAGAACGCTCTAAAACTCAAAAGCATTTGTGATTACAAATTACATCCTAAAACATAAAACTATAAATGAAAAAGGTACTTATAAACTTCCAATACCGGCATTCATGTCACTAAGTGAATCATCGCAACATCGTTCAGACTAGAGGTTTCTTTGAAATTCCAAGCGGAACACAACCACGAACTGCCATCTTGATAAAATGAGATCACCCATTCAGTTCTGGTCACAAGTTACGTAGTTCTTTACATTTGCATACCACTAAACTCATAGAAATAATATTGTTACAAATCATGTAAATAGTAATTATTTTAGTAACGTAACCTGTAAATAGTTTCCCGTAATGAATATACAACCCCTTTTCCATATGGCTAAAGTATACGATCCCTATTTCCTTTTCTTTTCATTGATAAAATTTGATAACGGTCTACGCATTTCTCGAAGCAGAAAGAATGTTGTGGAAAATGCTTCGATGTTTATAAAAGCCGTTAGCGATGGATAAACAAGAGAGTTTCGATTGAGATTTCGAACTGAGTGCATTTTTGCTCTGTTTATTGCGAGGCATTTCGCTGTGTTGTTTTCGTATTTGGAAGTAAATACGTGTGTAAACGTTGAGTTTACGGTGTTGTGTGATAATTGCTTAATTGCTGATGAATAATTTAGCAGTTATTGAAGATCTTTCCTGTACATAGTGTAAATAAATTTCCTGTGTTTTTATCAAGAACTGTGTCTTCATTTCAAGAAAGTGGAAGTCGCACCGAATCCGTTACAATTTGGCGCCCAACGTGGGGCTTCTTCTGGACTTTCTTGGAGTAAGTGTGACTTTGGACATTTTTTCATAAAGACTTTTTTTGAATTAGGACTTTATTTTTATGGTGATTACTCGCGCAATGGATGAACAATTAAAACAACTTCTTGACGCAATCACCTCTGTGAAGAGTGATATGGCTGCTAATCAAGAACAATTAAAAAGTGACTTGACTGCAAGTTTTACAGCTAATCAAGAACAATTAAAAAATGATATGGCAGCTAATCAAGAACAATTAAAAAATGATATGGTAGCTAATCAAGAACAATTAAAAAATGATATGGTAGCTAATCAAGAACAATTAAAAAATGATATGGCGGCTAATCAAAACCAATTGAAAAGTGATTTAACGGTGCTGAAAAATGACCTAGTTTCTAACCAAGAGGAAATTAAAAACGATCTTACTTCGGTAAAGACTGTGATGGAAAATAAATTTAATGAGATAGAGCATCGAGTTGATGCTATTGAAGGAAAGTTTGAGGCAGTTGAAGGCCGATTCATCGCAGTGGAAAATAAAATCGAAGAGAAATTTGAAGAAAAATTAAGTTCCGTTGAAGGCCGATGCAATGCTGTAGAAAATAAACTGGAAGAAGAAGATAGAAAATTTCATCAACTTAAAGAAGACATCTTTAAAGACCTGGAAAGGAGATTTGCGACCGCGGAAAGCAACTCTGTACAGTTTGGCGCTCCCACATCGGTTGCTCGACCGTCCATTAAACTTGCCACCTTTGATGGGAAAACTTCGTGGCAGGTTTACAAAACTCAGTTCATGATAGTGGCGGAAGCGAACGGATGGGACTCTGCTACCAAGGCCTGCCGTCTTGCAGCATCCCTGAGAGGTGACGCAGCGGACATTCTTCAGACCCTTCCGGACGGCCAGCGCCTGGATTTCGCCGCCCTCACATCTGCGTTGGAGCTTCGCTTCGGTGAGAAGTGCCAGAAAGATTTCAGCCGACTCCAGTTGAAGTCTCGTTTCCAGAAAACCGGGGAAACCCTGCAAGAGCTCGCGGCGGACATCGAGAGACTGTCTCATCTTGCTTTTTGCGACTGTCCTGCGGATGTTCGGGACAACCTGGCACTCAACTACTACATCGACGGGGTTCGAGATCCGGAAATCCAGAAAGCTCTACGGATGGCGGATGTCAAAGACCTGAGTTCTGCTGTTGTGTATGCGATGAAGTTGGAGGCCGCCCAGCAAGCAACCCGCAAAGATCGCCATTCAGTCCGCGGCGTGAAAACTGATGAGTCTGATCCGGTTTCATCACGCTTTGTAGAACTGGAAAAGCAAATAAAAGAAATTGCAGGAATCCTCAAAAGGACTTCGGCTCCCAAGGACCATAATGGACAATCACTTCAGTGCTGGAAATGTGGCGCCGAGGGTCACTTACGAAGAAACTGTGAAGCTCGCCAAGAAACCAGAGGGAAGAGCACCTCTCCCTCGCAGGTCCAGGAAAACTAAGCCATGGCAATCTCGCGGGGTGGAGGTCGCCAAATTGGAATGAGCCCCATCTTAAAGTTTTCCAGATTTCATCGACGAGTGGCGGCAGTAATGGACTGTTTGTTTACGCATATGTAAACGGGTTTCCCTGCGAACTGATTATTGACACTGGGGCCAATGTTGCAATCATTAGAACAGATGTGGCTCGTCAATTTGGACTCAACATTCTATGGACGCCGCCCTGCGTTACCCTCCAAACTGTGACAGGTGACAAGATCGAGATTGAAGGTAAAGTGAACTTAGAAATTGTGTTTGGAAATGCCACTTACCATCATACGGCATTCGTTGCTGCTATCACAGACCCCTTCATTCTCGGATTGGACTTTTTAAAGAAGTATGACTTCAACCTCGACTTCAAGACTAATGAGCTGCACTCGACGAGAGAAGACATAGCGGTCTTTCCCGCAGAAAGTGATGTAAAATCCGCTCATCAAATAATTGCCCAAACAGATTTGTCAATTCCCTCAAGGTCAGAATCATTAATACCCGGCTCCATTGAAGGAAGCAATAGTTTTCGATTTGGACTCATTGAATCCCCCAACTTAAGCAATAGCCTAAAAGGAGTGCTGGTAGCATCTACGCTTGTGGACCTTTCTAAGGATGTAATTCCTGTAAGAGTCGCCAACGTGAGTGAAAGGCCAAGGAATATTCGGAAAGGTGAAGTGTTAGCAACTTGTACTCCAGTAAACTGCATCATTAGAAGAATCAATTCCCCCGAGACTGTGTCTTCTGAGTCCTTGACATCGAAGTTACTTGGGAGTGCGCCATTATCGAAAGATCAAAGAACTGCTGCGGAACAATTGGTGGAGGACTTCAAGCATCTGTTTTCATCTACATCGGAGGATGTGGGCAGGACGAATTTAACGCAGCATAGGATCTACACTGGAGAACACCTCCCTATTAAGCAGCATCCAAGACGACTACCATTCGCCAAGAAGGAAGAAGTTGAGACCCTACTGAAAGAGATGAAGGAGAATGATGTAATCGAACCCTCATCCAGTCCTTGGGCCTCTCCCATCGTCTTGGTATGAAAGAAAGATGGCTCCTCCCGATTTTGTGTCGATTACCGACGGCTGAATGAAATCACCAAGAAAGACAGCTACCCTCTTCCACGGATAGACGACACTTTGGACACTCTTTCCGGACACAAGTGGTTTTCGACCCTGGACTTGAAGAGCGGCTACTGGCAGGTTGAAATACACCCTGACGACCGAGAGAAGACAGCGTTTACAACTGGACAAGGCTTGTGGCAGTTTAAAGTGATGCCCTTCGGCCTCTGCAATGCACCAGTTACGTTCGAGCGTCTTATGGAGACAGTGTTAAGAGGACTTTCCTACGAATCCTGTCTGGTCTATTTAGACGATATCATCATCGTGGGACGCAGTTTCGAAGAACATCTGGCAAATCTTAGGAAGGTGCTGCAAAAGCTTAAGGAAGCCAATCTGAAGTTAAGCCCGTCCAAATGTAATTTGTTCCGCCGGGAAGTGAACTACCTTGGTCACATCATCTCTTCCGAGGGTGTACAAACCGATCCAGAGAAGGTATCTGCGGTCAAGGGTTGGAGTCGTCCCGAAAACATCCATCAGCTGCGAAGTTTCCTGGGGCTCTGCACGTACTACAGGAAGTTTGTGAAGGGTTTTTCCAACATTGCACGACCTTTGCATAAGCTGACGGAGAGCAAGCAAAAGTTTGAATGGTCCAAAGAATGCGAAGATGCATTTCTACGACTGAAGGAGGCTTTAACATCAACGCCTATCCTCGCCTATCCTCAGCCTGAAAAATCCTTCATCCTAGACACTGATGCGAGCCACGAGGGCATCGGAGCTGTTTTATCACAAGAAATTGACGGAAATGAACATGTCATCGCTTATTGGAGCAAATGCTTAACAAAGTCGGAGCGAAATTACTGCGTCACCAGAAAGGAGTTACTGGCCATAGTGAAAGCTGTAGAACACTTCCATCATTACCTCTATGGCCGAAAATTTCTGCTTCGGACAGATTATGCCTCATTAACTTGGCTTTTGAACTTCAAAAATCCGGAAGGCCAGATAGCCAGATGGATACAGCGGCTCCAGGAATATGACATGGAGATCAAGCATCGAAAAGGGTTATCTCACGGTAATGCTGACGCTTTATCAAGAAGACCCTATCCTGAGAACTGCCACTATTGTTCCCGAATCGAGAAACAGTATGGAACGACTAGCCCTACCGCCTATCAGGTGACAGTGACTCCAATATCATCAGAACCTGATCCATGGAGTGACGACCAAGTTCGAAAAGATCAACTTGAAGATCCCGACATAAAACCAATTTTGGAGTTCATGGAAAGCGACAGTCGGCGACCTAGCTGGCAGGACGTTTCCATCTTCAGTCCTGCAACAAAAAGATACTGGGCTTTATGGAACTCGCTCCATTTGCGGAACGGCGTGCTACACCGAAAATGGGAATCTGACGACGGCAAGACATCTAGGTGGCAGTTACTACTTCCCCGATCAAGGATTTCAGATGTTCTGAAAGAAATACATAGTAGTGCGACTGGAGGACATTTTGGTGTTTTGAAAACCCTCAATAAAGTTCGGGAGCGCTTCTTCTGGAGTAAGGCGAAGGATGACGTGGAGAAGTGGTGCCATTCTTGTGACGCCTGTGCTGCTCGTAAATTACCGAAGAAGAGAAGCAGAGGGAAGCTACATCTGTACAATGTTGAGCTCCTTTCGAACGAATTGGGATTGACATCCTGGGTCCTCTACCAAGAACTGCTGATGGGAACAAATACATTCTTGTTTCCATCGACTACTTCACCAAATGGCCGGAAGCATATCCCATTCCAGATCAAGAGGCTACCACCGTAGCAGAGACTCTAGTCCAACACTGGATCTCGAGATATGGAACACCTTTGCAGATTCATTCCGATCAAGGGAGGAATTTCATCTCTGCTGTTTTTAAGGGCCTATGTCAAATTCTCGGAATTGAGAAAACTAGGACAACACCACTACACCCACAATCGGACGGCATGGTGGAGAGATTTAACCGCACAATCCTGAATAATCTCTCACTTATGGTATCCAGAAATCAACAGGATTGGGACAAGAAGCTACCTTTGTTCCTGCTGGCCTACCGCAGTGCTGTCCACGAGACTACCGGATTTGCCCCATCTCAGATGCTCTTCGAACGAGAGCTTCGGCTACCTTGTGATCTCGTCTTCGGTCGTCCTCCGGATGCGCCTTCATCGCCTGAGGAGTACATCCAGGATCTCCAGGCCCGGTTGGAAGACGTTCATAACTTCGCACGAGAGCGAATCAACATCGCGGCGGAGAAGATGAAGACCAGATACGACACAAGGTCTACTGGACATGAATTCAACGAAGGCGACAAGGTTTGGTTATGGAATCCCATCCGACGGAAAGGTCTGTCACCCAAATTGCAGTCGCATTGGGATGGACCCTACAAAGTCCTTAAACGACTAAATGACGTCGTAGTGAGGATCCAAAAATCACCTAATGCAAAACCTAGGGTTGTACATTATGATCCGTTAGCCCCATACTATGGCCATAGTTCATGAGTATTACGTAAGCAACCATGGTTGATAACATAAAAAGTGTAGATAATTTTTGCTTTTAATGTTTAGTAATATTTCTTGTTATTATTGTGTTTTCTGTATCTGTTAGTTATTAATTAATGTGTATAATTGTGAACATGTGATAGAAGTTTGGCACCCTTTCTGGGGATTGTACTGCCCGGGACGTGCAGTCCTTAGGAAGGGGGCAATGTTACAAATCCTGTAAATAGTAATTATTTTAGTAACGTAGCCTGTAAATAGTTTCCCGTAATGAATATACAACCCCTTTTTCATATGGCTAAAGAATACGACCCCTATTTCCTTTTCTTTTCATTGATAAAATTTGATAACGGTCTACGCATTTCTCGAAGCAGAAAGAATGTTGTGGAAAATGCTTCGATGTTTATAAAAGCCGTTAGCGATGGATAAACAAGAGAGTTTCGATTGAGATTTCGAACTGAGTGCATTTTTGCTCTGTTTATTGCGAGGCATTTCGCTGTGTTGTTTTCGTATTTGGAAGTAAATACGTGTGTAAACGTTGAGTTTACGGTGTTGTGTGATAATTGCTTAATTGCTGATGAATAATTTAGCAGTTGTTGAAGATCTTTCCTGTACATAGTGTAAATAAATTTCCTGTGTTTTTATCAAGAACTGTGTCTTCATTTCAAGAAAGTGGAAGTCGCCCCGAATCCGTTACAATATTGCATTAGTGAATAAATTTAGATGAAGGAAATTCAGGCGGCTAGAATGAAATACTTTAAGACATGAAAAAAAATTGAAATATATTACATTCCATCCGTTTGTGAGCACAAATTGTAAGTTAAACATAATGGAATAATTGAAACATTTCAGAAAAAAAAAAGAAAAAAAAAAAAAAACTCTAGAAAAATATGTCATTGCAATTCAAGCTTTATGTAAATTTTCCCTACAGAAAGGTTTTGTAAAACAATCAGCTACATTATTTTTAGTTTCAAAAAATTGTATTCAAAATTCATTTTTATCAATCAAATTCCTTAGGAAATAGTACCCCACATCAATCTGCTTAGTTCTGCAATTTCCTATTGCAGAACTAGAAAAATCGATTGCAACTAGATTGATTAATAGTACTCTGTACTGTGACAATCTAAAATTCTGAACTCTTTTCGTAGCCAATAGATTTAAAATTCCTTTAACCGACATCCTTAGATTATTCACTAATTGAAATATACTCCGCTTCCATCCCCCCCATTGAAATCCGGTCGTCGTGATTCTAGGCGTAATCTGTATCAGAATGACAATGATTTATTCAATTTACAAACAAAATTTAGATTTCAGGGATGGACAAACCTTTCAGGTTGTCTCACAAATCTCCTCTTTTACATCCGCATATAGATACGCATTGCAAACATCTACATGGAATTGGTTTCAATGTAGCTTATACAAAAAAATTCAAAAGAAAGTTTCAATCAAAGGAAAGGAAATTACTAGAGAGAACACTTGCGAAAAGTACCCCCCCCCCCCCACCCACCTGGTGGGTATTTAAAATTACCAGTCTGGTCTTGAAGCGCATTATTTCATTCTGCTCATTTGTTTTTAAATAAAAAAAACCATCTGTACCCTTTTTTGTTTCTAAAACTTTCATTCAGTGGAACCAATACGTAAACGTTTTTTTCTCATATCACCTGAATTTCTTGAGCCATTCCGTTTTGCCAATTTTAAATCTCGGAAATGTTAGCTTCTAGCATACTTGAATTATCCCCCCTATCTTCATAAAAATCCTATACTTTTCTTGAATTATCATCACAAGTGAAATTAAAATATTTTGTGTCATATTCAATGTTATTTTCAGAACAATAAACCTCGGCTTCACGATTCGGACTTTAGAACCGTCGGGTTAATAGAATAATACTCATCCCTGCATTCTTTATTTTGCCTTGGACTTTCTTTAACCCATTTAATTCTTAACATGCTATTTTATGATTTTCAGGATATTCTTCTTCTGCTTCAGATTTACTCAGTAGTGAAATAAAACTGTGTCCCTCTGTTTCTCGTTCCTGGGGGGGGGGGGGGGGGGTCGCCCAGAATTTATTTTCATCGAATTTAACATTCAGCGTTTCTGTCACTTCGCGATTTTTGAGATCCCAAATTCTGTAACCTTTCGTATGAAACGCATATCCTACCATGACTCCTTGTTGAGTTCTCATATCCAATTTGTTTATTTTCTGTTTTGGAAGTCCAACATACGAAATGCAGCCAAAAAAACCCCGGGAGTGTTTAATAGATGGCTTTCTTCCCCCAAATAGCTCAAAATAGGTTTTGTTTAATAGATGGCTTTCTTCCCCCAAAAAGCTCAAAAAAGGGTTTGGTTTTTCCTTTTAAAACCGCTCTAGTCCGTAAGCAGTGGAAGTACATAGCTGCTTCGGCTCAAAACTGCTGAGGCACATTCAATTCATTTAAAAATTTCCATTCATTAATGTTAACTTATAGTGTTCTATGACGCTACTTTGTTAACTAGAGGATTTGTTGGTTTTTTCGATTCTTATGCTTTGGTCGCTAAGGTAAATTTCAAACCGGAAGTACAGAAATTCCTTTCCGTTATCGGAGTTTTGCCACAAATCTCTCTTATCTTTTGAAACCTGACAAAGTGTTCTTAAACCTCACTTTTCTTCTTAAAGAAATAAACTGGAAAGTTTCTTGAAAAATCGTCTATTATTGTAAAAATAATCCCCCCCCCCTTTAAAGAACTCAACTGCTAAGGAACCCATCGTATTCAAATGCAAAAGATTTTACCGGGCGTTGGCTTGAATCTCCGTTACAGGTTTAAACGAAATTCTCCGATTTTTTCATTTTACACAGATAACAATCTGACATATTTTTACTTTTGATAAGCAGTGAAAGACAGTGAAGTACAGAATCACGCTTTTCATTATTTATAATATACTTTTTGTCTTCATCCTGAACATGTTGATGCCAAAATTTAAGACTCAAAGTGTTCTAAAAGTTAAAATGTAAGGAAACTGATGAGTTTCAAGGTTATAAGAGTTTCAAATTCTACTGTAGTTCTCGAGCATCTACTTTTCTAAATGAGCATGTCCTTCAAAGCGAATAAAATATGACAAACAATGCATAATAATGTAAATATTCTACTTTAAATTTAAAAGCTGTAATTTTGACGAGAACGAAACACTGCCAGATCAGAAATGAAAAGCCGAAAATTTTAAAATATAGCCAGGCACGGCCTGAACTTAAATAGGTTGGGAAGACGTATAATCTCAATTTGCCAAATGGAACTTAAATATTTGCCGATTAATAAAATACTGGTGAATTCACACATTAAGTACGCACAATTAAGTACAATATCTAATGAAATTTGGTCATTCGAAAATTTAAAAATTGCAACATTACAATTATGTCCCCAAATTTGCCGAATAGCCAGACAAAATTTTCCCAATATGGCATTTTTGGGGAGGTCATAGAGACTTCCCGTGACCTCCAATCGAGTGCCTTTAAATATAGTTTCTAAAATTATTTTTACGTTCACAAGTTTCAATGGTACTAGAGCAATTTTCCTGAAGTAAAACTTTAATTTCCTGCTGACGCAAATATAAAACTTTTAAAACACAAGGGTTTCGTGTTTGTATTTTAAGATGCTTATTTTTTAAGTTTTTTTTTGAGTTCTTTATTGATGATTTTTTTAATTATTATTATTTTACTTTCGATCGATAAGTATGAAAGCTGGCTCCAGATTTCAGAGAATTTTGAGTCGTTCAGACATCAGAGTATTGTATTTCCACAGTGTCAAATTCTTCAAGAAAAAAATCAGTAAATTGTATACTGTTTGCATGTCTCTCTGTCACGTTGTTATTTTATTTATTTACATTTTATTCATCGAATTATGTACAGAATATAAAAGCTACTGACGCTATAACGTAAAGTTTTTCAATAAAATGGTTAAATGCAAAATGTTAAAGAATTTAAAACTGAACATAAGAAAGAAAAAAAAACAGAAGAAAGAAGTCAATCGCTATATGCTAAAAATTCACTAGAGAACATAAAAATTTAAATTTTAAGTACGGTCATAGTATATAACACAAAATGTAATCGTACATAAAGTTTAATGTTCTAATAACTTTAAATACGATCAAGAAAGGAATTGATTTATTTTTAAATAAAATTTGAGTTTCAGAAAATGTTTAAAAACTATCACACGTGCAGTAAAATATTCAGAATCACAACAACTACTCAGATTTTTGCTAGAAAGCAATCGCTGCAACTTAGCAACTATAAGAAATTGCAAAGTCAGCATCAACGAATGTTGGGATACGAATCGCGATTTCAAAATAAACTGTTATTTTACATACATTCTCGATGATAAAGAAAACTATATTTTGAGGAAAAGGGAATGAATAATATAACCAGCTCTTACCTTTAACTTGGATTACAGTTGAGCAGTCCTGCCTCAGCACACCCGAATCATTAAAAAACATGGCTGCCAATATCTTGAATTCATTAGTTTCTGTTCCCGTATGAAAGAAACACCTTTTGCGCATCGTTTTGCGCAATCTAAAATATTTTTACAGTTTTTCTCTTTTATTTGGCAGAGCAGTATTAAACTGTAGGAAAAGGTAGTATATTACTATAAAAACAACAATTATTTTTTGCAGTGTATGTATAATGTAGCAGTCAGATTACGTAATACAAAAGGCACCTTTGCTACGCGTCCGGTTTCAAATTCTGACCTGGGCATGGATTCTATTGACCGAAAATCGCTATTTCATTCCTCTCAAGCACGTCTAGGAGGTTTGGAATTAACTTTATGCAATAGTATTCCTGCAATCTTTAGAGACAATTAGTGTATAGCCAAGTATAAGCGCATTCGACGATCAGTCAATCGGTTGTTGATGTATCAAAGAGCCATTGACTTAACCTCCTATTTGCCAAATTTAAAACTTATTCATCAGTCTATCATTCTTAAGCTTCGAAATACTTCTTTTGTAAAAAAAAAAAAAAAAAGAATAAGTTGAATACATACACAAAATACATCGCCAGCTGAACTATTCCATCCGAGGACTACAGTTTTGTACTTTTTAGCACTCCTTAGCTATAGGAAATAAATGAGCTTAGGGCTGTAACTTACTGCTAAATACCAAGCTTTGCCATCAATCTATGACTTGAACTGCACTATTTCTGCGGTCATTCGTCTGGTATGCTAATTCTACATTAGCTACCAGTTTGTTTGGCTCTCTTGGCTTCCTTAAGGATTTTTCACCGCCAGCTCAGATACTTCCTATCCCGGGCTGTTGAGTACTAAAAAGCAGGAAACTGAAGTTCTCGGATGGAATAACTGAGCTGGCGGTGTATGTTATGTATTTCTGCTTTAGCCCTGGCTTAGGGCTGTAAATTACTGCTAAATGCTAAATTGAGTACATGTTGTGATTAATACATGTTGTTAAGGCAGGGGTGGATACAGACGACCATTTTAGTGGGGAGGAGGTCATGCTGAAGTACGGTAAGGCGGGGCTAGTTGAACAATTTTCATTTGAGTGGATATAGCTTCTTAACGATAAGCCTCAATCGGTTGATATGCAACCTGATGGATTTGTAATGTATTCCTTTTCAAAAGTGTAAATATTAACTTGTTGCTAATAGTACACGTTTAAGAGCTACAACTGTCGGAATGCAAAAAG
The DNA here is from genome assembly GCF_026930045.1 of Uloborus diversus. Lineage (NCBI taxonomy): Eukaryota > Metazoa > Arthropoda > Arachnida > Araneae > Uloboridae > Uloborus > Uloborus diversus. The sequence continues at coordinate 70,199,652 of NC_072734.1, forward strand.
TCAAACTTGCTCAACATACCCCATGGATGGGGTAAGTTGAGCAAGGGTATGGGGCAAGTTGAGCACTTATAATGTTTAGCCAAACCATAGGATAAATGACAACTAGAGATGAAATAAAATTTCTGTTTGACAATCAACTCTTTATTTATAGTGTTTTAGTGACAAAATAACAAAACTTAAAGTTTTTTTTTTTTTTTTTTTTTTCGAATTAACTGAAAAGGTTCTTGTTTTCGGATGGATAGCTCCGGATTTTGTTTTAAAAACTTTGTAAGTCAATCTTTTCCGGCCATCTTATTTGGAGTTCAGGCGGATGGAATTTTAATGCTAAATTTAACAGCGCAATCGTTGACAAGGCGACGACCGTCTTTTGGGGAATATTCATAATATATTAATGCAGCAAGTTTTTTTTTTTTAATTTTTATAGAGTCTTCTTGTTGAAAAGAAAATTACTTGCCTTGGTTTTGCATAACCCATGGATGAATCACCACCATGTAATTTCTTCTAAAATCTTGTCAAAGTCATTCGTTTGGTAACGAATTATTTTGAGGTGGCATTCACAATTTTTCCTCATCATATTGACAGCCTTTGCAGCATTATTCAAGTCGTCAGTAGTGTAAAAATATCGTGTAGTTTTCCTTTTATAAGTCCGCATTCTAACAAAAGCAAAAAATATATTGCTTCTTTTGTTATAAGTCACGGGGGTCAGTTGAGCAATGTTTGCTCAACTAACCCCAAACCAGTCTTAAAATAAAAGTGAGATTACGAAAAAGGGGTACGAATTATACCCATAGTCTCTTTACATATCAAAAGTACAGTAAATTTATGAAAGAATAAAACTTTCCTGACAGAAAATAGATAATATTGGACTAATACATACAAAAACTTGCGGCAAATGAGCTTTTTACTTTTTTGTCAGAAAATAAATAACGTGCACGCATACTTCACTCATTCGTTGAGCTGCAATTGAAGATCGTGCGATGAGTTCCCCTCCCATAACACATTCTTTCCGCCATTTGATGCCTATACTTGTGGTGAATAGTTTTCAAGATACATCGATTGCTCAACTTGCCCCTACGTTCAACTAGTCCCGCCCTACCCTACATAAAGTTTTAGATACAAAAAATTTCTTAAATTGCTTGGATGTCAATAAAAGTTACAAAATCGTATCGGAAAAAGGCCTTTACTAGGGCTTAAACTTAACAATACAGCAGTTCATATATTTATTTTTAAAATGAGTAATACATTGAAAATATTACTTCAATTGTTTACATTTTGTTTATAAACTATTTGAACACAATTAGGATGGATAAATATTGTCGATGGTTTAGAAAAAAGGGGGTATGGCCCCCTTGACCCTCCCTTTGCAATAAAGATCATTTTCGGTTGAAACTTTCTGAAACATTGTCTAAAATGTATGCGGTATTCTTATGGGTTTTCGATGTGGCAAATTTGATTTCAGATTTTTATTTTTGAATTTTATTTCCCACAGTTCTCTTTTCTATGCATTTAATATTAGTTTGGGGGAATATCATGGTACTAGAACTCTAGTGTTCACTAAACTCAAACCAGCCATCTTCAATTCAAATTTGGTTTAAAATTAAACTAACATTCTTCTAATATTGTAGTTAAGAAATGCTTTTTTTACAAAATTGAAGTAGCAATGTAAATAAGCATTGTGATAAGACGAATTTTGTTTGTTTGTCAGTTTTTTTTTTTTTTTTTTTTTGCCTACACTTCCTTAATAGCTCTTTTCTGTTCAGAGATGTTAAACTTTGTTCGCTCGTCTGCAAGGTTAAATCTAAAAATGAAGGAGAAAAAGGAAAAAATCACAACATTAAGGTGGTTCCCTTAGTGCTTATGTGCAGGCATTAATGAGACAGGAGGAAGCGCGAAAAGATTGTAGACTTTTTAAACAAAATTTCTAAAAAAAAAAAAGAAAGAAAAAAAAAACTACTTTTAAACTGTTATGAAGAACAGCGTCAAAACGTATTACACTTTCACATTTTTTCTCCAACGAAGTTAAGAAAGTGTAACATTATGAATATTTTAAGCCACCGCATTATGGAAAAAGGTATGTGATGTTAAGTGTTAGAAGTTTTTTATTGATATTTGTGTTGAAAACTAAAAACTAGAAAATAGGAGAAAAAAATAAGTTTAAGGGAAAAAAAAGAAAACTTTCATTTTTCATGCTTTAAAAAATTACGAGCCTGTGCTTCGAAATTACGGAAACGAACTTTCTCTCAATTATTTGCGAATCCATGAAATGATCTTAGCTCAATTAAGGGTTCATTTATTTATTTATTTATTTATAATTAAAAGTATACCTCTTTTTTTAATTTTTATTTCTGTTGTGGCAGATGTTTCTAAAAATAATATAATACACTTATGTTTGTGAAAACTGCAACAACATTAAGGACTCATTGGAAATGAATAAAATTTACTGCATGTATTACTCATAGTGCTACAAATAAACGATCAACATTACAGATCAAGGCAATGAAAACAACAGACGTAAATTAATATTGAATGTAGATACCCCGCGCAGGTGTGAGAGCCTGTACAAAATATGGCATCGAACCGTAGAAGTGCTAAATGTCACGATTGGGAATAGTATCCCATATGGCTTCAATCTGAATCCAAAAATCATCCGTACCCACTGCTGGACAAGACACATGGGCGAGTCTCCGACCAACGCAATCTGCAACATACTCAATTGGCGTCATATCCGGAGAACGGGCAGGCCAAGAAAGTAGCGTAACCTGTCGTGAACAGAAGAACACTTGTACGTTACGTGCGACATGTGAACGTGCATTTTCCTGCTGAAACAGTGTAGCAGGAATGCTCTGAAGAAAGGACGGTATCTATGGAGTCACAGCGTCCCTGAAGTAGAGCTCGCTTTGAGGTTAACCGTAATTCGGAGGAGATGGAATTGCCCTTGATATTCAATAGCGCTCAAGACCATGACGCCTGGCGTTATGCCGGTATGATGTCGGATTACACATTGTGGGAAGTGACGTTTTCATGTGTAACGTCTGACGCGTATACGCCCATCGCTATAGTGCAGATTAAATCTGGACTCATCCGAGAAGACAATCTGTTGCTAGTCCGCACACCATCGGGCTTGCTGGTGTGCCGATTGAAGCCGGAAGTAACGATGGTTGAGGGTGAAAGGAATCCTCTATGGGGGAATCCTTGCATGCAGGACCTGGCGCAATAGACGTCGACGAACTGTGGACGCAGTAAAGGTGACACCTGTAGCCCCACTCTTACTGTAAGCTAGCGTACTAGAGGACGCTATACGATCCATCACAGCTAAGTGGGTGAGCTGTCGAAGATCCCGTGACGTCGTTCAACTGCGTGGGATTCCTTTGGCTAATTTCATCGTCCTCTGTCCATCTTTTACAAATACGCATCACAGTTGAGCCATTACGCCACATGTGGTCCCTAATTTCTTTATTCGTAAATTCACCTTCACGCATGCAGATCATGTAGCCCCATTCTAATTCCGTTACTCGTTCTTATGACGCTCTGCGTTTTGGACGAGTCATATTAAGTACTAGAGAAACATCTACCATCGGCAGATAACCATACAATGATTCCAAAAAACTTTTACAGCCGTTTATATACAGCGTCTACGCCGCTGTTCAGAGGGGCGTAACTCAGTCCACGCAAGCGCGATGTATCTGTAATTCTAAAAATTTGCATATCTTATCCTGTTATACATTTCCTGTGAATTTCAGTTCATTTGCATAATTCCTACTTGGTGTTGCAATTTTCACAAACTTGAGAGTATATTTTAACCAAACACTGAAAAAGTAATTAATGCCAAAACAGGCCGCAATAAATGTAATTAACAGTTCTGGTATCAAATTTAATTATGGTATTTTTTTCCCAATGTATAGCTTCTTACTTAAAAGGACATGCTCTACATGCTTTAGTTTGTCTTCTAAAAAATTTGAAATATTATATTCTTTTCGTGATTAAAGCATCAGATATTGTTACGTTTTAATTTAGTTTCGGAATCTCTTATTTACTGTTAATGAATGTCAACCAACTTGCTTTTACAGTCAGTTTACTTAAAATTACTATTTTGCGTAAAAATGAGAAAAAAGTGATTTTATAAATGACACAACAAACAGTGGTGTGCTAAATTCGGCAGCTGAGGCAATGATTCCCATTAAAAGAAACATTACCTCAGCTGTCTTATCCATACTGATTACTGATAGAATCTTCGCATCATTTACAGAGATATAGCAGCCATTATTAAAGAGAAAAACGTTAAATTTCGCATCTTCCTTGAAGCAAATGGCACCGAAATGAAATCAGCAGCTGTTTCCTCTTAAGTGCATCAGTGTACCAATTTTTGTATTATTCCTTGCAGTACTTCGTCAGATATAGCGGCCACGCTTAATGGGAATACCGTTTCGTTGCGCCACCTTGTTTAGGTTAATTGTTGTTCAAAACTAATCAGCTCTAATTTCAATGGAAGGGTTTATGTGTCTCAAATTTGTTTTCATTCAATGCTTTGAGTGAGTGTGCATACACAAATCTGTGGATATATATATTTACATACACACAGAGAGATATTTTGAAAAATGACCAAAACGGCTTGAGCGCAAAATGAAATGAATAAATCCGTCAATGTTAAATAATTGGACACTTTCAGAAATGTAACACTTTTTTATGCTATGACATGTAGAAGAATGGCAATAGCAGGAAACTAAATGTGGTGTTTAAATTTCTTTATTTAGTTGTGTGATTTTTGTTGGATATTTTCTTAAACAAAATAAATTTTATTTGAACTGAAATAGTTTCATTATCATTAAAACAAAGTTTATCATTAAAATCAATTTATTATTTTTATTTTTTTAATTTTTTGGTTTACCCTACTTTTCTTTAACATTTAAAATTTTCTTCCCCTTAAAATACATTGAAGGAAAGGTTGAAAGTGAAAAACAAAAAGCAATTGGGGGAGGAGGAGAGAGGGGAGATTTCGTGTCAACGAAAAGTAGGGGGACACTACTTTTTTTTTCACGTGTGTTTTAAATTTAATAAAAAAACAAAAATGTAAATAAATAAACAAAAACAGCGTTGTTAAAAGTTTGTAAAACAGGAATTTTCGCTTCTAGCAGAAATACAACTCTAATGCAGATAAGTAGATTGAAAAAACAGTATACGTACATAATAATAGTAGGGAAAGAAATATACAAGAAAAAAAATGCTTATTTTTGCGGTAGGAAGGAATAAAAGAAAGGTGCTAAAGAAGTCACAAATTATCATAAAGATACAAGGAATAGAATGTATTTCGTAGTTTTTCTGATGATACAAAGCAGAAGAAATAAGAAAAAACGCGTATAGACATAAACATAGAATTTATGTTTTTGTTACTTGTTCTTATGAGCACTTTGCTAAAGATCTAGAATTTCGCTTCAGAATAGAGCAGGCTAGAATTAAGTCTTATTTTATGTAACAATGAACTGACTGCGTATAAAAAATAACTGCTTCTTGTTAGAAGTATAAATATTAGTTTTTTTTGACGAAATAAAATACATAAATGTGAAACATAAGGTTAATGTTACAGGCATTGTAAATCCGAAATTTATTCGTCTGATTGTAACTAAATAGAAAGCAATTGAGAGAACTCATACTCTCGCGAGTTATCTCGCGAGTTCTCTCGTGACTTTCGGTTGCGTTGGTGAGCTTTTTGCACAGATGAAGAGGCTCCACTGTAGCCTTGAAATAGCTATATGCTGTATTTTCTTCAATATTTGTGCTTTATTTACGTTGGTTTTTCACTTTATTCATATTGTAGCACAAAGCTTGTATGATTATCTTTCATTTTCATTACTATGAGTATTTAAAGAAAACTATTATCACCAGTAAGTTTTGTTATAAGAGGGTATTGAGATTTTTTATGCGTGTAATACACATCACTACATAAAATACACCGCCAACTCAGTCATTCCAGCCGAGGACTACAGTGTTTTGCTTATTAGCACTCATCAGCCCAACATAGGAAGTGACTGAGCTGGAGGTTGCAAACTTCTTAAGGAAGCCAAGAGTGCCAAACAAACTGGTAGTTAATATAGAATCAGCATAGACTAGACGAGTGACCAAAGCAATGGTTCGGTTCAACTCGAAGAAGCGTAGCTTACTGGAAACACATCACTACGTTTGAGAAAAACCTATATAGATATTTTCTTTGATATATGAGTAATCATTTCTGTTTTGGAAACCTATTTCGCTTTAAGCATGCTTTTTATCTTTGAGTTAACTTTACGATCTTAATGTAAAAACTTGTAGATTCATTGAAAACGTTGAAAAAAGAAAAAAAATGGTAAGAAATACGAAGAAATTAAAATTGTCGATATTTGAAGAAAACAATCGCATCTCTATATTTGTTTAATTTAGTTAAGAGCTGTTTTTAACATTTTAACAATGATGCACAGTAAACTTCCGATTATCCACGGAATTGGGGGGGGGGGGGGTTACAAGTACCGCGGAAACTGAAAATCGCGGATAAACCGAAAAAAGGCTAAAATAAGGGACAAATAAGGTTAAAATTATCCCTCTTCAAAAACTTAGCTGTATTAATGCATAATACTTTCTACAAATATGAAAAATATATATAGTGCAGTAAAAATGTTTTGAATGTTTGCAAAACAGAGCTTAACACCAATAAAAAACAAATATGTACGATGAAGAAAGCACAATAAATAAATAAAACATTAACAACAGAGTGTAATTTTACAATTTTTCGAAAAAAAACAGAAAAAAAAAACACACACACACACATACAAAAAAAAAAAAAAAAAAAAAAAAAAACAGGTGTTGGTATTTGCTTTTTACTGCAAATATATATATATGCCTAATTGCCGATTGATTCGTGAATAATTCGCCCAGCGGATAATCGGAAGTGTACTATACATCAGTTTCCAATTCTACGAACCAGTTAATAGATGGAAGTGAAATTCACACACCGCAAATGTTGAAGGATTTAATTCATTTAATTTAACGTTATAAGCCTTACGCATAAAATTATTTCAAGTGTGAAATTCTATTTCATTAATTACCAGTGCAACCCCCACATGACAGTAAACTGCGCGCGGCGCCGGCGCGTCATTTTATGCTACCGTGTGTCTTAAATGTCTTATGTGTCTTAAAATGCACTTAGTTTTTTCGCGTGTATATAGTCAAGATTAAATGTGCATTATGCAAGATTTGATGTCAAATACTTTTTTTAATTATTATTAACGCTTCTAAAGTGAAACGTTGACAAGCAGTACACAACATTGGGCTGTATCAGCAAGACAGGAAAGAGTGCTAGCTTGAAACTGACGATCCATTAGTGCCAATTAAAACCTGATCGCAGAACAAATTGAATCACTGTTTTGTCCTTAAATTTCGTAATCGGATCCTTGAGTTCCCAAGTACAGCAAACTCTAAAATCGGTGATGGAAAGCTGCATGTAGATAAATGCACCCATTTTAACACATCAGGTACAAAAATCTAGCTTTTAGACATTTCAAGGCTCTTATTTTAGCTCTTACAGAATAAAGAAATATCACACCCAGACTGCTTGCACAGTCATAAAAACATCTCCTTCGAACTTGCAAATAATCAAAAAAAAAAAAAAAAAAAAACACCTTTCAGCCACTTACAAATAAATAAATAAATAAATAAAATAAACCCATCCTTTAAGAATATTAGAATTATTTTAGTTACTCAGTTTAGTTCAAACTGCAGAAATAGCAGTTTGCTGATTGTTTAAATTACCGTAAAGTACTTTCAAACTGCTTCAAACTTATGAAAATCAATCAAGAAGCCTACTGGAACTATTTTAGTGTCTTATTCTAGCTGTTTCAAAATAAAGAAATATCACTCCCAGACTGTTTGGATTGTTATAAAACGTCCCCAAATGGACTTGAATTCTCAAAAATTCAATCTAAAAAACACAACGGAATTATTTCACCGTCTTATTTTTCCTCTTGCTGAATAGAGAAATAGCACTCCTCAGACTGTTTGAACGAATCTAAAATGCACCCCGACGACAATGAACTTGCGAAAAATCAATCAAAAAACCCATCCTTTAAGCACTAGCAAATATCATTCAGAAAACCCATCCTTTAGGCAAATCGGAAGCTAAACTGAGAAACTAATATTTTCCAATTTGCCTAAAGGATGAGTTTCTTTAATTAACTTTTTTCAAGTGCCTAAAAGAATGTTTTTTAGTTAGTTTTTTGCTAGTTTGGGGACATCTGAAAGTCTTTAATAATCGTCCAAACAGTTTGAGAATGTTTTTTTAATGATTTTTTTTCAAACTTGGGGAATTCTTGTGGTACTTTAAGACTTTTCAAACAGTCTGAACAGTCTGAGAAGCTAATTTATATATTCTGTAAGAGCTAAACTGATAAACGGAAATATTTCCAATTTGTCAAAAGGATATGGGCTTCCTGAATATTTTTTGTTGCAAGTGCTTACAGTATGTTTTTTTTTTTTTTCAATTGATTTTTTGCAAGTTTAGGGCCATCTGGAAGTATTTTATAGCCGTCCAAACAGACTGGGAGTGCTATTTCTGTATTCTGTAAAAACTAAACTAAAAAATTTCGTTTTTTTTTTTTTTTTTTGTAAACGCCTAAAGAACGGTTTTTTGCTTAAATTTTCGAAAGTTCGAGGTCGTCTGAGAGTATTTTAAAATCGTCCAAATATTCTGGCAGTGCTATTGCTGTATTCTGCAAAATCCAAACCAAAAACTATAATATTTTCAAGTGCCTAGAGGTTGGATATTTGATTGACGTTTTGCAAATATAAGTAGCTACACCGTAGAAAAATAACCGAAAACGGTCCGGCAGACTCTCCATTCCATTTTTCCTAACATTCAAATAGTACATATTTTCTTGTCTCAACTTGCCTAAAATACTTTGGAAAACTGTGTCACCAGTCTTTAATTAATGAAATTGTATGTTAAGCGTTTTGAAATACAGAACTGCCATACGTTGGGCAAAGTGTCTTTTTTGTTTAAGGGCCGACATTTATCCTTTTTAAGGATGAACAATATGCTTACGGCAATTGTATTGCGTTCTCTACAATATATCCTCCAGCTGTTATTTACCCATCACAACTCTTTGTATTGGAATATTATTTCCCACACTGTTATTGAAATTAATGTGTACTTTGTCTGGTATACTAAAGTGGATTTCATTGTACGCTTTTAGACACACTCATTTCATAGCTGGCTAATTGATTATTTTCAGCACGGGAAAATTAAGCTTGTAATCTATCGTCAGTGACTTATTCTACGAATAAAAATCAATGCCTAAGCATATGTAAATACATCATACGAAAACTTGTTTTGATCAAAGCTACTACTTCTTCCTGTCTAAAAATCTATTGTTATATTCACTAAAAGATTGTTTTAACAAAACTTTGGTTTCTGAGGTATTGATAGGCGACAGCTGGCACATCGATCAATGAGCTATATTCACTAGTTCAATATTAAACGAAACGCTAAAAACTGATTTTTGTTAATCAATAAATTTGTGCCAGAAAGAAATTCAAGCAACATTTTTGTGACATAAAATGTTGCTTTAGAAAAGCGATTAGAATTTAAAAAGATGACAATAGTTTTTTGAATGAAATATGGCATTTAAACAAACTCTGATACAATTAGAAATAGAAACAAAACTAAAAATGAAATACATAAAATACATCGCCAGTCAGTTATTCCATCCGAAGACGGCAGTTTTGTGCTTTTTAGCACTCATCATCCCGGAATAGGAAATGAATGAGCTGGAGGCGGGAAACCTTATAAAGAAGCCAAGAGAGCCAAACAAACTACTAGCTAAATTTTAAAAAAGCAGTCGAAAAACTTTGTACTATAGTATGAGTAAAAATGACAACAACGTGCATAAGTACAAATAACTTATGAGCTAACTCTTTTATACTACTTTATTTGTACTTTATGCACGTTGTTGTCATTTTTACTCAAACTACTAGCTAATGCAGAATTAGCACACCAGACGAATCACCGCACCATTGCTGCGGTCACTCGTCTGGAGTACATTTTCATTTCAATTAGCTATTTTAAATTTATTTTTCAAAAAATCAGGAAAAAAAGAAAAAAATAACATTTACGTCCGAGGAAGAAATTATCAAAATATCTATTTTTTTCATTTGCATATTCTGAATGGGTTCTTAATGTTTAATGGAAAATAATATATAGCTGCTTTGTTTAAATTGTTCTACTATTTCAATTGTTTATTTATTTATTTTTATTTTGTACGCATCTATTTCTTTAGATGAGCGAGGTATATTTTATTTCTAGAAATCGGCTAAAATGTTGACAAGTTATGTTTCAAATAAATTGCAATTTCAGCTAATTTTGAGAATATTTATCAGGTACTAGAAAGTAGATATTTTTATACAGGAAAGTAGACTCGTTTAGTTATGGGCGTAATTTCTTGTTATTAACGAATTACTTCAAGCAAGTGTAGTAATTTATGAATACGGGTCTGTGTAAAATATAAAGAGGAATAAAATATATAATGTTGAAATAAATGATTTAGTTTATTATTTTTACAGTTCTTAGCAACATTTTTCTCCTTTAACACCCAATCATTAACACCCAAACAGCGTTGAAAATGATGAAAAATTGATATATAAGTATGATAAACAATCATTTTAATCGTTTATAAAAAAAATTAAGGTTTTGTGATTAATTAGAAATGCAGTATGATTATTAAAATTAAATGCACTAAAGGTAAGCATGAACAAATTAAGGGCATACTTTTAACTGCAAGAAAATGGATAACTAGTTAAAATACTTTTGTTGTGGTGTTGTTGTTTCTAACACCACTTGGGTATCCGAGCCCGAGTAGCGATTTGAAACCACTTCAACACAATACAATTGATTGCAAGCAATTGTTTCGGTTAAAAGACAAAACTACTTACAGCTGCATTTATCATGTTATTTAAACAAAGAACAAACGAACAACTGATTCTCAAAGAAAAAGAAGGAAAAAAAAAAAACCTGCAGTGTGCATTAGAAATTTGATTCAGATGTACGGAACGGGAATATTTCATTGATAAACCTCAAAACGACATTAACGTTTGTGATTAACAGTTTTTTTTAACGATTTCAACTCTGAATTAATTTTGGAGAACTTATTCAATTGACTCAAAAAAAAATTTGAACTTATGAAAATTAATTGCGACACAAGAAGTAAGTGTTTCCCAGTTACCAATTCAAATCCGAGAACGCATTTTTGCTTGCGTCTTGAAAAAAGTTTATTTGATATGATTTTTTTTTTTTGGAATCTGAAAATGTCAGAGTGGGAGTTAAATATATCCCTTATTAACATTCTAAAATCTGCGATGATATGTTACTGAATCAAGATTGTCATTGGAAAAATACTAAAACAATTTGCAATATAAAATTGCTATAACACAACACAATAATACAATAAAGTTAAAAGTACATTAAAGTTGAAATAATAATGCAATACCTTTTTAATATAGAAACATTGAAGATACAATTGTTATCCACATTTCACTATATTTTTGAGAAATAAAATCATCCCTTAATCACAATTTAATTCAAAGTTTAGAAAATATCGCCATGTATTCTTCTTTCTAACTACTTAACTCCTATACTCCCTTCTTGTCAGTTAAATGCGGATGGTTAAACAGAAATATGCAATAACTAACAGAAGAACATACTTTCTATAAATAACAATTCTCTTAATGGCGGTCAGAGATTACTACAAATGCAGTTGTTTGTTAATGAATCAGTCTGTTGTGTGCTTTTTAATTAAACATCTGGAGATTACTTTTATCATTAATTCTGATTATTCTTTCAGGAAGAACTAAAGGGACGTTCCGTAAAGAATTCCATTTATATCGTTTCAGCAGAAAGCAATCAAAGACACCTAAAAATGAGTCTTTCTAAAATATCCACCAGAGAAAAATGCTAAAACTCATTTTCAAAGAGTTTAAAAATAGCTGAGCGTGGTTACAGCTAATGATGAAAGAGTACATGGTGATGGAGATTCAAAAAATTGGAGAGATGCATTCTAAATATATTCTTCGGAGTTACTTAAAGTGTTTTATGTATGTAAATGACAGCTCTTAAGTGAGTTCAATGTTTGAATGAATGAAAGTGTTTGCATCGTTAACAATTAACTAGTGAAAAAAAATATACATGTTTCGCATTAAGCTCTTTGCCTCTTTGGAAACAGAAACTTAAACATAATTCTTAAATAGTTTAATGATGAGCGTAAAGACGAAAGGAATCAATATTTATGAAGTTTCTCAGAATTTGTATGTATATTTTGTAGAAAAATGCAGGAAATTGTGAATTTATTCCTGTAAAATATTAAGTTTAAGATAAAAAATAATTATTTCTTTCGGCTAAGAAGAGATACTTTTAATTTTTTTTTCATAACATTAGCTTTATTCAACTGTTTTTTATGAGTTACTAACGTCCATTACAATGCAAATTCCCAATAAGGAAATGAAATTTCAAAATTATTCTGACCTGTCATCGGAAACAAAGGTTTTAGGTTTCATATAACAGCTTCAAAAGAAAAAAAAACATTCAAGTTTATATTTGAAGATTTTTATCTGCTCATTTCATTTTTTGAAACATTAAGAACCTTAAGAAGAAAATGGTGTACGTTAGTGTTTACTTAAAATATTCTTCTATTGCTCCCATTTGTTATCTAGACCCCACGTATCTATATAACTTAAGCTATTACTAAAAACAAAAAAAAATCTAAAAATGTTGGAGATCAGTTTTTCACCAGAAGAACTAATCGCAAGTTTGGCACCAAATGTTCCAATTACATACGCAACCGAATCTTCGGATGTTAAAGAACCAATCAGATCAACACAGCGGCACGCTGAGATTAACCTGAGTTCAGTATTCAATTTTTCATTGGACAATGAAAACGAGACTGGCTATCCTGAGTTTTGGATGAGGCATTCGCCAGAAATAGCAACTGTGTTGTGTTTCGTGTACTCGATTGTGTTCCTGCTCGGAATTCTAGGAAACAGTTTCGTAGTGACTGTGGTGCTTCGATCACCAAGAATGCGAACAGTAACGAATTTTTTCATCGTGAATTTAGCTCTTGCGGATATTCTCGTGTTGATTTTCTGCTTGCCCGCCACATTGCTGGGAAATATTTTTGTTCGTAAGTATCTTTTTTTCTTCATAGACATTTTACTTCAAAATGTTATACTGTCAGATATTTTCTATTACAGCTGAGCCCGCTTAAAGGATAGCCTATTTGTCACGAAAAATTATATCAATGTACAAGATTATTCAGGATAAAAATGACGAAATAAAAGCTTGGTACATTTAAAATTTATTTCATTAAGCGGGATATTCTTTTAACCGATATTCTAATAAGCGGGTTCAACTGTACGTATATTTTCATCACTAAAAGAACATGCACAACCCTCTTTTGTAATTTTTCTATGCTTTGAAAATTCCAAAAAATTTGATTTTCGTGATTGATTTTATTTTTTCCATTTTACTGTTGCAGTAACATCTCGTTACAGAAAAATCTCAATACCAATTCATATCCGTTTCTACAAAATCAATGTTCAACCATTCAACCCTATTTTAATTTCTATCGCGTTGCTTTATATTTCCATTATAACGAAATTTCCGTTATAACGAACGAATCTTATAGTCCCTTGAATCTCATTATGATATGATTTTACTGTTGTATAAATTTTAAAATGGACTCTCCCGTACCAATCAAATTTTTAAGACTTGCACGTTTCGTTCGCAATGAAACAAAGTATTACCAAATTATTCAAACAATTTCATGTGCTTTGAATTACTTTATTTTTTTTAAATTCGATTCGTAGATGAAAATTTTCCAGTATTTTGATTAATTTCTCGTACAATTAGGCATAAGAAATAAAAACAGCTAAAAATGTGGTTTAACAACTAAAAATTTGAATACTATAAGCGTAAATATGTTTTTCTATCAATCTTGGATTTTTCTTCCAAAAAATCAAAAATATTTCGCTATTTAAAACTTTATGCAAGGCAAATTTTTTTTTTTAAATTTTTGTGGCGTCCTTTTTCTTTTCTAAAAACAATTTATGCAGGATTTTTTTTTTTTTTTGTAAACTGGGGGAAATTATTTCACCCTTTTTTTTCAAATGATGTTAAAATATTAGACTTTTCAACTATATTATAATAAAATACTTTTTAATTTTCTCATATGTGTCATTATCAAATGACAATTTCCTTTTCAACTCTACTAAAGAGCAATTTTTAGAGATAAAACAAAACTAAAATTATATCGATACTCATTTTTTAATACAGGTGAATACATTTTACTCAAATTACATAACCAGAATGAAAAATGCATTTCACTCATCTTTTATAATGATAAGTTTTCAGATGCGTAAAATTTCGATAAAAACTCCGACATTTGTCTAATTCTGTCTTCAAAATGAAAGTTAATTACGAAGATAATAACAATATTTTATGCTTATTTACTGGCAGTAACTGTCCGATTCTTAAAAATGCTTTTCGGAATTTAGTTAATCAAAACTGAGATATTTATGTTTTCCGCACTAACTAAGTATAACTTAAAAAAAAGAGTTAATTTTGGTAATCTTATTTTGCTTATGGCATAACAACGACGCAGTAGTTTTGTTTTATTTTTTAAGGAAAATTATAAACGATATTAATCTTCTCATTGTAATTTTCATCAAGTTTCTTTTTTTTCTACTTAAAGTTATTGATTTCAAAAATTAATTTTGAATTCGTTACGCATTTGAGTAAATGAGTTTTCAAACAAATCTTCTACTTAAATTTTGCTACTAAGCGGAATCAGGTACAGAAAAGACGAAAACCCTTTCAATTTCTTTAATTTCCTTGTCAGAAAACTAGTGATCGCATCATGCGTTTCTTAAAAAGTCTTTGTCATTTGAAGAAAAATGGAGCATTGAAATTTTGTTGAATTTCTCTTTGCAAAATAAGTAACCAGGAAAGTGACTGGTATTCTTTAAAGAGAAATAAACAATAAAATAAAATTTATCGGATTTCTCTAAGGTTAAAATTGTGATTCAAGGCTTGAAATGGGGCTGAAACCGCGCTTTCCTCGAAATTAAACTAGCTTTTTCTTCCACTAAAGTTAAAGCTAGGCAATGTTTTTTTTTGGACTCTTTAGTATGCGAAAGACATGAAAGTTAATCAAGTCCAGTAATTACCAAATGCAAATGCAACAATGTATTCTAGAACTTTTTTTTTTGTTTCGATGATTTTATTTTATTTTCTACCATATGTCAGAAATTGTATCAAATTTTATTTAAAAAACATCTGCTACCTTGAATACAATTTTCAACTACGGAAAATGTAACACATTTTTAGTAAGAAATGCACTGTACAGTGCACAATTGTGTTTAATGACATAAAAAATGGCTCAGCATAGGAACTTGAACAGCGTATACTGAGCATATAAAACCCTCCGTTGCTAAAGAAAAGTCTAATTTCAAGTTAACAACTTTCAAAAACATGAGAAATTGTAATTTGAATTTTCTTTGTACTATAATGGTCTTCTGGATATTGCGTATCGTTTTTCATACTTAATTTTAACTCTATTGATTAATGGTGTTAGCAGCAGTCAAGAGCATTAACACAAAAAGTGAACCAAAAATTATCCCCACTAATAAGTCAGTAAATGATGCAATATTTTAAAAACAGTTATCTCTGATTATGTGTTTTCTTCACACGTGTTTCCCATTATGTATTGATTGATCATGTACTTAAAATTTCTCGCTCTTGCAACATTAACACAATGTTTTTGCAGCTGTATGCCCTTTAAACCGTGCTTTTACTTTAAAAAAAGTATTGTATTTATGAAAATTTTCTAATTTTGATGTTAAATGGCTTATTTGTTTAAGGGAAGGAGATTTTTAAATTTTACACATTTGTACTGTTTTAAAATGTTTGTATATTTACTGTAGAACTTTGTTTATCTGGTCCCCGTTTGTTTGGATTTTTAGCTTGTCCGGATCAAATTTGGGGAGATAAAAAATATATTGACTTAAATAATAGCTTTAAATTATGATTGAAAGAATGTAACTATAAATAGGCAAAATACTCTGTTATCTAATCATCTCTGTTATCAAACTACTTTGTTATTAAACGTACAATTCCTACATAGAACGTACAATCAAGTATAGTTATAATTTAATAAATAATATGGCGTTCTTTGGAGAGTCAGCCTGACACCATTGAATTTTAACTATACATGATTAAGTATTTGTGATAAACAACACTTTGTAGTTTTGTTACAAAGCAGTGTTTTTTTATGCTGTAACTAGAGGACCCGACGGACGTTGTTCTGTTCAAACTTTGTAAATAGTACAGTAAAAATAGGGGTCGGACCCAAACATCCAAAAAAAAAAAAAAAAAGCTAAACCTGGTGCAAATTGTTTATTACCCTCCCAATAAGAACAGGTAAAAAGTCCCACCCCATTGTGCGTCGGGTTTTGGAATGGGGGGCATCTAAAAATTGCAATTTTGAGTATTTTTTCAGAATTTTTAGAATAAATTTAAAGTGAGAATATTATGTTATACTAAATTTAAAAGCATAAAATTAAAGGTGTTTGACCCCCAAGAGGGATGACAAAACCCACAAATGCTACAGAGCCCTCCTATCCCCGTAAAGCGAAGCAGTACCCCCGAACCCCCCTCCATACATTTCATATGGAAACATTATTTTATGCTAAGAAAATTGTTAGAAATCAAGAGTGTCCATTTTCCAAGAGCGATGGTGCACCTCCTCTCAAAACTACAACAACCCCCCCCTGCCAAATAAAATAAATCTCCCCCCCCCCCACCTTTTATTTCAAGTAGAAGTATTATTTCATGCAAATCTAAAATGCATAAATCAGGACTGTCCACCCCATAAGAACAGTAGCTCACGTCCCAAAACGAAATTATGTACTAAAATATTATCCTCCCCCCACCCCCTCTGATGGTGCACCTTTGATTAAATGGCCAGAAAAATAACGCTGAACTTGTTTTAGCTTTCAAATGATTTCTCCTAAGCTTGTAACAAAAAGTCTTCGTTATCAAGATGTTTTTTGGAATCTAGATCCTCAGCAAAATCGTTATTGTTGCAGCTATGTCTAACACAGTTTGTGCATATAATTGAGCACTTCAGTCTACTTTCAGACTTTTCAAACATTCACTATATCCAATGAACCCCTCAGAGCAAGCACAAGATTTGAGACGCAGAAAGTCTTCTAGAGCAGAAGGCTTGGCTGTTGTAATAGGACTTCATTTATATTTCTGTGGTGCTTTCTTTACACCTATCAAAAATGACACTAGCTTTCCCATACTTACAAGTGACCTACACGCTGCATTGCTGGCATATTTCCTTGAAACTTACATATCATTACCAAAAATATGTTCAAGCGGGTATCTTCCTTCTATTACATATGAGGCAGTGAGAAGCAAAGGGCAAAATTAAAAATTTGGAGATAACCAGTACAAATGGTTGGTGAACCTCTCCTATATCTTGGGGCAAGAAATGGTCCTAGTAGACCTGGTAGTTGCTTCTATACAGCATGATTTAGAAAAAAAAATCAATGAAAGTCTACCTAGGATCTTATCTTTAAACGCGTTTTATTCAAAACTTGAAAATGTCCACTTACATCCCTTTGCTTCTCACTGCCTCATATATGACACCAGCTGTTCGTTCTGTGATTTTGGATGAACCTTTTGCTTCAGATAATAGTACTTTAACGATACAGGATTTCTTTCCTTCTGAAACCAGATTCATCGAATACTGATGGAGGATTAGCGCATAACTCGTACCAGAAGTTTTTAGCAATTTGTTATTCCATCTTTACTGTTCATACCATTCGGTGTAAAAGATGGTTTGGGCTTACACATCTTTACAGATAGAAACTACTCTCGTAACAGAAGCTAAAGACATAACTGCTTACCTCCTTTACAAAGAAATGCCACAAAATTGTTTGACTTCAATATGATTTGATGTTACGACCCGAACGTTAAAGGTCTTATCGCAACTCACCTTATCATCAGCGAGCAATACCCATACCAACTTGAGAGGGAAGAAACTTCTGGGGCTTTAGAAACGGATTGAGATTTCCAAACTTGGGAGACAAAAAGTTGTAAATATTTATCATTCTATTGATGTATTGCTCATTGCTCTCATCAAGACTTGTTCTATCGGTGAATCACTACAGGTTCTAGACCACCTGAATTTGTCACTGCGTTAGATCGATGAATAGCTGATGTTTGATGTGATCAAATTTTTTTTATTGAATAATGTACTCAAAAGTTTCAGATAGAGTTGCAAGTATATGTCCGCATATTTAGCATAATTCACATAACCAGCTGCGTAAAAGAAAGGTAGCTTGGTGTTTGCAAATGAGAACCCCCACCGACTTAGAGGGTGCAGAATTGCAGCATTGCCCGTCTCACTATTGGCAATTCCGGTTTGTCCCACCCTTACGGTGATGGCAAAAGATTGTAGAAAAGTTGAAGTAAGTTAATCAAGAAGAAGTAGGGAAACTTTGGTCAATTTGGACTTTTTTTATGCTGCACAGGATTTTTTTTTTCCAGCGTCTAAACATTTTAATAACTCCAGTCACAAATAATTTGGTTACTGAGCTCGCTTAGATCTTTTAGAATTATCATTCTGACATTACCATATCATTGTGAGGCATTTTGTACTTCGGAAAAGTTTAAGTCAGGGAAATTTTTTCGTGAACTTCACTGCAAATGTGCACTCACTGTGATTTTGGAATGTAAATTCAGGGTCCCCCCCCTCAAAGCGATGGCGCACCCCTTAAGTGTGACGAAGTACCCATCAAGAATAAAAGTCCTCAATAAAGAAAGAAATACCCCTTGAAAAAACTGCCTTAAAAATTCCAATGACGCAAAGCTGCTCCATGGACACTCCCCCCCCATTCCCCCCCCCCCGCCTGTACACCCCGGTTAATTAGAATTTTTTTTATGTGAGAGTTTATTGTTTTACTATTATAGAGTGGTTTCTGCGAGGTTTCAGAATTTTTTTTAAGTAATAGAAATTATTTTTATTTAAATAGAGGATTATTTCGTCTCCCCCCCCCTTCCCCCCAAAACCCGACGCGCAAAGTGCTGGGACTTTTTACCCCTTCTTGCTGGAAGAGTAAGAAGTAATTTGCAACAGGTTTCACTTTTTTTTTTCGATGTTTGGGTTTGGCCATTTTTTGGCTTAATTTTACTGTACTAAAATTGAAAAGTTAAAGAATTTCAGTAAACTATCAAGTGTTTGAACCGTTTTGTTAAGAAAAATAAGTAAAGAGAGAATGTTTTAAGCTGCTTGGTGTCAGAATGCGTATATTTATTACAACTTTATTTATCTAATGCCCGCTGAGCAGTTGTTTTATTGACTATTTTTTATCGCGTAACTTGAAAGATGTTCAAAGATTGCATTGTTTGCTCCTTCAGCCATAATCAAAGGATAAAAATCGCCCTCAGATACTAAGTGGAAAAAAACTAAGTGTAACTACCCATCTTGAACAAACGCGAAATCCTACCTATTAGTTTGATAATCCTTAAAGTATTCTTGACAATGGTGCCAAAACTCAGATGGATTTGAGCGACCGAGAAACATGGTCCGATCCGGATACATGGTTCAACTACGACGACAGAACACACGTTTTGCGAGAACCTTGCAGTACTTTACTTTAAAATATATCACTGGACCTAAAATCGTTGCTTTCAAGAAATGAAGGGGCTTCACTCTCTCTCTCTCTCTCTCTCTATGTTTCATCTATTCTCAATTGACTTATCACAGTAAGAAATTTCATTACAAAAAGCAGAGCTGATTTTCTTATTGTCCTTTGGCAACGGGTTAAATATTGTTTTCAGTTCTCACTCAACAATAGGTTAAAATAAATATTAATCATTTGGGCGATATAACCATCCAATGTTTAAATTAATTAATTAATTAACAAAAACGTTTCCGATTCGATCCATTGCGCTTCGAAACCATGCTTGCCACAACTTAATTACATGCAAAAAATTTGATCAAAATCGGTCCAGCCGTTTAAAAGCCTTATGGTGACAAACGTACGCACAGAAGATTTTTATGTATTAAGATATAAGAAAAGTTTGCTTATTTAAGAATGGGTTTTATTTTCCGAGTTTTTTATAACCCGAGCTGCGTTTGGTTCCACTTATTTCGGATAAATGAAGTTGTACCATATTTGAACGATACTTAAAATAAAATTCAATCTCAAAACATAATGAATCTAATCGAACGGCATTTTATACACATTACTACAATGCGAATTGGTATGGTTAGATTTTGAAGGGAATCGCTTCATGGGGATGCTGCTTCTAACCATTTTTTTTTCATTCAGTTCAATGGTTATATCTAGGGATTGCAATACCGAACCGAAAATTCAATATCGGTATTCGGTATTTTTAAAACGTGATACCGGAATACCGATATTTGAAATTTCTTAAAAAATGCTTGGAGACACATTGTTTCGTTGCCACATTTCATAATT
The DNA here is from genome assembly GCF_026930045.1 of Uloborus diversus. NCBI lineage: Eukaryota > Metazoa > Arthropoda > Arachnida > Araneae > Uloboridae > Uloborus > Uloborus diversus. The sequence continues at coordinate 70,220,214 of NC_072734.1, forward strand.
TTGTACAAAAATTGCATTATTTATGAAAAAGTATTGCGAACAAACATGAAATGAAGGAACAAATGTCATAATAAAAAATCAATAATAGCAGAAAACTTAATGCAACTTTGAATTGTCTCTAAGCCTGGAACTCATTTTAGAGTTCAACTTTCCTACAGTTGAAAATACTCTTTATGAAAAAGAGCAGGTCAACAATGCGCGATACACCTCCTGTGATTGTTTTAAAGTTCATCTTCTAATCATTCAGTCTCTTGCGTGCTATTTTCGGAAAAGGCCTTTTGTGTGTGTGTGTGTGTGTGTGTGTGTGTTTCTTTTGTATTGTGTGTATTATAATTATTATTTTAAATTCATATATAGTTATAATTTTTTCCGAGAGACGGTACTTATCCAATGTTAACAGCATTTTCTCTTGAGCAGGAGAGGTTTGTGTTTGCTTTTTATTAGTCCTTTGGTTTTAAATTCACGATAAACTTCACTAAATTTGATCGTGTTAGTTTCTTTTATTATTCGTTTTCGTATTATAATTATGTAAATATATGAAAATATGTTTAAATTTATTATACTTTACCTCTATGCAAATTTTCAAGGAACTATGTAAGTTCTAAATATTATCTTGCCAAGTATAAAGCCGAATAGAGAGACAGGACAACAAAGCAATACTGGTGACAACAAATTACTATTTGTTATGATAACAAGAAAAAGTTTTTGTCAAAATTTAGTACAGTTGAGACAAATAATTAAAAAATAAACCATAAAGTATTACTTCATCTGATGGTTGGAATTTATTTTTAGTAGGACAAATGCAGTCAAAATTACACTCGAAAATAACTGTCACAAAAGGGAAAGCGAGTGATCACAGAAATGGAAAAAATGAAGCGCACGAAAATGCGATTCATCTCACCATCTAGTAATGACAATATCATTTTGAAATCTTTCCGCTACTTTTGTTAAATGATATTCTATTAATTCGTGCTTTTGAAACCAAACTTTTACATAAATAGATTAATTTTGGTGCAATGTCATGGAAAAAGAAATGTACAGTCAAAATATAAGAAGAGAGAAAATAAGTAAAATTGAAAATTCAAACAATTTATTATTTTCAGCTATTACCGAAAATATTCGTATTTTGCCTCATCAAATACCGGTGTTACGAAATTTGAAAATTGCTCGAACTACCGGTATGTAGTATTCCGGTATACCGGTATTATAATCAATAGTTATATCTTAAGCCAGAGCTTCTTAATTTGTTTGATAAGTGGAATCCTTTCGTCGTGGAACCCCTGTACTATCCTTAATAGTATAGTTTGCACGCAACATTCTAGGAATGGTTTATTTTCAATAAAAGCTTTTTTCGTTTAAAAAAATATTTTTCGACGTGAAACACTAATTTAAAAAGAAATTCAAATTTCTCTGAATACAATCTACAACTTGTTTCAAAGAAAATTTTAAAGTTTTTATTTATGTGATATGAGTAGTTCCTATTTTTACTATGACAGATACATTTTAAATATCAGACTTTCTGGAAAAAAAAAGTTGCCTTCTCGGATCAGGTTCAGCACTATGTCTGAGGCAATATTTAGTTTTTGTTGATAGATAAGTTGAAACAATAAATTTAGTTGCAAGTAGTAAAAATGCCTACAAAAAAAACTTCTTGACAATTGAAGACAATTCATCTTTGAAATTGCACTAGAATTTCCCTGGATGGTATTATTTTTAATTTCTGGTGCAAGGAGAAATCATTTGCCATATCAATAAAAATTGTCGTTTTATAGAGGTGACATAATTGAAGGTCATACATTGACAATAAAATGGCTTTTAAATCCACAATTGATACTTTCTCAGCGGAAAATACTCGTTAGACACTTAACTCGAACCTAATTTTAGTGACTAATTTGATCGTTTTGTGAAAAAAAATGCAAGTTTCATGGAACTCTTGAGGAATCTCCGTGGAACACTGAGGCTCCACGGAGCATAATTTATGAAACGCTGTCTTAAGCAGTAACGCAGATATTCGCATAAAAAATGGTACACATATGTACTACCGATAAAGAATGGTGCAGGGATAAAGGAAAAGCGTTGAGGAAATATCAGTCCATAGAGTGGAATTTGCATAAAAAGTAAAATATGTATCCCTAGTAAAAAATTGATAAGCAAGTTTTATGCTAAATGCTAAACTTAACTTTAAAAAATATAGCATATAAATTTTAATATATATTTCGCTAGTCACAGCCAAAATGAAAATTTTGTATTACTTTCTAAATACGTAAAAGCAGTTTTATATCTTGCTCAGATTTTGATTTTGAATTCTTGCAATGCAATAATAACAAAACAAAAACAAACGAATAAATACATAAATACACGTTCTCTACATTAAAAATGAAATAAAAAAAAGCAAAAAACAAATAAAAGTTCCTTGTTTTCTTCCAGATTTGTATTCTTCTATGTAATTTCCCTCCGGCGAAGCGGAAAAGTTCTATTCCTTCCGCAACTGACAAATCCGGTATGGAAATTTTCAATCACAAATGCTCCTGTTTTAAGTCTCAGATTTTAAATTCAAATGACTTCTCTAGCACAATAAAAAAAGTTACGAAGGAAAAAGAAGAACTTTAAAGCTGAGTCGACTTTTTAAATGCGGAAAAGAATTGGTTAAATCGAAAAGCAAGCTTAACGCTTGAGAAAGACTCTGGTAATGGAAACATTAATATTCTTTGAGTTTCTGAAAATAACTATGTCTTTCAGGATACAGGTAAACAAATACGAAATAAAAATAACAAAAGGCAAAAGTTTCGCGGTTTTACAAACGTTATAGATTCCATAAGACTCGAAAATTTGGCGAATGGCAGTTTGGATAATTATTACATTCAAAAACACATGCACATTTATTATAAAAGTTTTAATTGCGAATGCTTTTGAAGGAACTGTAAAATAAGTTATTGATTTTTTTTTATTGTTTTATTTTATGTGTCTAACTTTCATGCAAAAATTTTTTGACTACAGTACGCAACTGGAGCATTCATTGGGCTTAATTTACATGGGATCTTCTGCGTTTCTTTTCAGTTCTTCATGATTATCATGATTCCTCATTATCATGATTCTCTTTTCAGTTTCATGATATCATTAATACTCTTTCGAGTTTCATATCAGTTTTATTATTTTAGACGAAATTCAGGCTATTTGTTTACGAAAATAAGTTTAGAGTACTATACTGCCGTGGGAAGGCAAAGTTTTTTTTCCCATCCTCTATTGTACTTAAGTTTTACTGTACAAGATTGCTTGTTTGGTTTCCGCTGAAAAGAAAGAACGAATAAAACGTCAAATTTCAACATTACGTTCCTGCTAGCATTAAATCAAAGACATGTTTCTTCAAATGTCTTAAAACCTCATTTCCACAAGCTAAACACTGCAGTATATGGCATCACATTACCATGTTTTTATCATATGTATGACAGTTTATCTTTGAACACGAATTCAGAGACTTTTTAGAAGTTACATGCAACAATATATTACTTGTGTTGTTATTTAAAAGTGTCTAAACATGTCAACAACTCTTTGTTTAAAATTAAAGAATGAATGAATAACTAAAAGTAAAATTAAAAAAAAAAAAAAACAAGGGAAATGGTACTGAGTGTAATTTAATCATGTATTACATCCAATCAGTAAGCAATTATAAAAAGTTTTAGCACTTTATTAAAGCACATTTAGTTTCCTAGTGCTTACTGGGAAACTAAATAACAACAAAAACTATTCAACAACTAAATCTTCTATTAAGTTGATTTAGTTGTGGAAGACGAGTTTTTCATCAGTATCCTGCGATCTCTGTGCAGATTAATGGTTACCAGTGCGGTTAAATCTGCCGACCTTTAACTTCATGTTACAAGTCAGTGCTTATGTGCCCGGAAAAGAAACAGAGTGATGCTAGGAAGTGCGAGGCAGACTTTTGCAAAAGCCTGTAGACAATTTCCTAGTTGGGGCAGAGAAAACCTGAAATTTTAAAAGAAAAAAGTCTTTCTGAAAGATTTGTACCACAATTTTTGGGATATAATGCACAAGTAGCACGTACTTGTATTGCATCGAATTATTAAGTATTTCTCAGAGTCAATTTAGATTTTGCGATAAATTTAATGTCTGTTTAGCTCGCAGACAATTTTTGATTTGCGTCGCAGACTCTTGAATTAAAAAAAAAGCCACCCAAATTATATGGTTGATTTATGGCCAAAGATTTTTTGGCTCTTGGTTACGGAAATGATAAAAAACGTCAGAAGGCGGGAAATAACAGGTAGTAAACCACCTCTGCAGTAGGTACGGGCTACCCTGATGTATCGGGCAAGTATCCCGTGATCCTGGATGTATCGTAGGACTGATAATTTAATTTCCACTTTTTCTACTTATTATAAACAATAATTTCAAGCGATTAAACTCACATGTTGCATATTTGCCACTTCTAAGGCAGTAAAAAAGAATTTTTTTTTTGCAAAAAAAAAAAAAAAAACTTAATTTATTCTGAAAAGCTTTTCCATCAATGTTTTTATTAGGTTGAATGAAAACAACTTTTTCAGTAAAAATGTACTTAGAAAAAGGAATATTTTTCAGCAGAAAAACTTACGCCAACTTTATCAGACTTGAGAGATAAAACTTTTAAAACTATTCTAACTAAAGTAATATGACATTTCTGTAGATTTTTCAGATGTTTTTACTGATAAACGAAAGAAGGATAAAATTGGATTGTCACTTTCAATTAGGTTTTTATGTCCAAAAATGTTGCACTTTGCCCAGTTTTTTAACAGAGAGCATTGATACGTTTATCATCGAAAATATGGAAAAACATACAAGAAAAAAACCTATCGAGTGGAATTTCGTTTTTAATATTCGTTAGAAGTTTTGCAGAAAAAGATAATTTTAAATTGAAATTGCATTTTTTGAATGTTAATCTGAAAAGAAGATTCGATTTCGATTGAATAATTTAATCAAGCAAAATAACTATTTTTGAATGAAGACATAACAATGTGAATTGGCTGTTTATTTTTACGTTGATAGTGGTGAAAAATAGTTTTATGAATCATTTATTTCCTTTAAAAAATTCAGCACGATTGTAATTCAGAATCCTGAAATGAGAAGTTTTTTTTTTTTTTTTTTTTTTTTTTTTTTTTTTTTTTTTTTGCCGTATTTCAGTTTTAGTTTTTGAAACTTTTATTCTTATTTTAATATTTTCAGTTTTTACCAGTGATGCGACAACAAAAGACGAGTGATATAATAGTGTGAGTAATACACATAACAAGGTAGCATTTTAGTTAAGTATACAAGGATGGTTAATTAAATGACATTATTTTTGTATATCAAACAGACAGAAAACTTTTACTACAAAAGATTGATGTTACTTAGTAAGACATTAGTAGTAATTAAACTTAATACTTACCTTTTGGTGCTTATCTCGTACAGTTAGTTTTAAATAAATTTATGTAAATGTAAAACCCGCGCGAAAAAAAAGGAGAAAAAGGAGAAGAAAGGAATGAAATCGGTTAAAATCAGGATTTACAAAGAACTGTTGACTCTTCTAACCGTTAAAATCAGGTAAAATTTCACCTATGTTATCCGGGTCACAATAATGAAACGAATGACGCCTTATTTGAATAGTTTAGGCGCTACGGTGCAACATACGTAAACCATAACCTTTCCTTTTGGCTTCGCCGTTGTCAAGAAAAAGTAGATGATGGCTTGTACTTCAAAAATTTTGTTTTCTAAAGTTGACAATGCATTACTAAAGAAAAAAAAAAGAGTAGTCTATTTTAAAACTTTCGACTCATCCTTTTAATAATATTTTCGTAATTTCCGTGAAATTTCTGTAGTGAAACTGTTACTATGAATAATTAATTCCTAATAGTAACACTTATATTAATATTCAGAGGTAATATTATCCTACCGATTCAAATATGCTACTGATTTTAAAGAATGAATAAATTAACAAAGGTTTCATTTTCCCTTTTTAAATCGGCTCTGATATTTACCGCAATTTTATCCTTGCTCTGCCTTTTGAAATAACCAACTTAGTTAAGACTAATTCTTAGGACTTGCAAGATCATTAAGCACAAAGTCAAACTTAAGCAAGTCTTTTCCAAAAGTCTAAAAATTTCGAAATATATTGAAACATTTCTTGTTCTTTTGAGCAAACAGCGATGTTAAGAAAACTAAACTGGCTTCGTTAAAAGTTATCTTTTTGTTCCTCCGAGGTAACGGACGATCTTTATTGAAGGAAAGAACCTTTGGTCCCGCAAAATTTTAACCATACTCACAAAGGGAAAAAAGTCCATTATTGATTGACTGCTGCGGAGAGTTTCGCTGAACTTTCAAACGATGTGGAATAAATAAGGCGACGTTTACATTGCTTTCTTTTTCTTCAAAAGTTCCCCGGAATTAAACTAGTTTCTGTTGATCTGGGTATTTTTCTTGAGTTTGCTCTGATAAGAGGAACTTCTGCATGGAAAGCATTGAATTTATAATTCAATTTTGAGATTCTTGGTGTTAGACTCAAAGCAACAAGTTATTTTGTAAATCTTTGAAAAAGTTTCTGTTTCGCCTCTTACTCTTTTATTCTGTCTTTGTGCGTTTACTGCAAGCTTTGCGTTTCTAAGATGTTTGGGTTTATTTGCACTTTTTAGTATATTAAGCTTGTAGCTCCTTTTAATGTAGTTTTGTGCTTTTCTTTAATGCAGTTCAAAAAGTTTTTCAAACTTTCTGCTTTAAAGAATATAAAATCCATTTCTATTGCATTGAAAGTTTAGGTTTTCTTCGAAAAAGCATATAATGATAGAAGCAACGGTTTTTAATATTTCATTAAAATTCAGAAACATATAAGTTGAAAATATGCAAACCACGTATTATTATGAACTATTTCATTTACTCAGTTAATTATCGTTGTTACTTAACTTCGGTAAGTTCATTTAAATGTGTGGATTTTTTTTACACAAGATGTGTGCATTAAGTGAGGCCATGCATACCAGGAAGACCAACGCTCCACTTTTCTAAAGATCGATATGAGAAACTCGCTAGATCGTGGTTTTATCATGAAGATTACTATTTATGATAAAGTGTTATCAACAAACAGGTTGTTATCAACAAGCCAATGTGTAGCAACAGTTTTTATCGAAGATTTGTGTCAAAATTGACTGATCTTATTTTAAAGTGAATTTTGTATCTGCATGGTTCGCTATAGTTTAGTAAGGTGAATGGACCATTGAAGGTCATGCTCGATTGAAGGCAACTTTTAAATAGTCATAGTTACTGTCCTGTGATGACAAATTTCTTCCACTCACACTTAGCTCCATCAAACACAGACGCGGCGGCGAGTCGCTCGTGTCGCTGTGTTATTAGTGCGGGCCGTCGCTTCGTACACATCGGTCGTCGCCGTCAAAATTGTAATTCGCACACACAGCAAAAGCCAATTGTTTGTGTAAAAAACCTATTATCTTTTTTTTAAATCTGTAAATTGTCATATAAGGATTTTTCTATCGTACTGAAAGGGAAAAATATTTTTTTTTTCGATTTTAGTTAAAATATCGGTAGTGTTCCTACGAAAGCCAGTGGTTCCTTCTAAGGCCAATCAAAATTTCGATTGTTTACCTTACGTATAGGGACCTTAATAGGAACATTTATAAATCATGGAAATATAATCTTAGTTTTTAATTATAAATATGTACCGTGAAAGTTGAAAAATGTTTTATGTTTTAAATTATTATTTTTAAGGGGTTATTTAACTTTCTAACTCAGACTAAATATATATTTGTTTTTAAACATTGTTTTACTACACGTATATCTCTAAAATAATTTTTATGGAAAGGTTATTTCTGTAAAGATGGTTATAAGAATAATTCAATAATAGTACAGATGATAAAATTTTATACGCCTAATTTCAGATTTCAAGAATGTCAGTATTAAAACCTAGAAAAAGAGAAAGTACATGAGAAAGTTTGAGACTCGCCATGGAAGCTGTACAAAATAATCAACTTTGGCCTTCTTAGGAACATTTTAAGCCTTACAAAGAACATACCCATAAGGAGGCTATTGTTTTAAAATAATTTCTATCAATATATTCTTAGTTATACGCTGGTATTCAAGACATATTCGTTGAGTTTTTTTTTAAGATTGTAATAATTTAAGCATTTAGTAGTTCGTGTAAATGCAAGAGCTGTTTATGTAGTTTTTGTAAAAGCGGATATTTTGTTTATTTCAAATGTAGTTTTAAGTTGAACGACTGATTTATAATATGCAAGAGCTTAACAAAAGCTAAATTTTAAAGGTAGTGATTATATCTAGAATTAAAAAAAAAAAACTTTATATGAAACACGATGCAACAAAGTGTTAATTAATAACTTGTTTATTTTATTTATGCAGTAATTTCACTCAGAAAAACTGTGTATTCGTTACAGTGTCCTTCCATGGTCCACCGACCTTAGTTCAAAAAAGTTGTTAATTGTTCTAGAAAGCATAATCAAATTAGTTGACGAACTTAAAAAGAAAAATGTCGCATTGTACTGTGATTTCTTTTCCTGTGTTTTGAGAAACCCAGAAGAGTTCTGTCGCCCAATAAGATCAGGATTGGCATTATTCAAGCTCTAGTGTACTTTTTAAGACATTAAACGATTGACTGAAGGATATGATCCTGAGCTGTGTATGCAGCACATATTTTCATGAACTTCGTGCCGGAGAGATCCCCCCCCCAAAAAAAAAGACAGAAAATAATGACATTTTAATGCTCCAAATGTGACGATTGATCTTTCTCTATTCCATTGGAGTAAATAAGGAGGTTTTTTTATAACGCTTTTGAGTTGATCAAATGTCGTTTAATACGTTTTTATACTGACAATAAAGATTTTTTTTTTTAGTATGATAGTTCTTTTGACATTTTTTCAGAGTTGGTCTTATTGGAGACCCGTGTTCCTAATATGACCAATTCGCTATTTTTTGTTAAATAGCTGACGAACATAGTTTAAATTATAAATTCTCTCGTGGAAAGGTTTATTTTTTTAATTTTTGAGTCACTTCATGAATGTCCAAAAATTTGAGCAAATTGAATCATAAATGAGCGAACATAAGGAATCTTAGTTTGCCCTTATTTTGCGCATTTGCCTCATATGAATAACATATTAAAATAGTTAAAGGGAAAAAAGAGAGTCAGGCTTAGTTCCTTTAGCTTTCAGACAAATAGTAGTAACAAAAATATGTTTTTTTTTTTTACTATTAAAGATTCATCATAAATGAAGAGGGAAAATATTTTCCTCCCTGAACTATAATTAACTTTTAAAGAAATTGCCCTATCCAAATACGACATTAATATGCGTGAGACTTTTGCCAAAACGCTTTCAAATCCCTCAAACTAAACTTTTCACAACTTCTAATTAAAGCAGCGAAACTACTTGGGACAAGCTTCTTCGAAATGAACTTTTGATGTAAAATGTGTGTTAGGAAGAACTTTTTATTTCTAATTGTTTAGTCAATTCATCCCTGCCTCGATTTAATGCAGTGACTGGTGTAACAAAATCATACGCCATGCTTTATGTAGGGAATGTTTGATTGATTATTGATTCAGCGAAAAAAAAAATAAGAACCTTATATAATAGAAGGCATATGATACAATAGAATTTTTCAATAATAAATACTTAAAACCATTTTTCTTAATAACAAAAATTATAGAAAAAAAAACCTCTTACAAAATGGCTATTTTTGGCTTTTCTCATACTTGTGGCAAAACGGTCACTCTCTTTGCTTGTATATTCAGTGTTGGGAAATGAATGAAAAACGCAACTTTTAGTATTTCAATACTTACTAATGACATATAGTACACAGAACAGAATCATTAACATTAGTTTTCAATAAGGTAATAATTGACTTTAAACAAATTAAACACTACCCATTAATGACAAAGTTACACAGGTTTCAATTTTTTATGGATATTGCACATAACACCAAGTCATGAAGTCATGGAATACAGCAATACCAAAACTGATCTGGAATCTTTACAAAAATCACAAGTAAAGTCGTGTCTTTCTCCCTCCTATCTTCATCGAACGGCAGTACATTAATGTACCAATGCACGTAACAGTCCAATTATCGATTATTTTGGTACATGCTTGAAATTTTTAATGTGAATGAAAAATAACTGAACGGTTAAAACATTATGCTAACAATGCGAAGCACTAACCACAGTTCAAAAAAAAAAAAGAAAGAAAGAAAGAAAGAACTGATCAAAAGGTTCCATCGGTAGGTCAACTTTTCTTATCACACTAAGGATGGTTACTCTAGCATTAGTGTTAGATACAGACTAATATTAATTAGTTGAAATAGGGACTTTTTTTCCTGAAATGACTATTATGCTCATTCCAAAAAAACAAAAATTTCTAATATTTTTTTCTACATAAAAATTTAAGTAGTTAAACTAGAAAAAAATAGCTTAACAAAACCACAACTAAAAGAGCTGGAGAAGGATGTTTCTGTAAAGATGATCCTAATATAGGGAGTCGTTTTGTCCTGTGGTACTCTGGATCATCAGGAGATACCAAGTAAACGGGATTGTTCATCCCGGAAACTTGTAAAGAGAAAAAGAAGCAAAATAGCTTTTGTTAAATTGTTGTTTCGTTCGTTCTATCTTTTTCAAATTAATTTCGTTCCCGATATACGGAAATGAGAGTGGAAAAATACTGTTCTTAAGTATTTTGTTAAATAGATGGATACAATTAAAAATAATGCTTGAAAAATTAAAAATTGGAAAAAACTAAATTTCATTTTAAAATTATTTCCCAGTTTCTTTTGTAAGTCGTTCTAACGATTGCAATTTTGATTGTGACAGTAACGGATATTCAACAGTTTATAATGATCTAGCTTTTTTTATTTATTAGTCTAAGCAAAGCATCAAAATATTTGTTCAGAATATCGAGTTTATTTTTTATCCTAGAGATCGGATATAAGAATAATTAGGTCTTGTAATGATATGATAGAAAAAACTCTGTGACGAAAATGAGCGTGTTTTTTAAACTTGTAGTAGCACATTTTCCGACATGTAGGTGAAATTCAAAGAGAGGGAGAGAGAGAGAGAGAAAAATATAAGCTAAAAAAATAAGTAAATAAACCGAAATAAATGCGAAAGGTTCAATGAAGTTATCGCAAAAGTTCAAAATAAATGAATCCGAAAAAAATATTAACAAATAAATTTCATTAGTATAAATAGAATAAGAATTATCAAATAAGTAAAATAAATATAAATAGATCAGTGTGAAAATATATACAATAAATGTAAATCAGCAAATTATAAAATTAATCAAAACTTTAAATTAGTGTATATCGTTTAATTTTTTTTAAAATATTTACATTGCATGCTACGCACGTTTTTGGTCATTGGTACTTATTTAGTTGAATTCAAATGTTATTTAATAAAAATTTTACATTAGTTATTGAAAATACAAGGAAAAAAATCTTTTTACTCTGTTCATTCCATTGCGCTACAAATGCAAGTCTATAAGTAGGTAATCTTTTAATTGAATGTCGAATAGTAATGGAACAGTAACGTTAAATCCAGCTTATCATTCAGTTATTACTAGAAAATAATAACTTCATTGCCGAAACTTTCTTTTTGATAAAGGTACCTACGCACTTTGTTCTAAAAAAGAAAATTTTCCTGTGGATTAACGCAGCGTAAATCCTCCTGTGGAAGTTCTAAAGGATTGAATCCTGGAAGCTCTTTTTTTCTTCAAGAGTACAAAGAATAAGCTTGTTTTTGCTTGCTATTAGATCCCTTCCCTATAAAATGTTTTTATCAAGAAGGATTTATTTTTGGTCTGGCTTTTACTTTTTCATCACCTTAATTAGCTATCAGACAGAATTATCACAGTCTAAGGTATTTTTTAAAATCCTATTAGAAAAAAAATATTACTAAGGATAATGAAAATAAAACTGCCCAGTGAAGTTTTTGACTAAGACAAAATATAATATGACGCATATGATTGAGAGATTTTTCTTTTGGAAATTCAAGAAATAAAAATAATTTTGAATTTCTGTATTTTAAACACTTTTCCGATAAAATACTGTCACGTGATTGAAAAATAGAATAAAACTTAGTAACAACAATTGAGGCAGTGAGAAGCAAAGGGATGTAAGCGTACATTTTTAAGTTTTGAGTAAAAGGCGTTTAAAGATAAGGCTTTAATTGAAAAGTTTTCTAAATCATGCTAAATAACAGAACCTACCAGGCCACCACCTACCAGTACTTTCTCTTGCCCTAAGACAGAGACCAGAGGAACCCAAAGTGGTTCACCTAACATTTGTACTGATTTTCTACAAATTTTTAATTTCGCACGTACATCCCTTTGCATCTCACTGCCTCAATTGAATTTATCAATGCCAGCGGCTCCTCATCCAGTCCATATTGTGTTTTACATTGAAAATTGTGAATAAAAATATTATCTTCAACTCTATACAAGATTGGGGCATCTGCAGTCAATATTCTGTGAAACATTAAGATTTTGTGTTTTATATTGAAATTTTTGAATCAAAATATTATCTTTGATTCTGTGCAACGAAACATCTTCAACTAATATTCCACGAGACATCGAAAGAATCTAGCTGCTTTGGCGTCAAACTTGCTTGGCGACATCCATCACTTACTCGACATTCAATATCCAGAGATTTTTAATAGTCTAGTCTAGTAGGCCGTATACATCTTTTTCGAATATATATTATATTTTTTGTCTGTTTCTATACTATTTTGACCTGCTGATTCCGAATCCGTTGAGTGTCAGACCCTAAACCTTGAGCATTTTTGTCAAAATGGTGAAATTCAAGGTGGCCACTATAAAACGTGAAAAGCAGCATACAATGTCATCTTGTCTTTTTTCAAATCGTACTCTAAATTGCTTTAAATAACACTGACGAAGAAGCAGCTTAATAGTGCTAATCTGAAAATTCCTAAACTCAAATTTAAAAAAAAATCGATTTATTTTTCATTGGCAGATTTTCTTACTTATAGATAATTTTAGTTTATTTTTCTTTCAAAGAATATTACTGATCTAATGAAATATTTCGAATGTACGTAAGTATGTCTGCAGAGAGATCACTTTAGTATTTATTTAAAAGAACTTCGTGCACTGATTTGTGCACAGTGTCCGGGTGTCCCCTACTTTTTGCTGACAAAAAATTTCCTTCCTCCTTGTTTTTCAGATTCAACTTTACCTTTTGCTGTATTTAAAGGGGCGGGGGGGGGGGGGAGGGATTTCAAAAGTCGGCGAGAAGTAGGGTAAACCGATATATTGGGATGTGAGAATACAGCCTATTTAGTTTTCCATTGGAAAAATGCAAATATTAAAGTGACTGAATTTTGCATCTTGAAGAAAATGTTAAAAAAGAAAAACAAAAGTCTCACGATGAAAATTCGTAGTCTTTGCTGAGAGGGAATTTCTTCACGGAATGACGGATGGTTGGAATAGAAGACAACGGAATGTTAAGGTTGCTGTGCAATTAGCTGTATTACTCAATGGTCAAAACTAGTTTTATTTACTGAGAGCAATAAATTTTTACGATTTCTTTAACTTTACCGCGGCTCGTGTAGTCGGCAGTTCTATCTCTGATTGGTTGATAGCAAGGTACATGATCCATTGATTTTTTATCACTAGTGATGAATGAAACTCATGAAAGATAAATTGTAGGAGAAATAAACCGCATCTCTTATAATAAATATTACAGACCGTTTGCTTAGGATATAAAAATAGTGTTTGTTTCTTTCCCATTTTTATCTTTAAGCAATTGCTCTGGTATTGCATACTTTTTACACGCTTTTTAGCTTATTATTTATGTATATTTTAGAAAAACTATAACCATAAACGCATAATATAACTACGCACTATGTCATTATAAATGTGTAGATGCGTTAATATATTATGAATAATTATTCTTTAAATTAAATCTAAATACCTGGACGACCGAGCCTCGATCGGCTTTAAAAGAATTATTTTTTGTCAACTCGTGTTTTTCTAAGCTTCGATACTTTTTCAAATATATTTGAAAAGCATCACGTTAACGAAATATTAAGGATCTCGCTAGTCGTTGGATATGCTTCCGAGAAACGAGAGATATACATGTAAGCACTTCATCAGCATTATAATCATTTCAGCTATAAGAAGCCTTCTACTGAATATAGGCCTCCTCCTCACCACTCTCTCCACCCCAGAGACATCCACCAAGTTAATCTCTGAGCTGGTTGCGTATAAATATTTTAACGCATGCTATTGCCTAAAAAGTAGTTTCTAAGACCAAACATGGCGATAATTAATATGAAAAATTGGATTGAAAATGCTCCGCGACCTTCTTATAACATTAAAGTACCTAACAAAGAATTTTCTGAATGCAATTAAACCAACATTTTGCTTTAAACTATATGTTACATTTTTGTTTCCACTATACAATTTTCCGGTCATTTATCAAAAGAGTTGTGATTCACGATTTTATCCCAATCAAGATTTTCATTTGGAATAAGTGGTAAAGTGCAGTTGGTCACTTCACGCCAAAAAATGCTACATACAGCATGCTATCCATAAAAACCGATGATCCACAAATCACTTCAACAAATTATAACAACAAAATATAGTCTCAAGACATATGTTTTTTCAAAATAAAATTTCGATGCGTGATTGAAAAAAAAAAACATATAAAACTGTTTGAAATGTAAAAAGAAAATGATTAAATAAAAAAAATATGTGGGTCAAGCAATAGTTTTACTGAAACAAAAGCCTTGCATCGACTTACATAATGCATTTTAATTTGTTTTTACTCAAGTGCGATTGAAATTAACCAAAGTGGCTAATATCAGCCAAGCCTGGCAACCCTAAGCAAGTTGAAAATTTTAAAGCGAGAAGAGGCAAATTTTCATTGTTATAGTTGCAAATCGTCTGCCTGATGCGTCAATTCACAGTTTTTTTCAAGGCTCAATTTAATTCTACTTTATATTAAAAAACTGTACTTTGTAAAAAGTCGCGTTTTTACAGAAAAAACACTCATGTAGATGAACTTAGAATGCAAAACTACAATTAAATCCAAAATTTCATCCATATCGTTAGAGCCGTTTCCGAGATAAGATATATATATATATATATATATTATATATATATAGTCACAAGAATTGCTTGTTTAAAGATATACGATTTGTATTATAGTATGCACATAGTATTTGTACGGTAGTCGCCTCTTATACGAATCATGTTTGTTCTAAACAGTTTTGATTCCATATAGCGGCTGATTCAATAAAGCGGCTAAATCGGATTTGATTTATTAAAGTGGTTGGTTCAACTAACCGGCGTCTACTGTACTAGGACTGATTGGTGCTCTTTCGTATGATAATTAGTATGGAAAAATATTTGGCATTAATACAAATTAAAACTGTTAAAAATATTTAGTAAATAAATATAGAGCAAAAAACTGGAAGTAATAGAAATAAATCATGCTCACAAATCCGACGGCAATCCTTGATTGTGAAAATTGTAGTTTTCAGGAAACACATTATCTGTTTTTATTTACTTTACTCTTTGTTTTCATTTTTGTTGCATAATTATTACTGAAGCTCAGAACATTTAATATCGTTTACCCTAACTTTTTTACATTGTTTAATACGTTATTCTATAATAGTGAACAAAAAATTGTGCTAAAAGTAAAAATATAAATAATATAATATTTTTTTCGAAAAAATGCGTATTCGTGATTTTCAAATTTGAGGTTTTTTTTTTAACATTTGTGCCATTTATTTACTTTTTACGCTAGGAACTTATACGCTATTAACTGATATGTTTCGAGGTTTTTAGCCATCTATTGCTGTAAAATACTTGTATTGGAATGAACAACTTTACCTTACTTGTAGTGCACCGAAACTTAAAAGGACAAAATGTGTGTCACTTGATGTCTTCAAAAAAAAAAAAAAAAAACTGCAGCATCTATTTCCTTTCCTTTGCAGCAGTGTTAAAAATCGTGAACTGAAAATAGATACCATGCGATGATCTCTACTTAAAAATAAGTACTTATCACTATTCTCATCCATAAATGTTTCAGTTTCTATAATAAAAATATAGCGAACAAGTCATTTTGGCCGTCGAAAACATATGTCGCTCTCGATAAAGGAAATGGCTTCAGCATTTCCTAAAAGCACAATGTGCATTATATACAAGAAAGGTGAAATAACTACATAAATATTTTAGAGTCCTATGGATATAATTAAATAATCTGCAAATATGCAGCGCTCCAATGCAGCTAAATGTTTAAAAATATTCAAGTATAAAAAAAACCATTGTAAATATATTCTTACTCATAGGCGTGTGAAGTAGAAATGTGAAAAAAAAATAATATGAAAAGTATTATTAATTATTAAAAAAGAACATTAACTATTCAAGAGACGTTAATTATACATCGAACATGTACAATAGGTAATGGAGAATTGGCTGCTTTATTATCACACAGAGGAATAGTGTTAATATCATTAAATTTTTGCAAAGTTTCACAATATGTCGGTTGAATGTTAGTGAGCAAACATATTTAAATGATGTCATAATAATATGTGTATAACGTTAGTAGCATGAACATATTGCTAAATAGTGCCTGGAAAATTTTTAAATATAGCTTCTTTATATTTAAAATGGTTCAGATGTATGATTAAGGCTTCATGTGAAATCTGACAATTTAATGATATAAACGATGCAACTGTTCTCTGATAACGAAACAGTTAACTACCAATTAATTCTTTAACATGTTTTATGAATAATTAACGTTTCTTGAATATTTAATGTTTATAGAATGATCACTAATATTTTTCATGTTAAAAAATATTCACACTTTCAACGGCACATGCCTATTATTAAGAATATTTTTTATGGTATTTACACTCTTTGGGGCTTCAGCCAAAGAAAAAAAAATACAGTAAAAGTTTAAAATACTAATAGTTTAATGATTTAAAGTGTTTTTCGTTTGTAAAAGAATATTGAAAATTTGCTGATACCCATTTGAACACAGTTTTAACGTGAAGGGGTTGCTAATAATGTGATCTGCTGATATTAGATGTTGTTTTTAAGTTTCTCAACAAGTATAAAATAACTATTGCAGTACTCAACGAGCGATTTTTGTTTACCTCTCTTTTCTATTCCATGTTTCAGAGACATTTGTCTATCGTTAAAAATGAGTCTATAAGGGGATAAATAAAAAGTGTTTCTATGCAAAAGAAGAAAAAGAAACTAGTAATTTCTAATAAACTAGTAAAACAGTATTTCCTTATTTGCAAATTAAATTTTTAATTAATTTTATTGGGTATTTAAACTTCTGCAGCTGCTATATGTGTAAAGTTTTCCCCTCATATTTTGGTGATCTTTAATGCTGTCTAGCATTGTAGGAAAACATATATAATCATACTAAACATAGATAGTGAGCAAAATACGACTGGACGAATACTGGAGGTACTGATTTTTATATTAGGACGGCAGTAGTAATCAACTGCAGCTTGCAACGTTTGCAAACGGATTGCTGTTAGAACTTTCCTGCATTGAGCATTTCATTTGTAAATGAGCTCTTAGAAAAATGTAATGCTTTTTGGCTCAAATATTTTAAATGATTTCATAATTTTCACATTAACTAGTTTTTCTGTAAATGAAATTAACCAACGAAACAGTATGGGAGAGTGTTTTACGTTGGGACACTGCTAATTTTTAAGAATCAATTTTTAGCAGTCATGTTCTTATAACCTCTAATAGTAACCTTCACCACTAAATGTTGTCACAGTAAAAATAAGCATCAAATTAGTCACCACTAAGGCTGCGTTCGGAAATAATCCACCAGTTCCACCGCATGATTAGTTCAGTGGGGTTATGACGTATCTGGAATTTCTCTGGGTAGTCTCGTGGAACAGCTGTGTTTCCAAACGCTCGTGGTTACACCGTGATAGTTCTAGTTCAGCAGTAAAAGACGCTCCAATCAAAGCGTAACTTTCGTGATGGGAAAGCCAAATGCATAACGATCAAAACATGAGACACGACAGGATTGGTTAACACAGACTTTTTGACGTCTGTGATCTCGCTAACCGCGTCCAGACGGCGGTGCGACAGGTTGCTACCAGGTCGATCGCCAGAAAGCGACCACATCATTTACGAACGCGGTTAGGTGACGTCACCGGTTCCACCGCAAGCATTTCCGAACGCAAGCGGTGGCACCGCGGCGACAGATCCTTAGTAACAATGGTGCCATAGTAACAATCAGAACCACATGAGTAAAATTGACGATTTTTTGAGAGAAAGAAAATTTTATGACTCCAAAGTTAATATTTTCCTCAATTTTATTTTATTTTCTGTCTTCGTATTTGTAGAACTAATCAACTGAATTATATATATTTTTTTATAAAGGGAAGTAATTAAATATTTTGGTTATGAGAAAATTATTATAGTGCATCTAGATTGACCACCATTTTGGCTTTTCTTAATCCACGAGGTGATTGTAACTTGGGACAAACAGTACCTTAAGATACGTTCAAAGGTACAACATATGCACAGTTCTTAGTAATTAAGGTATGTTTAGGAACGTGGAAAAATGTTCTAACCTTGCATAGCCTTTTAAATTGATTTAATGTTAGATAATAATTCATTAATTCATTTTGTTCATTATTCATATTTTTTTTTTTTTTTTTTTTTTGCATTTTGGTGCAAAATTGGTTCAAGTATTTGGCTCTTCTCTGAATCATGAAGACTTTCCCATGGTACGACAGGATGTGCCCCAAGGTACAATAGGATGTTGTACCTTTGATACATTTTGGAACCATTACTTTAAAAGGGGACTTTAAATGGGGATAAGGATCATTTTATTTTCAGATTGTCTGAATTAAAAAAAATATATTACAAAGAATTATGTTGGGATATTTTAATATAACTTTTAGATTTTAAACTTGATTAAAATAATTGACGTTAAAAATTAAAATATAAAAAATGCTCCAAGGTACAACACTTTCCCCTGTATGTTTTACCCTCGCATTTAGCTTTTGTTTCACCTAGAAAAAAGTTTTCTTACTCTAAAGAGTTTAAGTAATTACGAAATTCGTACATACAATTTTCATTGCAAATTTGCACTGAACTGCGTCATATATTTTCAAAGTCAAACTACGTTTATGATAAACTACTCACCAGGGCTGCTAGATAAGCCGCTTTTGGCGAGTTGCTGTGCACCACCTTCGGAGGGGTAATTCGGGACCTTCGCCGCCTTCTTGCCACCCACCTGCTGCGCAACATATGCCTCGCCGCCTACGGCTGCTCGCTCAACCCGCCTGCAGCAGGTTTCTGAAGCATTCAATTTATTCGAAGCACTGCAGTGGTACGTTTGGGGTTTCGCCTCGTACTTGCCTCATGAGACAGCTGAATCTAGTGAAAGAATTGAAATTGACATTTTTGGGACGCAAATTATGTTCCATTAAAAGAAAAGAATCATGGGATCAAAAACGCGCTTTAAGCCATTCGAAACAAAAATTTTCTTTGCGTATCGAAAAACGCTCTGCCTCTCACCCATGCCACTCAAAAAAAATTGCGTTTTCCCTGCGTGTTATTCTGTGTGCGAGTTACTTTGGTCATTTGCCAGCAGCTCCGGGTGAAGAACTACTGAGAAAAAAACATCGTTTTAATTAATATCTTCACTAATTAAAGTCATTCACTTATCCTACTTAGTCAATTATTAAGCCTGGAAAATTACAAATCTTACGGTCAGTTTTCTGTCGTTCACCAGAAGTACCGATGACAAAAATAGATAGATAGATTCAAACATGCATAGTTACAACTTTTAATAATATTAGATAGTTTTTTCTTAGATTTCAGAAATACAGTACTTGCAAAGAATATCACAAAATATAAGTAATCCTCATTCATTTATTTGGTTATTTTTTAATTGTAACATTGGAAGAGATTAAAAAACTTCAAAGAAAATGAAATTCACACCTTTGTGCTCCTAAGCATGTTTTCGTGCGTGAATTTTAGTACTCAAACATGTAATGCAATCGTTGAGAAAGTGAGACTTAATGGGGTGCTTTCCTTCAGTCAAAAGTAGAACTTTTAGTCACTGAAATTGATAGAATAAGCAAAAAAAAAAAAAAAAAAAAACATGGACCCAGAAAATACTTCCATTTTCCCAACAGTTATTTTTTTATTAATTCTTTAAACTGTCCTATTTTTCAAACAAAGCGTGGTCTTGATGATGTCACAAGTGATGCTCTTTGGCGCATCTTTCTAGCGTTTCCACATTATGATAACCAAAAAGCGAATTAAAATTGCGCTCTACGCGTGCTATCAACCATATCGTTTCCAATACACGTGAGTAAAGATGCGAATTACATATTTTGTTCTGTGAATGGCACCACTGAATGGCATTTCATCATTCACACGAAAGAAATGTAAACAATGAAAGCGCACCGATTTAAGTAATTTTTTAAAAATATTAAACTTACATAAATTATTTTAAAAAATGGTAAGATCCCATGTCTTAAGCATGCTCTTTCAGAAAAAAGTACTTTTTAAAATTTTGGAAACGACTCCATTCTGAATATTGAAAAGTAAAAATAACAAAAAAGATGTGAAGTGTCATTTTAACTACCATCGGGCTACGCCTTATAATTTTTAAATTTTGAAGAGAAAATTAAATTTTGAAAAAGAATGGATCGGATCGCACTACAATAAAAAAGTGCGTAGAATTTTAAAGCAGAAACACTGAATATATAAGTTTTAAATATCTATTCCAAGTTTTTTTTAGGAGTGTGACTTTGATGGATTGTGGCAATAATGGCTATATTTCTTTCCAGGACGTTACTTGTTTGACTTTTAGAATATTTCTTCTCTTTATTTAACGTTTATGGTTTTTTGAAGAAAACTTCTTGTACACATTTCGAAAGTTTGATAGTAATACATCATCCACAGTAAGCAAAAAATAATATTCAAGACCTTAATTAAATAACTAATTTATTAAAAAGTTAGTTCAAGAGCAAAATTAAATGTTACATAAAATGTAACAGATAAAATTTTGTTGGAGCGTTTAATCATGTATCATTTCCTTTTTAATTTGAAAAAAAAAAAAAAAAACTAACTACCCTACTAAATTAGTGGTTGATTCTTATTGATGAATAGCTTAGTTTGATATAAACATTAGTGCTGATGATTAAAATGATTTCTTTATCTCTTCAATAATGTATCCATTCAAAACCCATTTAATTCCAGTATTTATTTCGTTAAAAAAAGGCGTAATCCAGACATACAAATTTCCTAAAATTATTGAAGGTACATAAGTATTGAACAAATGAAGATTCCTGCTTCAAACTTATTTTACAGCTTAAATTTGGCCTTGTAAAAAATTAGTATGTGTTAACACCTTTCGTTCAGTTTTTTCGTCTAAGAAGTGGAGGGTTAAGTAAGTTGGATAAGAGGAAATGTTCGCATGCGGTTTTAATCAAAAATTGGTAAATTTTCAACTTTATTTGGGCAAACGTTTTGTTATATGATTTTAGTCACCCAGTACTTACGGGGGAAGGGGGAGTTTGCCATCTAGAAACTGCTGGATTACTGTAAATAGCATTTTGGTTTAAATAATTGTCCCACCTTAAATGTTTTTCCCATGAAAGCTTTCAGCCTGTTTGAAGTGACACATGCACCATCAAAACTTCTTAGCGGATGAAGACAGAATTGCCAAACCACTCATATAAAATGTGTTTATATATTTGAGGGGGGGGGGGTATTTCCTCCATTTAAATATACAGATATGATATTCAACTTTCGTATAATAACGCTTCATACATTTGTTATCAACTTTATTATATATGCATTGATTGCAATTTCGTTGCAGGTATTCGAGCATAAAACTAATGATGAAACCCATATTTATTTTATTTTCCAACTATTTCGGGGTTAAAATGATTGTCTGCAACTATACTCACAAAGTAATGCAGTATTCAGTATGGGCACATATCCTCTCACTATGATGGTTAAGTGATTTACAAAGCGCTCTGAATTAATTGATTGATCAAAGCTCGTAAATTGGTCACGTATGTGAAATTTCCTCTTAATGACATTCACATGTACAAGTGTGTAGTTTGATATCTAATGATTTAGTAAACATACATAGACCTATGTTACATCTATACTTACAGTAAAACCCGTTTACAGAGTCATTAGCTTCAAGTTCGACTCGTTAAGTCCCATAGACGTTATTTTTATAGCAACTTCAAAATACGGCGTAATTTAAGCACCGATCAGGGTTGACTAAAAAACTACATTTTCGGTGGAGACTTCTAATAGCAAAAATAAATGTTGTAACTTGGTATACTAAATGTAGGAAAATGATTGTTCAAAAAACATTTTCGTCTTTAAATCGAACAAAAGTTTCAAAGTTTGAAAAACATGCATAAGTAGGTTTTTGTTTTAATGCCATTCAAATGCTTTCTTTTAAAATTCTTTTTAAAATTTATGCATATTATTTTACTGTTTTTAGCTTGATAAAGCATAAAGTTTTGCCATTGCATCCAAAATTCAACTTCTACAATTTTTTTTTACCACAATGAAATAATTATTCTTTCCGTGTTTAAGATTTTTCACAAAACACAGATTTTTTAATGTTCGCAAAAAATGTGTACTATTCAGCTCTTTTCAGGTAAAGAAATTATATTTCATTTCAAGAACAGCCCTTAACCCGTCTCAAGGAGATGACAGCATCTCGAGTTCCACCCAACCTTTCGTATCCCCTAGTGAAGATTTTTTCTTTCCAAAGAAGGAAAAAAAAAAAAAAAAAAAAAAAAAAACTCTGCTAAACATACAGAACTAGAAACTTTTGAAAAGTCTTCAAAGCTGACTATTACCACCTTTGAATCACTTTTTGCGAAATAGTTCAAGAAGCACTTTTAGTTTTATCAATAATAAATTTCATTCCAATTACGATGGATTTATTCATTTGGCATACAATGACGTTCCCATCGAGAAGAGATAAAATGGAGGGAAAGAAGACTTTCATTCATGAAACAAAGATACCAAGTCACATGACAGATTTTAAAGCAAAACATTGGATGAAATCAGGTCTTTACCTCATTTTTTGCTCAGCTACGTTCATTTATTGCATGTGTTATTGCAGAATCCGTGAAAATATCCAAAATTCGACGGTTATAGCTGTTTTAGCACGCATTAATATTTTGTTCAAACTACTGTAATGTTCACAGCGAACAATAACTGTTCAATGTGCTGCTTTTTGCTGGTTCTGCGATTTATTACATAAACAGCCTTAGCTCATCGGGAATGAGATTGAATCTAGAGTTCCAACCTAACTTCCCATTCCCAAGTCGGAAGGTTTTTCACAAAAAAGAGAAACTATACATCCCGTTAGACATATATTGTCAAAAAAAAGCCCTGTTGTAAAAATTTCCCCCGCCAAGAAAACCTTTAACTTTTTTGCACAAAAAAGAAAACCTGCATCCGAAACCCAAAAACCCTCAGCCATAAAAAAATATGATATCTAGTTTGCCCGCCAAGTATCTGCCAAACTATCATCCTCCCTCTTCTCCTTTTTCATCACAGCTACTTCCATTTGACCCTCCTTCCACCTTCAACTCCTCAGAAATATGGATAGATCTTTTAATTGTTTATCTTGTTTGGCGGGAAGCTTTTTGCTCACCAAGCAACCACTTCACTTTGAAAAGCTTCCCGCCAAACAAGATAAACAATTTAAAAGATCTATCCATATTTCTGAGGAGTTGAAGGTGGGAGGAGGTTCTAATGGAAGTAGCTGTGATAAAAAAGGAAAAGAGGGAGATGATAGTTTGGCAGATACTTGGCGGGCAAACTAGATATCATAACTTTTTATGGCTGAGGGTTTTTGGGTTTTGGATGCAGGTTTTCTTTTTTGTGCGAAAAAGTTAAAGGTTTTCTTGGCGGGGAAATTTTTACAACAGGGTTGTTTTTGATGAGATATCACATCTTTTTGCATTGATGGTATTACTTTGTCTGTATTTTTAGAATTGAAAACTTCAAGTCAGAAAATTTTTAATTGAAACAACGCTGTTTTGTGTTTTTAAGGAACAATAATGGCTAGCCTAATTTTACGTCTTGTTATTTTCTGACTATTAAGATTCCATGTTCATTTTGCTAGAATTAGGCGGTTTAAATTTTATTGAAATTCTTGTACCCTCTCTGTTGCAAAGAAAACTTCTTGAATAATAAAATACTGTATTTTAAATTATATTGTTTTCGAGTATTTTACAACTTCGAAATAAATTCTATTACAGTTTCTTTATTTGACAGATTATTCAACATTTTCATGAAGGTTTCTTTAAATGTTTTACAGCTTGAGGGCTATTTTTATCTAGCTTTTCACTTTTTGTTTAATTACATTTTTCTTAAATCGTAGATTATTTCACGTTTTATGGGATAATTTGAATTGTTTGGTGATTTATCTTTCTCTTGATAGAAGTCTTTGTCTTGTTTAATACCTAGTTTTGTTTAAAAGTTCATTTAAAAAAACGAAATAACGCATGTTATCACCAAGCCAAAAAAAAAACTAAGCCGATAAATATTTTAAATTTGAATGCGTCAGAAGATCTATACAACTTTACTCGATGTCAAATCGCGGATATCCCAGATTTGCCATAGCGAATGCAATGCGCATGTTGCGCGCGGACTAAGCTCATTAATAGTCTTGCTTAAATTAATTGCAAAAATTTTTTCAGCTGACAAATTACTGCAAAGCACGAATAGTCACACACGTATTTCATATATTTTCTATTCATTATGTGTTGTTTGTGAAAAATCCATTAATTTAGAAAATAAGCAAACCAATAAAAAAGTGCTATTTTTCCTTTCAATTAAAAAGTTATATGTGCCGTATTCTTATGCGTACAGTTTCATATAATTTGTCACGTAAAATGTTGTAATGGTATAACCCCAGTTTCGCGCCGACATTTAAAATTTCTTCCCTCCATAAATGTATCAAAACTGAAAAACAGGGGAAGGAAATTTCGTATCGGCAGAACTTTGGGGGGGGGGGGGGGATGGACAGCATTCTAATCTCATTCATTAACTTGTTTCTCTGCTTAAGCATAAACAAACAACATAGAATCTGAAAACAGAAAGCCCAATGAGCCAAGTCTGCGCGCATGCGCAGTCTTCTGTTTGTGATATCCACGATTTAACGTCTAGTTGCAACTGTTGGATATGTTTTATTAGTCTTGATTGAATTTTATTTCCAAAGACAACTTTTGAATAATTGTTAGATCTTAGATCTGTTCTAGCATTGCAATTGCAGTCAGAGATTAACAAACCCTTTAAGCTAAGAGTAAGTACGCATGAATTTAGGGGAAATTAGTGATTTTCAAACTTCAATTACTCCGGCCCATGATGTCCCTGGGGGTTGAATTTTCGTATATGTACTCAATGGCCCCCAAGAATATGTATACAACAAATAATTGCCGAAACCCCCCGGTGGGCTGTGATAGAACCCCGGGAAGGTACAATTTGGGGGGTAAAAACGAGGGGGGGAGGGGAGAGGGGTCAAATGGCACAAAAGGCACATCAGTAGGGCACAAGAAATGTGTTTGCGAAATTTCAGCTTGATTCCATTTTTCGTCTGAGCTGTAGCCTTGTCAAAGAAAGCGAAAACTTTTTTGAACAGCATTTTTTTCAACTTTAATACCTCCTTCCCCTGATGGTCCTGGGGATTGTATTTTGGTTTACGGCGTCAGGGGCCACTAGAGATTGAGTGTACCAATTATAAACTCCGGGGATCTTCATGGGGCTGAGATACAGAGGTGTGAAAAACCCAAAAAACCCCAATTTGTTCTGTCGTGTAATCTTGTTCTTGGTCGCTTTTATTATCTTTCTTCTTTGGCGGTGGATTTGCTTCTGTTGGCTGCTGACGTTTGGTTTCCTTGGCTTTAGAAAAATCTTTAAAACTTGACTGCGGCCACCTTTGAATAATTCATGCAAAAACTGTTTAAGTTGCACTTTTAATTTTAATCATTAACCCATTTAGATACCATTATTATATCTTATTATTGTTACAATCGAATTAGTACCTCGAAATTCAATGACATTTCATGGTCATTATTTGTTTCATGTGTTATTGTAGTCAATAGAGTCCGACGGCAGATTAAATGAATGACGTCTTCTGAACGTCATTTATCTCAAATGTCTTTACAAACTCCTTGTCAACGTCTGACAACGTCTCCCTCAACGTCTGCAGACGTTTTGGTGAGTATAGGTATTGATATTGCTTTTGACTGCATAATTGTATGACTTATGTTTCAAAAAGTTAGTTTTTTAAATCTAGTTATTTTTGTTTTGAAGAATTCCGTACCGCTTAAGAAACGGAGTTGGGTGTTTCTCAGAACAAAATAAACAAATAAATAAATAAGCAAATATGTTATTTTGTAATGTTTTTTTTTCTATTAATTAAATGTACTTAGCATTATATCGATATTTTTTTAATGAAATAAAAATACAATGCGTTTTCCAAATCTATAAATGGTAGTGATGGACTTCCCGTTGCACAGTTTGGTTTCATTGCATGTCATTATCATTTTTTAGACATCACAAGTCGGATGTCTAATAATACTTGATTTAATCAAGTATTTATGCTTTAAGACATTTTATGTTTTCGCCTTTTCTCCTTCAAAGTTGAATAAATGAATTTATAAATCATGCATCAAGTAAAGAAAACTATCTTGCATAAAAACCTCTGATAATAACAAGAACTACATCCTTGACATAAAGAAAACCCTTTTTGATATAACTCAACATTTTATGTAAAGTCATTGAAGTCTGAAGCTATTAAACTTAGTAAGAATGTTTACAAAACTTTTGCCCTACATCACTCCCAAATGGATATTTTGACAGCAGTTTGGGAAATAAATTTCGGTATGAGAAACAAAATAGCGACCTTGTAATACTCCAAATATTACCGCGATCCATCACTAGTTTCGCCACTAGAAGCTAAAACTGCTCCATCGAAATTTATTGCGATGCTGAAAACGTAGTTAAGAATATTTGTTGTATTTATGTGTTTTCTTTAACAAAAACTTTGAGAAAACTATGGATTTTTTTTTGTAACATAAAATAAGTTTTTAAAACTAACATAATATGATTTTCTTTCTTAACCCACCAAACATACAGGTTTTGTATTTATATTTTTGCAGCCGCTTTACGGCAAAAACTGCTGCATGAAATCGAACTAAATTTGGTTCCCATTTGTTCCCCTATCTGTATTGGTACTCATTTGTTTTTAGCCCTAACTCTTCCAATTGGGGTTAAGCAATCGAAAATTTTTCCGTTATGCGGGCCTGCCATATCTCGGTAGGTAAAGGCGGAATGAAAAAAGAAAGGTCCAAATGTTGACCTAAGAAATTATAAGTGTCGATTTAATTTTGGTGCCAATAGCTCGAAAGTGGATCGAGCATTCGAACGTTTTTTCTCGTTACTTCTGACTGCTATACATCAAGAAGTAATGAACGGAATCAAACAAAAGTTGATCTTCAGGAAAATCTTAGAGGGTACAAGAGCTGACTCAATTTCTGCTCCAGCTCAAAAGAGAATGGTGCATTAGAACGTTCATTCTTGTTCAGTGCAAGTGCTGCATTTCAAGAAATAATGCTATATT
Organism: Uloborus diversus; assembly: GCF_026930045.1. NCBI lineage: Eukaryota > Metazoa > Arthropoda > Arachnida > Araneae > Uloboridae > Uloborus > Uloborus diversus. Next base: position 70,247,871 of record NC_072734.1, read on the forward strand.
TTAAATTAAATTTGGAATAATTATGAACCTACATGGAAACAGGCACAGGTTTAACTTGGGATCAATCTCCCCAAGGAGGCTGATTTTGCCATTTTTTATTCAACTTAAATAAAAGATTTCATCATCATCATCGAAAAAATAAATCTGCTACGTAGTTCATTTTTTTTTAAACATGAAGAACTCCACATTTTCTTTTATTTCCCGCTGCTAAAATTAAAATGTACGAGTATAAGAAAATAAAAGTAAATCATATCCCAACAATACTTTTTTCATAGTAAACTCTAGGGCTACGGAATCGGAGTTGCAGTCGTGAAAGCAGAGCGGGACTACTTTTGTGGTAAAGGAGTTTGAGTCGGGAGTCAAAGACTTTGAAATTCTAAAGAGTCATAGTTCTCTCCGAGTTTATTTCTGTCAAGGCTGTTGAGTCAGAATCTAAGTCGTGGAGTCGGACTGATTTTGAAGTACATGAGTCAAAATCAAAGCCCTTAAAATTCTAGGTGTCGGATTCTAACTCTGCAGCCCTGGTAAAAATATCTGAGCTTTAAATTCATTTCATTTTAATTCAGTCATATTTATCTCTGACTTGCGCCAATGTTGAGTCTACGAGAGATGGTTGTTTGATTTCTATTAATTACTTTTTTCCAGTATCTTGAAACAAAACATTAAAAACTTATTCAGAATAAGCACACTTAAAAAAAAAAATATTGTGGTACATTCTTCCTTAGACATCAATGCTATTCTTTTCTTTTATTTTGGTTTTGCAAAATATACCTTAAAGTATAGCTAATTGAAATGAAGTATATTTTCTATTCATCATCTGCATGAAGAGTTTTTTCCAGCTAAGTTTGTTCGAAGCAAAACTGTCTTTAAGTTCAAGATCTGTATCTGCCTTAAATCTCCCCTTAGGAGCTAAAGTTAAGATTTTTTGATTTGCGCAAAATTGAATAAAGCATTTTCAAATCAAATATTGTAACATGGAAAAGAGGTATCTTCGCCAATATCTGTTGAACAAAAAAAAGTTTGTTCAAATCTAACTATTCATTTAAAGGTTATTAGAGTGTGCTCTCCCCCCTAAAAGACAAGCAGAGAACCAACAGACATTTTCCCCCATCTCAAAACCCTACTTTCCCATTTTTAATTTTTTTGATACTTATTTAAATATTTTATTAATGTTTGTTTTTTTTTTCCTTTAGCGATTTTTAATGATGTTTTAAGCCTTCTTTTAGGCTTTTTTCTTCAATATTTTACTTTTACGGGGAAGTAGGCTAAAAAAGAGGCCAATATAAAAATAAAATTAAATAAAAGTAAAAAGTACGCATCATAAAGTTATATTATCTCTTTATATTAAAAAAAAGTAATGTCACAGACAATTCTGAAAGGAAGTCTGTGGCGAGCCTGCGCTCAGGAGACCTCATAGCACCTACAGCCTTGAAACTTTGCGCAAAACTAAGGGGCTCTACCCCCTGCTCGCTAACGCTCACCAAACCCCGAAGATTTCTTTGCAATCTTATTTGATTCGCGAAGATTTAAGTCGTCAGTTAAAAAGAAACAGATTTAAAACGCATTATGAGCTAGCTCCCTTTGGATCAAAAAGCACTCCTTCCCCGGGGTTCAAAATAACTTGTACCAACTTGCAGAGCCATAAGGTCTAAGGGGCTCCTGAGCATTGCAAAACTACATTTTTGTATGTTTGAAAAGTCGCTTTCATGTTCGTGGTCTCTAGTAGTATATTTTGATTTTTAGCTCGGGGCTTGAATTGAGTTGAGCTTAAGATTTTCCGTTAAAATAGAAACCTTTTAAGTTTTTGAAAAAGAAAGAAGAAATATGCGAATCGAAAAGGACGTAATACTATCGAAACGCCAAATAAAACATCAATAATTTTAATAATGATATTATTCGAACTTTATTTTTAACGGCTTGTAACTATTTTCCTTTGGAGATAGAAACTTAGTTTCTTCGACCATAGGTCGAGTCAGATCTGAAGTAAAAAAATCCGCTCTTTCCTGTGATGTCAAAAAGAAAAGTGTCGGACAATTCCTTCTCTTTTTACTGATAGATTTAATGAAGAAAGTAGTGCCTAAATTTTAGCTAAGCCTAAAAAAGTTCGAGTTAAAAACGCAAATAACTCCTGCTGTATTTAAGTTAGAGCATTAAATCCAATTGCGTAGAACAGAGAAAATTCTACCCTTTCTAACGATATATAATATTAATATGTGCAAGTAATTTTTCACCCTTTCATGGGCAATAATGAGCAATTTACGCGAAATTTGAATTAAAAAAGTTAATTACAAAAAAACTAATTTGAATTTAAAAAAATAAAACCCCAGGTACACACCCCCGGGACTCGAAGTAATTTTGTACTAATTTCAAGGCTGTAGGTGCTATGGGGTTTTCTTTGCGCAGGTGCGTCACAGACTTCCTTCCAGAATTTCTTTGAAACCTTACTTTTATTTACTATAAAAAAGGAGCTTACTTCGAGCTCGGGTGGTTTGCACCTCATGTTTTGTGTTTTAAATTTCGAATTAGTATTTTTGCAATTAATTTTTTTAAGCTGAAATTTCTCGCAAATTGCCTATTTAAGGGGTGAAATATCTTGCACATATTAATATTATACATCGTTGGAAAGGGTGGAATTTTCCGCGTTCTACGCAATTCGTTTCAATGCTCTAACTTAATTACGGAGGGAGTTATTTACGTTTTTCGCTCGATTTGTTTAGGCTTAGCTGAAATTTGGGCACTACTTTCTTCATTAAATCTATCAGTAATAAATGAAAGAATTGCCGAACAGTTTTCTTTTTGACACCACTGAAAAGAGCGGCTTTTTTTACTCCAGACCTAATTCGACATAAGGTCTTCTATCTTTAAAGTAAAAAAAAGGTACAAGCCGTTTTGATCAAGTTCGAATAATCTTATCTCCAGTCAAATTATTAACGTTTTATTTGGTGTTACCATAGTTACGTCTTTTAGATTTGTTTGTTTCTTCTTTCTTGGTCACAAATTTTAAGGGTCCAAAATCTTAGGCTCAACCTAATGGAGTTGTTTCTTTCAGTCAAAAGAACTACTTTTAGTCACTGAAATTGATAGAATAAGCAAAAAAAAAAAAAAAAAAAAAAACATGGACTCAGAAAATGCTTTAATTTCCCCAAAAGGTTTTTTTTTATTTTTTTTTTTTTTTAAATGTCCAATTTTTCAAACAAGGCATGTTCTTTACGACGTCACAAATGATATACTTTTGACGCATCTGTCTGTCGTGATTCCACGTTATCATAATCAAGAAACGAATTAAATATTGTGCTCTATGCTTACTATCAACCATATCGTTGCCAGTACACGTGAGTAAAGAAGCAAATAAAATATTATGTTCTGCGATGGCGTTTCATTATTTGTGACGTCATCGGTAGAAGCGTAAACAATGAAAGCACACCGATTAAATTAATTTTTTGAAACATTCAACTTAATCAAATTATTTCAAAAATGGTCAGATCCTTTGTTTTTAAGCATGATCTTTTAGAAAAAAAATACTTTTAAAATTTTGGAAATGACCCCATTCTAAACAGCAAAATATATTACTAGAGACCACGAATATGAAAGCGACTTTTAAAGCGTACAAAACTGCAAATTTCAGTGCTCAGGAGCCCCTTAGCCCTTACGGCAGTGTAAGTTGATGCGAGTTATTTTGAAACCCGGGGAAGGGTTGCTTTTCGCTCATTATGCGTTTTTAATCTGTTTCTTTCTAATTGACGATTTAAATCTTCACAAATCAAATAAGATTACGAAGCAGTGTTCGGGAATGGTGAGCGTCAGCGAGAAGGCGGAGAAGCCCACTAGTGCCGTAAATAAACTCATTTACTTATGTTAAAAATCGCAAAAGATTGGAATAAAAAAATTCTCTTGAGAACAAATAAACTCAGGTTTAAATATATTCAGAGATATTCTTCTAATTGTTCTCTTTCTATATTTACTGTGAAAGCATTATATGGAACAAAATTAGGTTATATTTTTCATTTCAAACATTAGGAACATTTTTAATGTGAATGCAATAAAAGAGAAGGAACAGTTAAGTTAAAACTGAAAACTTTAAATTAACTTTGTAAGTTCTTTGTTTACACATCAAACAAAGATTAATGTTTGCTAATCACTCTGTGGCTGTAAAGGAAAAGTTATAAGTTTCTGTGAAGTTTTTTTACCCAACATTCGCCTTTCCTTGAGGATTAGTGAGGAAATGAATTTTCTTGGCACAACATTAATTCTTCCTTGACCGTAATTAAATGCTCTGAATCTCAATTTGATTTTCCGTGGAATTTCGCGTAACTTTATGTCAATTCAATAACATCTGTGGATGTCTCTTTTTAAGAATCTTAAATTGATATTTATTTTTGCATAAATTCAAGTAAAGTTATGTTGTCTATGGATTATGATAGTGTATTGTGATATTCTTAATAACAGTTTATTTTGAACCCTTTTTTCAGTTAAAGGGAAAAGAAATTCCAGTATTTCTTGGATTCTGTCAACAGCACTTTTATTTCTTAGATACTGTTGGTGGGTTTTGACGTAAGAGAAAAGTGTTTGGAGTGCAATTTAAAGTTTGATTACTGTTGTAAATACTGGAATACATTTTCCTCACTTGGCTTTCTACTTTCAGATTAAAATGAGCAAAACACCTTGTGTTCAGAATGAGTCATTTTTCAGTGATCCAAAAGTCGGCTCGCTGACACAATTTTCAATCCCATTACGTACAATTCGCTACGGAAAGCAAGAAAAGAAAACCGTTGCAGGTGGAATTTTGCACCTACTAGGCGGAAAGTGCGTCAGTTTAAACCCCTCTTGAGTCTGTAAGTAACAGTTTTTAGTATAAAGGGGATTTTTTTTTCAATCTAAACTGCTTGATACCTCCTTTGAATCGGATCATTGAATTTTCTTTATGATTGCGCCCAAACAGTAATGTTGAAAGAAAACATTGATTTCAGTTTGATTTTATTTTCAACCTGATTAAGGTTAGCTTGTATGAAAAAAAAAACAGTCAGTTTCTATAAGGAAATGCCATCTAGTGGTTGCTGAAGAATTTTTCGCGAATGGTTTATCTTTTTTTTTTTTTTTTTTGTCACAAAACCCAGTAAACCAGCTGAAATTTTTCTTTAAAAATAGGCGGTACGGAGGGGCAGAGAGGAGGATATAGTACTACTGTACTCTAGATACTTAAACTAGTTCAAAGCTTACTGATGGAACTGGAGGTAAGATATTGTAGGTGAGCTTTGAATCTGATTAAGAGGAAAACTTTTTCTCATTCACATTATATGTTCGCAGATTGCGTTTTGTTTAAAATGAATTTACTCAGATTAAAAAAAATCATATTCATTGTAGAAAGATAGCATTCTTCTCAGGGTGCTATTCCGTTTAATAGAGACGGTGACGGACGTCTCAATTAAAATTCCAATCAGTTAAACATATCGGTAAAGATACCAAAAATGAATAATAAAGTGCACAAGCCCAAATCAAAACGCAAATGATTTAATTCCCCCCTCCTCCCCCAATAGAAATGTTTTGGTTTTCATCAATATACATTTAAAACTATTATTGGTAGCCATTTCAAATATTAATATTTGTCTCCTTAGAAAAGAGTCTTTTAACAATTTATTACTTCTGTCTTTCACTGAATTGTTTATACATTTAGCCAGGCCCGTCATTTAAAACTTTTTCCTGTAAAGGGGGGGGGGAGGAATGTTGCAAAGGTTGTACACTGATTAAACTTTGAAAAACATTAACATTAAGCTATCGAAACATTAGCCTTTGAAAAACATTAATTTTCAAAGCCAGGGGTAGGCACTTGACCTCCTGCCGTTTCTCCCTTTAATACGGGCCGGCGCTTAACGTTACTTTGATGTTCTCAATGGTGTTTGGAAATGGTAATGCACTTTTAGAAAACGCAACGAATGTAGAAATGAATATTTCTCTCGCTCCGAATAAGCATCTGCCGATGTCAGAGGAATGTAAAGAAATAAATGAAATCGTCACAACCCATCGCCCTTCCGTTTCATCCGCCACTTCCTCAATAAGATAACGAAGAATCGGAAACGGAATGCCGCTCCAAGAAGCAATCATGAGAAACGAAATAAGGTTCGATCGTCTGAGGTATGTGAGACCTTCTGTTCCCCTTACTCACAGGCGAAGAAAGCATCCTAATCAAAGAACACATGAACCTTTATTACCGAGGAAACTGAATAAAAGTTATTAATAGAGTTACGCGGAGTGGTAACTCTTAGTAATTGGTAACTTTTCGTTCTGACGAATTACGTTATTTGAATACAAGGTGGTTCAAAATATTTTGGAGAAACTTCAGCAAGTGATAGAACTTTAGAAAATAAGTAATATGTGAGTGAAAGTAAACGTTGGTCTATGCAAAAAACCTCGAAACACACGCAGACATAGAGACATACATATAGGAAAAATATTTAAGTTAGCTGCATGTTCTGAATTAAGAACTTGATTTCTAATATGAAAAGAGAACTCAAACAGGGATACGGCCTCCACCCCCCTTCCTTCCCAAAATGATGCGATACGGAATCCGATGGTGAGGGTCTACTTTTTATAACTTTTCCGTTTTTGAGATACACGCAATTGAAATACAGCAAAATCTCGTTACTACGAACTTTCAAGAACCGCAAAGTTGGTCCGTTGCAACGGGAATTTCGCTGCAATGAAAACCAAGCAACTTGATTCAACAAAATTGGGAATGAACTTTCGTTTCGTTGAAACGGATTTTTCGTTGTACTGGTATTTCGTTAAACGGAATTTCACTGTACAGCATATAATGGTATATTTTAACGGTGCAAGTCGGGGGACATTGCGCGTAAACGAAAGCCTGCTCCGCAGCATAGGATCGGGTGTTTGTTTATACGTGATGACATGATATGAGTCTGGGTAGTTAGCTGTGCAACGCTTATGAGATTTTCCGGTAGTCATTGGTAATTTTCTTAAATAGAGTATATTGGTTTTCCTTTCCTACATTAAATTCGGTGTCCATGTATGATGTAGTGCAAGTTTAGCTGTTATATTTAAAAAGTGTATGAAAATGTTTCGCATCCTTTCGGAAAAACTGAGATCTACCCCATTGAAATATACTACGATTATATGCTATTCTTTGATCTTGAAAACGGAAAAGTTGAAAAAAGTTAGATCCCCACCATCGGATCTAGTGCCCTCAATATATATAAGAACCAGGATTTATTTTTTTTCTGAAAAGACAAGCATTTACACTGAAAATAATCAAACACTTTTTGAACACTATTTGCACACGTACACTTGTCTCCTTTTTAAGAACACTATTTTTTTTAATAGTTATTAGAACCGTTTTGTGAACACATGTCAAAATACTTTTTGAACACGTACACTTGTCCCCTTTTTTAGAACACTTTTTCCGGTCAGTTTTCAAAACACTTCTAGAAACACTGTTCGGAACATGTATATCCTTTTTAGCGCACTTTTTAGACATTTCATAGATAATGTAAAAGAAAGGTTTTTGAACACTTGCGCTAAACATTTTGTGGCTCACGTTTTAGTACAGTGTTTAGGATATGTTTTGGAACAATTACCGATCACTAATATCCACCCGGAATGTGTGCTACCCAAGTATAAAAGAAGTTTATAAAAAGAAAAAATACTGACTAAATTCATTTTTGCTGAGACTGCAGGCTTGAAGATGGTTTTAGGCTTTGAGTGAATATGATTATTAATCTGCATTATTAGTATAAAAATTTAAAATCTAATGGCATCAAAAAACCAATTGAATATTTTACAGCAAAATGACAGTCGAGGAAAAAAAGTAGCAGGAAATTGTAGTGCAAAATCATTTTTAGTGCAGAAATGACAACTAAATTCGAAATATAAATTTCCATTAGTAAGTTTTCAAAGCCAATCAATAATGTAAAAAGTAAACAAAAATGTGTCAAAAACAAATTGTTATATAAATTAATTAAAAAAATAATTCCTCAAGAACAAAAACTTTTTTATTACTGTCTATAACTCTAATTTGTTTACGTTCCTACTACTTAGCTACTCAGTAGTCTACTGCTCGGTTTATGATCAATGACCATTAAAGAAAGTAGTATTCTCTTATGCCATTAAAATGCAATGAAATTCTTTAAAAACTAATCATTTCTGTGAAACTTCACTGCAAAGATGGAATTACCAATTAGTTAGCATTTAGTTTTTCTTCCTTGTGCAAACCAATTTCATTTGAATTAGGCCAAAAAAATTCCATTTAATTCTTTCCCAGATGTATGTTTAGTGTTTTCGACCGGTCTTCGAGGGCATATGAATGTACCGGCAATGAAAATGCCCATTTTTTTATAATTACTGAATTAATTATCACGAGTTTTCTCGTGACGTATGTAAGTACATATGTATCAGAGGTGAATTCATAAATGTTCCAGTACCAGAAACCCTAATGATAAATGGTCAGTTTTTGGTGGAAGCGAAATTATTTTTCTTGAAAAGTAACGACGTTCCAGGAAGACCAAGCACGAATTCACCCCTGGTTTTAACGTATCTCGCATAAATGAAAAACTGTATGCCGTAATAAGTTAAAATTTTGTATGTAGACTGAGTGGAGTCTGGTTGCGCATCTCCGTTCTTGGTGTGCACAGAGGTTCCAAAAGTAGGGTTTAGACTTTTTCTTTTGTTGAGTCAAATCGGTGTAGTTTTCAATGACGACTAAGAAGCATATTTTTCTCGATTATAATCGATTCGATCGAATTCTATCTACCAGTCACGTAGCGAGACATTTCCTTCTGGGTGGAGTGAAGGAAATTTCTGGTTTCACTTTTGGTTGATAGAATTCGTTCGAATTGAATCATCAATTATGTTAGATTGAATGTGCCCCTGGAATTATGTTATGAATGGACGCCCACTTGGTGAAAAATTGAGCGACAAATATTTCACTAGGTACTGTTTCTAAATTGTTATTTCAGTATGATTTTTTGGAAAAATTACTTCTGGAATAAAATTTTGTGAAAATCCGATTATTAGGTTGATCAAGAGTTATTAAACGTAACTTGCTTTTTATTAATGGCACATTCAACTCGATTGTGTTCAATTCGATGGACTGCTATCTACCAGTAGCGTAGTGAGAAATTTCAACTGGATGAGGCAGTGCAAATTTTTTGACTGTGCTATTGGTAGATACAATCTTATTCGATTAGATCGAAATATGTTTGAGTTGAATAGGCCACTTCAACTTAAAAAGTTTCAGTTGTACTTGAATTTTTTCAATAGTGCGATTTTCTTTAAATAAAAACACGAGTTCACAGAAATTCCTGGTCAAACTCTCTTAAATATACTTTGAAATACAGAGTGCTGTTTAAAAATTAAATTGTCTTAAGGAAGAAATAAGCTCCCTAATGCAGCTAAAAATTAAAACACGTATTTAATTTACATTTTAAACTGAGGCACTTAGAACCTCTGAACTCCTATTTTGCAGTTTACTAAACACATCTTGTCGTTAAACAAAATATTTTTTTTTAAATTAACCTAATTGACATAAATACACATTTTAAAATTTACATCACATTGCTGAAAGTAGTATTGCGGAATCCTCATCGTCTTTGGGCAAAACTTTAATTAATTGAGTGTTGATCAATTTTGACTTATTTTGTTTCAGTCGAACGTTTAAGTAAATTTAGTGTGGTAGGTTCATTGTTTCAAAGCTTTTCAAAATACGAAAAAAATGAATTTCAGTTTCAAATGTCTGGAAACTTAAATACAAATGACGTCAGGAAAAAGTCTTATATAACTCGAGCTTGAACAGAAGTATGTTCATTTCTTTTCAATGAAAGGAAATCTTGAAACGCGTCTGCAGAAATCGTTTGCAGTTTTACTACTTAACAGTCATTTAACTCAATATTTTTTAAATTAATTTATTTGACACATGTACAGATTTTAAAATTTACATCACATTGCTGGACAGTTGTATTTCAGAATCCTCATTTTTACGTGTAAGTCGATTCTATTGTAAAATTCCATAAAAATTTCATTTATAAAAGCTATTTTTTACATTTATAAACATTATCAGTTGAACACAAATAATATATGTCCCCTTTAATACTAAATTCTCATGGATAATATTTTTCCAGGATTAGACCCCCCCTCCCATCCTTCCTTCTCTTTTATCATCAAATATAGCTGAAATGGTTTTAAGATATGATTTTTTTTTTAAATTTACGGCGAAATTCTCCGAGTCTCCTTCCTCTAACGTCTTCAAGTTCAGCTTAAAACTATACTATCAAAATTAAATTTTGAAACATTCAGGTTGGATATCCCCTTAAGTCCCCTAAAAATATTCTTAATTCTTTACCTCTGAATCGTTTTTGGAGAGGATCATTCATGGAAATTCTTACCCTTATAGTTTACTAAATACCAATCTAAAATTGCAATTTTAAAACTCCAGTTTAATTCATTTTTCTAGACCCCCCCCCCCGCTTCGTTTTCTCACCTTTACATCACCCAAAAACAGCTTAAACGTTATTTTCAAAACATCAGCTTTAACAAATATCTCGGGAAGGTATCCCTACACCTTTTTCCCGAACATTAAAAATATGGCCTAAAATTGCGTTATTAAAGCTAAAATTAGAATTTTTTAAATGAAAAGCCCTGAAAATTCCGAGTATTCCAGTCTGTGGCTCCCTGAGCCTCTCTTTTATAGTGTTAAATAGTTTGCATGAAATATATGTATAGTATTGAAATATTTCTTTAATATCTGCAACACAATGAACTTTTTACTTTTCCAATAATTACACGTTTTTCATCAAAATTTTCATCATATGTTATTTAATTTTAGTTCATCAGGTTGTATATTTTTCTTAAATAGGACATGGTCATTTTTCAAAATATAATTTTTTTTATTAACGTGTCGAACAGCAAATTGAAAAATTGATTTAAATAAGGCAAACAAAAAAAAAACGTAAATTTCTCAGAATTATGTTCAAAACCAGTGGTTTTAAACCTTTTGTTTCCCAGTCCTAATTTTGAACAATTCGAGGTCCGATATATGTACTGAGACACACATACATTTATACAAGCTATATAAGCTTTAGTAGTTTCAGAAATCAGATCAAGATAGCTGATATAACTTTTTGCACATATTTCGAGCTCAGAGTAGACATTCAAACATCATTTTTTGTTTTTTTGCTTTACTATGCATTTGTGTTCAATTTAGACTGTGAGACTCAAATTTCATAAATTTATAAAGTGTAACAAATAACAATAAAGGTTAGGGATCCTTGTTCCAAGCATAATCGATGGTCAAACATCTGGATTACAATTGTATAATTTTTAAATTTAGTTATTTAGATTTTTCTACAACTTAAACAGTATGATGAATAAAAGTTTATTTAAAACAAAATGTGAATGCTCAGAGATGTACAAGTTCTTAATGTACAAATGCTAACGCATAATGTACACAAAATATGGAGCTCAACGATCTGCGAGTGCTAAGTCAATTTTCAAATGTTTAAGCATAATGTAATGAATAGTAATGGAAATAAGTAACTTGCATTAAATTATTCCAAAGCAGACCAAAACAGCTACAGATGAAAATTCTGAAATCGACATCAATGTGTACTAATACTTTCTGCGTAGCTTCGCAGAATTTGGCACACGTGATGAAACATACATACAGTATAAAGTACAACGAACCAATCTTCATCTAGCTATTCTCATTGCAGCAAAGAAAGCAATGATTTTACAAGTGCGCCCAAATATGACTAAACATGTTTTCAAATGTGTTGACGAACCATCTGCTGCCTGGACTTGTGTGTTGGCACTTGAGGTTCAGTATCTAGAACATATTCGGAATACTTTCCTTCTGACGGAGCTTATTAGAACACTACATAGTGCACATTCACATATTAGGATCACTTTTTCTGAAACAAAGTGTTCCAAATAGTGCTGGTTTATTTGCAGTGTACCATTCCCTTGTAGTTGTGTGAAAATCTATTTTAAGGACTGCTGATAACAGAATTATGTGATTATCAGCGATTGTATTCGGTGTTTTTTCTTTTTTGTATTATTACGAAGCAAATATCAGTAAAAAAATAACTGTTGACACTTTACTGTCCGAAACGTGTCAAAAAGGTATAAAAACACTTTATGAACGCTACTTACAAAGTTTATTTTGAATTTACAAACATAATTTTGTAATTCATGCTTAAGATACGCTGAACTTTTCAATGCTTTCATAGGTACTACAATCGCACCATTGTTTCAGTACTTGAACAACGTTTGGTTAGACATTTGAATTTCAATTGATCTTTGTTTGCATGTTACTATTGGAAAATGATTTAAATTCACATTCAGAAAAAGAAAAAAAAAAACTAATCAATTTATCAAGAAGCCAATCAAGAAAACCAAATCTAATCAAATCTTGTGGAATATTTTGAAAGCGAGTTACGCTATAAAAGATTATATTAAAGAAACTGTAGTAACAAACAATAAAATATTTCGCTTCTATAAGAATAAAATCAAAAGAAAATGCATTAAATTCGCAGTGTTAATGCAAATTCGATTTTAAGGCCTAATATATGCTGAATACTCATATAAACTTCCTTTTTAAAAGCTTTCTCCTTAAATTATGCATATTTTGGAATTATAGAATTTATATTAATCTAAACAATTCTTTATTTTCAATTGTTTTGGTGCGTATTATTTCCTTTCCTCTTTTACCTCTTCAATATCTTTTATCTGCATTAAGCATAAATTGACTATGCATACCTTAAATTTTTGAAGCTTATGGCACGTCCCTTGGGGCATCAGTTGTAAAGAGAACTAGAACTGTGAATTTAAAATAAGCACTGTTACAATGTATTCAAATTTCGATTTTTCGCTTTTAAGCTCAATTATTTTCATAACAAAATTCATTTTACTAAAACCTCTTATGCACTTTTTCTTACATTAAATATACTTTCTCTCTCTCTAATTACTTCATATTTTCATCTAGACACATATCGAGTCATTTAAAAATTTAAATATGCTTACTAATGGACGCCGACACGAAATATGATAGTTATTACAAGTGGAAAAAATGAAAAAAGTTTAATTTCAACAGATCTTTCAAAACAAGATTTTCCTACATTTCTTCTAAAAACGAGGATTATGTAAACAGACAAATTGCTTTTAGTCTATCTCACTTAAAAATAAAATATTAATTATATTAACAACATAATTAAATGTTTGGAAGTTGAATTATTTTCCGTAAAATTGGCCCTATAGAGCAAGAAGAAGAAAAAAACAAATTAATTCAATGAGAATTTGAAATGTGTTTTTAAGCTATCTGCTTGCGTTTGGGTGTGTCTAGTTGTTTCTTTCACACTTAATATTTCAGGAAATATTTCGTTTAAACCACCTATGTTATTTGTTCGAAAGATCTTTGATGATACATAGTTAAAATAGAGAGCACTGTTTCAAGTTTCTCATTTTTTAATCATTAGTAGGTCTTTAATAAAATTTTAACAAACTTAAAAAAACAACAGTTTTAACGGAGAGAATTTTGGAAAAACGTCAAAAACTTGTTTTTGCACCTAATAAATCCAACAGATTTGTTTTGGAGAATTTGATCGGATAGAGCTTGTAACTTATTTGCATTAAAGGGTTTTTATAAATTAAACCACTGCTTAGCTACTTTCGAAAAATTAAAATATCATAATATAACACATTATCATTTAAGAACTCTGGATTAATTTGTAATTTTCTATTTTTATCAACCTTAACTCTTTCACTAAAGAGAGACACGACGCCCGCAACACCTAAAAATCATTATTTTTTTACTACAAAAAAAGTGGATACTTTAAACTATGAAACCTAATGATTCCTTATACTCGCATATATAAAAATTAGAAGTCAATACTTAAAATTCGGTTAATATATAATACATACACTGCTGTCCACACAAAATGCAACTACAAGAGCGACCAGAGATATGACAGTGAAATTTATTTGTTTGATAACAAGTTGTACAAAGATCAAACGCCTCTTGTAACATGTGGATGATGACAAAATCAGTAGTTAGTGTAGCCGCCATTGTTGGCTATAACCGCGTCCTTTGCTGCCACACGCCTCAGCAAAGAATCAAAGAGGCTTTGGATCTATCCTTGGGGCAAAGCAATTCATGCGGCTTCTGAATATTGCCGAAGTTCATCTGGTGTAGCAGCGGATAGTGTATCACGGGGCAGTAGTTCTGCAAGCATGCATCCTTTAGTATGTTGCATTTTGTGCCAGCACTGCATATGCGTAAAAATATTCCATTTGTGCAAAAGGAGAGAGGATGCTATGATCATCAAACGAAAAGTAAGTTAAGGTATGTTCGAAGGACCAATCGGTTAACTGGTTGGTACATTTAATGACTTCAGCAGTGCTTGCCTATAGAATGTTTTTATATACGATCGGTTAAGGTTACTATTTAGCAGAGCCGACGCATCTGCATCTGATGCAAAATGGCTAAACTTAAGCTGATGCGTCGGCTTGTCTTATATAGTGGCTCTATGATCGGTAACCGGTAGCTCCATTAGAACCAACCTAGTAAATCGCAGGTTAACCGGTTACTCTATTCTAACATGCCTTTATGCGTGTTCCAAATGACGCCTTAGCCTTATCAAAAGTTTACACCTCTCAGGAGGAAACCTTAATTTAATCATGTCACATAAAATGCTACTGAGTAAGCGATTGGCATCACGAGAGTGTGTCTGTTTAATTATGCACAACAAATGACACGCGAAGAAAGTTAACATTTAACAATTTGTCACTGTGTCTAGCAGATGCAGAGTGAGTTTGGTTCGGAGTTTCGGAAAAATAAATCGGATTTTAAGAAGCACCAAGACGCAGTTGCCATCATTTTCATCATAAACAATTTCAAAAAGTATTATTGGAAAGAACGCAAAATGTTATTCGACGTTTTTTCGATTTTAAAAAACGTTAAAATTTATCCTTTCGACTTTCCACTAACTTTTTATTGTTCATGTTTTCAGCAAAGAATAAGGTAAAGTTTCCATTTTGCGTCCTCGTGCCCAATTTCGCCCCTCCCCCATACGTTTCTCTGGTCTGACACTAGATGTCGCTACTGGTGGTATTTTTTCTAGAACACTATGTATTTGCGTAAGTTTCATGAGTCTAGTCGGCTGCGTTTCTGTTTCAGAACATTTTTTCTGGTTTTGAAAGCTTGATTTAACGTAATACTACTCGTAAATGCTGCTTTGGATTTATCAATATGTGTTTATTTAATTGTATTTGACACATTCGTTAGGGGAAGTTGGAGAATGAATAATCTGAACACTTTGGTACGCTTAGGTTCACTTCAGGTAGAGCAGGAAGCAACCGTATTGGCGAGCATGATGTTTCTGTTTTCGTCTCCTACCAAAATTGAAGTAAAATAGTTGATACAGAGGTACTATATGTCAAAAACGCTTTAATGATACTAGCGGAACCGGCACGGCTTCGCCCTTAATAGAATATTAAAATGTCATTTGATTCACCTGTATATATACAAATAATGGATGTTGAATTTCTCGCCAATATGCTATGCTAATTTGGTCGCTCTTGTTATGGTAAGTAGCTCGTCCATATCATGGTAATTTACTCGTCTATGAAATGGACGATGATGATTTGGTCCCTCGGTGAATGGGCTTAATTCCCTCGGTAAAATGGGCTTAAAACTGGAACGGAAAAAGAACAAAATCGAATTTTTGAAAAACAGCTTCGAGGTGCTCCCTCCTATGCCACGATTTAGCTTTGTGCCTAATTTCATCAAAATCGGCCAAACGGTCTAGGCGATTTGCGCGTAACAGACATCCAGATATACAGAATTTCAGCTTTATTATTAGTAAAGATATGGAAAAATATAGGTATGTTGCCCTCAATGCACCTCGTAGCAAACACAAAAAATGCTCTGGGTAGAAGAACAAAAAAAAAAAAAAAAAAAAAAAAAAAAGAAGAACAAGAACAAGAAAAATCAGTTGTGACCTAGTTTGGAGGCTTGAAAGTTCTATCTTACATTTGTTAATGACATATTTTGTTAAAAAATGCACAATTTGGGATATTTTTCTTTAACATACCCCCCCTCCCGTGTATTTATTCCCATTACCAAGTTTTTAACCTATTATACCTCTTTTAGAGTGTGCATTGACGGGACAACGACAATAAGACAACATTTTTTTTTTAGATCTGGTAAAAGTGCATTTTTATTATTATTATTTTTTTACCTAAAACAATGTGTGTTTTTTGTATTTAAGCTTAAATGTCCTGCACAGGCTTACTTAGCAATGTTATATAAACTTTTTGCATCAATTGATTTTGACATATGATAATGAGCGGTCAAAAAATATAAGGGGGACGAAATATGGCGACTTAACCCTACTATCAGAACGCAAAATGTTATTCTACTCGTTTTAGATTTTAAAAACCGTATAAAACTATAGCTTCAACTCTCCTCTAGTTGTCAAAATAACTGAAATATTCTAGTTGTTAAAATAACTAGAGGAGACTTTATTGAAAAATAAATAAATAAATTCAAGGTAGAATATTTTTCTTACTTATTCATTTGATTTCCTTAGAAAACAAAACTAAAAGTTCGCAAAATGTTATTTTACCAGTCTTAAATTTTAAAATACCACATAGTTTAACACCGCGATTCGGATTACCCGCTGATCTTTTCACAGTTGAGGAGTTTACTTTCAAAACGGATTATATCCAGTTTTATATTTTTTTTGGCAAAACGAAAAAAACGTTTTACGCACAAACACTAACTGTTAGCGTTTCGAATTTCTCACAATGCTTTGGTAGAATAACAAGTGATTACTGACATAAGTCTTGGAATTTTCCCTCAATTTTATCAGACCTAAATTGCAAATTTTGTTTTGTATACATTCCCTTTTGGTG
Source organism: Uloborus diversus (assembly GCF_026930045.1). Classification (NCBI taxonomy): domain Eukaryota; kingdom Metazoa; phylum Arthropoda; class Arachnida; order Araneae; family Uloboridae; genus Uloborus; species Uloborus diversus. The sequence continues at coordinate 70,264,788 of NC_072734.1, forward strand.
TAAAACAGTGAATATAATTCCTTTTGCCAAAAAAACATGCATTTCCTTCAGAAATAAACTTTATTAGATTGAAACAAAATATTCAACATTTTTTAATATATTCTTTTTTTTACTCTTCTTTATTCCTTCCTACTTTATTCTTTTCACTGAACATTTCAAAAAAAAAAGGACTTTCGATCCAATTAAGTATGAACAATGAAACCACCCAAGTCGATTCAAAAAACAACGTTGTCGGTATTAACATTAATAGATCACAATTTTTATCACTAATAATCACAGTTTAATCATTAATTAATCACAACGGACGGTTATCACGTTTGATTAGAAATGCTCAAGCAGTGCCTCGCTCCGCTATTTTATTTGAGAACTACTTTTGAATTAAAGGTAGCAAATTCAAAGTTGGATGTCTGCTCTTTTGATATGAAAGTGAATGAGTGGGTACCAGGAAATAAAGGATAGGTTCCACTTTGCTGTAAAAGAGCTGGTGTGAAATAAGGGGATGGATATACATCGTTTAGGTGGTAAAATCAATGCTTACGCATCTTTTAACAGTAGATATAAAGCACTTCCAGAAGAAAGTAATTCGTGGGTTGATATGGCTTATATTAGAGATTCTGAAAAAGAAGAAAAAAAAAAAACCATTTTTCTCCAAAAGTGGATACAATCTTGTTAGAAAGTACACTACTCAGTTTTTATTTATTTAATTAATTTTTTAAACGGTGATTATTTACTGAATGTAGAAAAATGCACCCATTTTCACTTTGCGAGAGCAAAATCTACTCTTAGGTATTCTTATTTCTGCCTTCTCTCTCCTTTCCACGGTATCGAAATACCAAAATAACCGAAACCAGACTAGTTGGTACCTAATTTGTACAACTACAGTCCTTAAGCAAATTAGACCCATTGCTCAGTAAAAATCCACGTCGACAGAATTATTATGAAATATTTAGAGGAGCAGGATGATACATCACTTTGTGACAAGATGCTGTTGAAAAAAATTCAATCAAAAACTAAGAAGAGTTTTAAAATGAAAAAACAAAACTTTAACTTATGATTTTGTTATTGCTCGTCTTTAGTTTTAACGTATATTTTTTTCATTCAATGTTACTGTTTTTAGCTATAAATTAAATGTATGTGTGCGTGTTATTTATATTTTTTATCTATTAATAGACTAGTATCGTTTTCTACCTATTATTCGGATTATCCCCGGTTTTCGCTTATCCGAGGTTATTGTGCCGTAACATGACATTATTCGCTTTTAAAAAAATGTGTACTCTTAATATAATTCAAATCAATCTAATATTACAAAAATGTTGTCCTAAAGTAATTTATTTTCACTAAAGTTTGACACTTCGTTAAAATTAAGCTAATATTATATTCCATGTTAATGATTTGAATTTAAAATTTTCAATATGATGTTTTTTCCATACATAGAAATAAAACTAAAACATACTAAACTTTATATCACCATATCACTGCCTTTTAAATTGACTTTTAAATCTTTTAGGCCATTTCTCACAATAAATTGCATACTAAACTCAACTTCTCAGCAAAAAATTACAACTTCTGACGCATTTTGTTTTCGTCTCTTTCTTGTTTTTATAAATGCCAAATCAAAACCCTGCGCTTTTTCATTTGATTTGATTACGAGCACAATAAAATGCGCCGTAAAAAAGGTTCCTTTTCAATTCCTGGGAAATCGAAAAAAGGTCTGGAAATGAATTTCTTCGCACTTTTCTTGGAGCTTAGCGGTTCGTTTATTTGCACGTGGCTGGACATTTTTATTCACGCCTTCGACAAAATATCCGGCAGTCATGGAATTAGAGGGAAAAGAACGAGAACTCAACCAAGAAGAAATATTTCTTCTTTTTTTAAGCCGCTTTATTTGAAGCTAGAAATTCTAGATTTAAACTTACGTGGTGGAGAAGAAAATGAATTTGAGATGCACTAGGGATTCTTTTATGTCAAATCTTCAGTTCAGAGATTTAATAGTAGAAGTAATCTCATGTTCACTAAAAGTGCCCTTTAAAGACTTTTATGAACCCTGCAGCGGGGAATAAGTGATTAAAGGAAACTTGATAGTCAAACTTGTATTTGAAGAAGTTCTAAAGAAATTTATGGTAATATTTTCATACTATACAGCAACCATGTGCCGTGGGTAAATAAAGCGAAATATCAGCATATTTTACATTTTTATTTTATTTTACTTTTATTTTATTTTATTTTATTTTTATTTTATTTATTTATTTATTTTATTTATTTATTTATTTATTTATTTTATTTTATTTTTTTTTTTTTTTTGCATTATTGTCATCTATTGAAGTTTAGCATTATTGTACAAGCTTACTTATTTGGTTTTCACTAAAAATAAAGTACGAAAATAAACCTAATTCTGAACTTTCCCTAATGTTAGTATAAAATCTAAAATGCGATTTTTAAAATATCTCAAGAACTCATTTCTGCATATAGTGCGCTAAAAATATTTTCTGCAGAATAAAATAGAAAAAAAAAAACGCGTGTCTAATAATTTTATTTAAAGATTCAATCTAAAAAATCTTAGAAAAATTAAAAGTGTCAACAATTCAAACCACCTGATTCTTAAAGAAAAATAAAAATAACGAGCTCTGAAGCTACACTAATAAAATAAAATAATGTAAAATACTAATTTCCGGGAAAGCTGTAAATATCAATTATTGCGATCATTTCAATCTCTTTTCTTCAATTATGATACTAAAAAGATTCAAGTATATGCTTAAAATACGATCATCTAAAATATCCAATTCCAAGAAAGCTGTAAATATCAGTTATTCTGATCAAATGACAGAAATTCGATTACAGTAAAGCTTAAAAGATTAAAGTACATTATGTGGTGCTTCCAGGCATTTAAAGCGAAGAAATGGAAAACGAGAAAAATGCAATGAGCGCTTTAATGCTATAAAATGCTATTTGAAGGATTTTAATTTTCCATGACACCTTTACTATTTACAGTATTGATTATCTTATCAGATTGATTGCAGATGTCGCGAATTATTAGGAAAGAAAGCACTTTATTTTCTTTACTAATAATAAAGCGGAAAGTCTCTCTGTCTTATTGTCTGGATGTCTGTAGGATGTCTGTAATGCGCATAGCGCCTAGACCGTTCGGTTGATGTTAATGAAATTTGGCACAAAGTGAGTTTGTAGCATGGGGGTGTGCACCTCGAAACAATTTTTAGAAAATTCGATTTTATTCTTTTTCTATTTCAATTTTAAGAACATTTTCCGGAACAACATTATTATAAGGTGGACGAGTTAATTGCGAATTAATCATGACGTGGAATGGGAGAGAGAATGAACATAGCCAATTGGCGAGAAATTTGTCATCCATTGTTTGTAAGTATACAGGCGAACCGAATGACCTTTTACTTTTCAACTACGTGAAAGCCGTGCGGGTACCACTAGTAACTTAATAAAAGTATAATTTTTGTCTCATTTCTTTGTAATTATTCATTTACAGCTTTAGTAAGATTTAAAAAGAGCAATCAAAATCTAAGAATTTTTATATTTTTTTCCCATTTAAAAATTCATGCATTTCGAGGTTTTTTTTTTTCATTTTTTTCGAAAGTGTACTTCAGAAACGGGAAAGCTTGATAGAGTTTTGCATTACCTAGTTTTCTTTTTATAACTTCCTATTTACCCATGTATAAAAAAAAAACCTTCAAACGTCACACAATGATATCCAATCTCGTTTTTATATTTACTGTAAATGCAGGCTACTTTCACTTTGGGGTTCTTCTTTGGGGTCCTAATGTTGTGTTTAACATTAGGAAGCAGTTTTAAAACTAGTTTTAACAATTTCCGTTAGAAATTAAGCATGCAGGGATATATACCAAGCAGTTTTATAGCCCTACACAGGGAGCTTTATTTTCGGGTTCGCTCACTTTGTGCTAAAAACATTAATTAATACCTCATGCAATAGCATAATTATTCTTTTCATTTCCATTAAGGTATTTATTTAAAATTTTCTCAATAACAACAGTTTTTCTAACTTTAAAATTATTACCTACTGTGGCCCACAATAAAAATCTGAAGAAAACATTCCGTCAGAGGAAATTTGAAACAAAAATAAAAGCTAAAAGTAAAATTCTGAACAGGAAAAACACAAGAAAAATTTAAAATTCTCATCAACGATAAAGAGAAAGATTACAGCCTCATTTCACCTGGCCACAATGTCATGGCTTTTACTGCGGAAGAGGAACTGGAAGTTTTTGATGGTCCTGAAGAAATCAACCCAGTTGAATCTAGTTCTTAAAAAATTTGGACATTTGTTTAAAAGTTAAGGAAATTTTGTTGTTATGGAATGGAATGGGTTCAATTTTTCAGGAATAGCTGTTAATGTGAGAGGAGAGAGAGTTGTTGTGTTGTGTGTGTGATTATTGGGATTATTTGCTTTACTAATGATGTTCTATTAATAACATTATTTGGTCTCCGAAACAAAAAATAAGACTACTCTCTGTCTGCAACTTCTAAGACAATAACTAGGCGTACACACAGATTACATTTTTGACAACTTTTCTTAAAAGAAATAATGTGTGAGAAGAACTTCATATAAAACACATTTTTCTTTCAAATAAATAAAGTTTAGTATGAACATTATTCAGCTTTAGTTTGTTTCCCATGCTTTTAAAGGGAGAAAAACCACCTCGGGCCGAAATAACTCAAACGCAAAGGTAACATTGGCCTAAATTAAAAACTATTAAAAGCGTTAATAACTCTTTAAAAAACTAAATTAAGATTACTCCAGACGTGTAAAAAAGGTTCCCACAGCTTAGAAATAGTAACAAAATAATAGGGGAAAAAAAGTTCAAAAATGCTAGGCAAAGTAGCTTGTATTTACAGTGTTATTTCTTAACAGAAATTGTTATTACAACCATCCCCCATTGAAAAGCACCGCCATTTCATTCTAATAAAATAACAAAAATCAATCGTATCAAAAGGCTTAACTAGTGTGTTGTGGCAATGGCACAAAATTTTTTTAACAATTATAATATAAATAATCGATTATGTATATGTTACGGATGAAGTAAGAATAACGGGTAAACCTAGCTTTAACCGGTTAAAGCGGGGATTAGCAACGCCTTGCGGCTGAAGCCCGAAGAGCTCCTAATGTTTCCCACTTTAACCGATTAAAACTTGGTCTAACCAAACATAGTTGGTTAAAGTCTGAAGTTACGTTGTAAATTTTAATGGAGCAATTTTTTTTTATAGGCGTTGGTGTAGGTAGTACACAAATAAAAGTAAACCGCAAACGAAGACATTAAGTTATCAATAAAAGTAAAAATTAAGAGTAATCAATGACTAAGGACATTAATTTATTAATAAAAATAAAAAATAAAAGTAATCAATTAATAAGGACATTAAATTATGAATAAAAATAGAAATTAAAATAATCAGAGGTATTTTTAACTTCTATTTGTTTTTGCAGGATAAACTTGAATGGCGTTTGGAGTTACATAAAACATTTGCCGCTTTCCAAAGACATTTTTTGGTTCCACATTTTGTTTTACAGTTGCATTTTTTGAATCCTTGACCACCAGAAGCTGATTGTAGATTTGCAAGTTTCCGTAAGAACTTGTTCTCATTAGAAACATCCCCAATGTTTACAAACCGGGATCCACATACAGTAAATACAGTCGAGCCCGCTTATTAGAATATCGGTTAATATAATATCCCGCTTATTGTAATACATTTTCAACGTACCAAACGAATGTAATCTATTATTTTGATCCCGGTTAATGGAATATCCCGCTTATTGGAATATTTTTTCATAGCAAAATGGCTATTCCATTAAGCGGGTTCGACTGTATATTTCTTGAAAACATTTCAGGACTTGTTCCTTTCTCATTACCAATTTATACAGTCCGTTTTCATTACATTCAAGAACTGTTAAAATAATATTTCTAAAGTCACTCCTCCCTCTATCTACGTCAGGAGTTTTAGCTCTTAAGTTATCACCAACATTGCAAGGTGGATACCTAGTATTGGACAGAGATATAATTTTTTTAGCCATTTCTGCTAAGTTTGCTTTCGCTTCGTTTCTATTATTAACACGTTGAGCGCCATGTCAGCCATCGGTGGCTGACACTAGACTTTCCGTTTAGGCCGCGTCATCCATCGGTGGCTGACAGCGTGTAACATGAGAACTATAAAATTTTACACTATTTTACGGAATTACAGAAAATTTATTTAAAATTAACTTAATTTGGTATCATTACAGGATTAATGGGATTCATTGTAACATGGCAAACATAAAAATGGTTTTCCTTCACAAGTATCACAAAATGTTACAACACGCTTGGTCTTTCTCCTTGCCATCACTCTACCATCTTTTCTTACTTTTTTGTCATAACATAATTTACAGTACTTTCGAACTTCAGAGACTTTTCCCGATTTTCTTTCGAGTTTGTGTTTTTTTCGGATCTTCTTGCAATTCTGCTCGGTGGAATGTTTTTTTTTTGTCACAACTTGTAAGATGGACTGCTAATTTTTTTCCGAAATTCAGTAATGCTAATTTTCTGCTTAGTAATATTTTTATATAGAATGTAACTATTTACAACCATAGTATTTAATAACAATTCGAAAGCTAGTTTTCTATACCATTTTAGAGACTTGCGTAATGGATTGTTGTAGGCGTTCATTTGGTCGGATAAGTCGACAGCTGATTTTTGTCTGTTGTAGTCTACTATAATTTGTGGCTTGATCTGGCCTCCTGATCGACATTCAACATTCACCATTTCTGACGAGTGCTTTGTCGATAGAACTAGGATGTCTTTCTTATATTTCCACTTCAAAATAGTTATCCCCTGGTTATTTTCCTTTGCTATTATTTCTCCTCGTTTTAATTTTGTTGAAAGCACTTGGTGCGAATTTCCTCTTAGATTTGTACGTAATGTTCCCACTAAATGGGTGTTTTTACTAATTAATTTTTCGGCTAATTCTAAACTTGTGTACCAGTTGTCCGTATAGAGCGTGTGCCCCTCATCAAACAAATCTTCGCAAAGAGACATTACAATATTAGTGGGCGTACTTTTTTCTTTTTCTAAAGATTTCCCTGTGTATACGCGGAGAGCATAGGTGTATCCCGATCCACAGCACAACTTAAATATTTTAATTCCATATTTATGGCGCTTTTGTTTTAAATACTGCCTAAATACAATGCGACCACGAAATGGAATCAAGGATTCGTCAATACATATGTCCTCGGTCGGATTGTAATATTTTTTGTAATTGGTCTCCAAAATGTCTATAATTGGTTGTATTTTATATAAACGATTGGAACCATTATCTTTTTCGTTATCTACAAAATGTAGCATTCTTAGTAATAATTTTCAAATCGGTTCCTTGACATGACCGCTTTTGCAAACGTTTGCAAATAGGCAGGATCATTAGACCAATAATGATGTATGGCCGGCAATTTCACTAACCCCATCCATAGGACGAATCCAAAAAATCTCTTTATTTCAGACGTACTTGTTTCTGTCCACTTTGCCAAGCGCTGCGTGTATCCAGCTTCTATTTTCTGTGCTGCATATAAATTTGTTTGTTCGGCAATTTGCTCGATCAGTTCATTCGGCACAAATAATTGATAGCTGGTTTCTACGGCTATATCTGATCCTATATGCTCCCTTACAAACCCCGAAGGATGTGTAAATGACACAATCTTTGGCTGATTGCCCCTCGGGTCATGCCATTCTTCAACAATCTCCTCCTCCTCGTCAGAGAATAAAAATACATCCATTCTAGGCCGTTTTCTAGCAAAAATAATTTCACTGCTGCTGTCGCTTTCACACTCTCGGACTGACATTTTGACGCTCAGGGCTAAAGAAAATTTTTGTCTGCACGGAGCCAAGAACTGTAATGAACTGATTTGTCCTTCAATACCAGCTCTTCAATCGAAGCGGCGCGCGTAGCCTGAACGGGATTGTCTTAGAAATACGCGTAGCGCTCAACGTGTTAATTATGTTATCTTTTTCAGAGCATAAGTCATATAATCCATTTCTGTTTTCGCACAGTTCACACTCAGCACTAAATACCATTTCTTTTTCACTTTCAGTTTCTTTGAGGCTTTGTTCTTGTTATTTCTAGTTCTTAATTAGTTCATCTAAGTGCTCTTCGTTAAAGACAGTATCAATTATTTCAGTCGGGAGACCAGATGACTTTAAACCAACTTTAACATCACAGACGAACATTGCTTTATATGATGAACGTTTTACGCCATCACGGTAGGCTCTGTTATTCATTAGCTGAACAAATCTAAGTCCTTCAAACCATTTTTCTCAATTTTCGTCCTTCATCCAGGTCATTAGCATATTTTGAGCATCCTGATTTGCTCTTTCCATGCTACCTTGGTTTTGATTGTGACACGATTTCGAGTGTGTTATTTTCAATTCTGTCCACAAAGATCTTAAATTTTTAGCCACTTTGTAGGAAAACTCCCTCCCATTATCGGACTGCAAAACTGACTGGGATACGAATGTGCAAAAAATGTTCACCAACACTTGGCGACCTCATCAGCATTTTTACTGTTTAAGGGTCTAAGCTGCACAAACTTCGTCAGATGATCTTTATACACGCGAATGAATTTTAATTGCCATCAGGATTGGTCTGCATGTCAATCAAATCTACGAGGCAACGACTATTCATTTCATTTAATAAAATCGTTTTGATTACATTACCTTTTTACCAGATTTTAACATCAGTTGGCACGACTTGCAGCTGAAAGTATAGCATTATAGCTTCCTGAGTGATTTTTTTTTTTTTTTGAGCTTCGGCTCACCACTCTTTTTTTACCATCATGTCCGATGGACACATGTCTTTCCTGAAGAAATTCAAACATATCTTCACTTCGATCTTAATATTTAATTACAGTGTCCTTTGTAGAATCAGCAGCTATTAGTTTATCAATGCCTCCAACATTATGTAATATCCTCCATATTAAGACAGTGAGAAGCAAAGGGATGTAAGTAGACAATTTTAAGTTTCGAGTAAAACGCGTTTGAAGATAACGTCCTAGGTAGACCTTATTTTTTTCTAAGTCACACTGTACAGCAGCACCTACCATGGCTAATACTTGCCTTGAGACATCGGAGAAGTTCCCCTACTATTTGTACTGGTTCACTTACATCCCTTTGCTTCTCACTCCCTTATATATCGAAGCGCTTAAAACAACGATAATGCAGCGCTGTTCTTTTAGCAGATTGCTTAGCTTCTTTCACGTCTTCTATAAACTGATTATAGTGTACACTATTCATATAAAAAATACATTATTACCTTTCTTAGAAAATAGAAATTTTTTAGAATTTTTCATAGAAAGTGGATTTGAACATACTTTCGATCTCCATTTTTTAAATCCGTCAACACAAACCAGTACACACATGCATTACGAACGAACAGCGTAGCAAAAATGCTCTAAATGTGCTCACAAATCGGTAAGACCCATTATTAGCCGGCTAAAAAGGGAATCGTTGAGAAGACTTCGGACAGTTTTAGCCGGTTAAAGGGAAAAACATTGAAGGCTCTTCGGGCTTTGGCGCAAAGCGTTGCTAACCCCGCTTTAACTGGGTAAAGCTAAGTTTACTCGCTATTCTTAATTTAGCCGTAACATATATATATATATATATATATATTGAAAAGAATTCAAAAAAACCAGTCAGCATCAGTTGCTGTCTGCAAACCAACTAAATGCTGACTTTAAAAAAGAAAAATAGCTACTTTTTCCCATAGGTCCCTCTAATCGTTTAAAAAAATGATCATTTCACATTTCTTGTCTTTGGAAGGGATTATCGCCAAAAGAGCAATAAATCATATTCGCAATTTGAATTCATTATTTTACTAACTTTTGTATCGCTTGTTTCTTAATCAAAGAAATAGCAATCGTGCGTAAACTGTAGGACATTCTATTGTGTCATTCTCATCGAGCGATTGGTGCTAATTTTCAATTAGCACTAGTTCTAATCGGGTCCATATGAATACCTATTTATGTTCCATTCCTTCCATTTGCTTTTTAATGTTAGTCATGAAGGCTATCCGGAAGAACTTTCAACTGCGGCAAACCCGTTGTCGAAATTAGTGCCAAAGTCTTAGCAACTCCTCTCCCATTAAGGTCCATCTTGTATTTTGTACTATCTACTGCATTCGTTCTTGAGATAAAAAATTCAATATTAAAGTTTAAAAAAAAAATTGATTGCACCTAACCGCTGTAAGCAGTAAGAGCTAAAACATAATCAGTACTGGTTTTTATTGGTGGTCCATCTACATTGCGTTGCTTGAACCTTTGCATTTATTTATTTTTTCGACTAATTTGATAAGCCAAATATATTTTAAATAAAAGTTTTTTTACGTTAACAATTTTTTAAAATGCATTTGGCAATTTTTCTGGCTTTTATTTAATCTCTTTATAACATCAGTTTAATGTCTCTGGAATTAAATAACTTTGCGATAACAAAAGTATTCACTTGTTCGCACCAACAAAAATACAACACTAACTAAATTAGAGGGGATTTTCTCTGTTCCTGCAAGCATGTTATATTGCTTGGTAATTCCGTATTTATTACTATGAGGTCTTATTATTTCTCACACACATGGCATTGTTATTTTTAGAGCAATTCCCTGTTTGTGATAAGTACACGTGGAAATATGTATTTCGCAATGAATACCCACAAAAGTATTAATAAAAATGCAGTTACATTGATTCTTCATGAATGGTAAAAATAACATGATCTGATGGTTTATTTTCCCTTTATTTCAAAGGATAAGATTAAAGCAAGCTAATATCTTCGCAACAGAAATTCTTTCAAAAATAACAATCGTAAAGGCACTGTTATTGTATGTTTCTGTGTGCAATCAATTTTATGTACGTTTTAGTGGTGTTAATCTAAAATCAATTCTTAAAACTAGTATAGTACCACTAAGAGCCATTTTTTGAATTGAAGTCAATTTTTCAGTTCTTTGAAAAACTTTGTACGAAATTAAGAAAACTGATGGATTCACTCATAAATTTTAAACTAGGAGAACTCGCCTTTTGCTCGCTTCGCTCGCCAACCATCTTCCACCACCAGCGGTTTCTCAATGCAGCTTGTGATGAATGACAATTGACAATTTTAATGCTTCTGCCCCTGGATGTCCGCATGACATCCTGGATGCCCAGTCTCTTAAGGTTTAGAAGAGTATGACGAAGCGGAATTGCTTTCCCCAGATGTCCAGTAATGGAATCAGTGTCGACCTGGTACACATTGACAGCCCGGATTAGATAGGGCTACTGACACGTAGGCAGACAAACAAGCACAGGGTCGCTGAGAGTCAAGGCCCTTTTCAGATTGTCGCCAGCCCCCCCCTTTTCCCATGAAAGTTATTAAATTAATGCTTTTCCGGACCCAAGCCGAACCCCCTTAACAGCGCAGCCCGTAAATTCTGATTAGGCTGACACAGCCTTTCGTCTGTCCTAAAAGTACACAGGTTTTAATAACATAGATGTGAGAGATTTGAAATGGATCATTAGCAATATTTGAAATAAAAGCTAAATTATGATTTCATGTCACTGTTTATCGTTAAGGGGGAAATCTAGTTTAGGAGCCAAAAATTCTAGTGTTTTTCGTGAATGTTTTTAAAACGAATGAAGTAATCAGAATTTCTTTAAACTTGAAGGATATTTTACTACTTTTGAAGTACACCTTGAAATTTTTTGAAGTCATTTCCACCAGAATCAGTAGAGTTGGAAGCTGCTGTCAATGGGCAGTCGCCATCAGAGCTCGTTGCTGGTAGGCGTTACTGAAGCCACATCTTTTGTCTTTAACCATAACAATTTTTCTCTCTCATTAACAACATATTTCCTACGAATACAAGCCAAATTGGGGTTTAAAAAATGTGTAAAATTGTACGTTTTTGAAGTGTTTGATTACACCGTTATGTTTTCCCACTATTTTAATATTTTTATTAATAATATCATCAAAGAGTTAGGTTCATATAGAATATAATTAAGGAAAGAATATTTTCATAAATTTTCAGAATGTTTGGTCAATAACTCTTTGAGTTAGAATACCCACCAGTTGAAAAAAGTTATTTCGAGAAAAACGCGTTTGAAAAAAAAAAATACTGTGAACGTTTTTAAATATCCACAGTCACTTTAAGTGCTCATAGCATCCGAACTAATCGGAATTTTTCACTGAAATTTTGGTAACATCTTTTTGAATGGTTTTATTAACATTTTATGACATAAAACGAGCTGATATATGCATCACATGACTTCCTTTTACTCCAAATCAATGTCATTTCCCTGTTATTGGCATTTTTAATGTGATTCAATAGTTTACTCTCTAAATATCACTAACAGTGGCCAAATTAAAACCAGATTTAAAAAAAAAACACCAAATTTGTCGTTAAGTTGGTGACAAAACTAAAGGGACAAATGATCCCTTTAGAAACACCCGAATGCAACCAAAAGAGGAAATGCACAACTAGACTCCACTAGTAGTCTACGTACCAAATTTCAACTTTCTAGGACATACCGTTCTTGAGTTATGTGACACACATACGCACATACATACATACGTACATGCAGATGTCACGAGAAAACTCGTTGTAATTAACCCGCGAATCTGCAAAATGGATATTTCGCGTGTCTATACGTTCTAATGGTTAGTTTACACGACACTTATCCACGTGTGGTCGAGTCGGAAAAAAAACCTCAACATTCATTCGGGGGTGAGTAAAATGAAAATTAAGGTCGATTTTTGAGTGTAATTTTTTTCTTTAATACAATGCTTTCTTTTTTGTAAAAGGAAGTAAAAAGAGGATTATTTGATCCGTCTAAACTGGTTTTTCCCCTAAGTAAATTTTTCAAGTCGTTGTGTTTGTGTTTAAAGTTACAGTTGCCCTTAAACATAATTATAAAACAGGATAAAGCATATACAGAAACATAAGCAGGAAAAAAACATTTCAATGTAGACATAGTCAGTAGGCCTCTTCAAGAATATACAACGGGCCTCGCAACGCCGCTCTGTTTCGGTTACTGGGAACAACATTATTATTTCTCGAAATATTTAAAAATGAAAATGAAACCATTGTTCCCTATTTAAGATATTTCCCTACAAAGAGTGTTTTGAAAGTGTTAAACGGGAAAAAAAACCGTGCTGATACCTTGAAAACGAAAACTTCAAAATAACTTTCAACAAAAGTCTTTTTTCTTTTGAGACAAAACTTAGAAGTACGATAAAATGCCTTGCAACCTTGCAAAATGAACTTCGTCTGTGAGATATTACAATTAAAACTAATAAGGCTGCTTAAAAGTAGAGGAAGCAGCCACAAAACTGACCATACAATAGCAATTTAATCATATGTTAACAATATTTATTACTGATTCAGTTTGGTAAAATATAATAATGCGTGCTTTATACATTACGGAAGATATATTTTTTTTTTGAAATTAAATAAAAAAAGTTTAAAAGAAAAGACAGTTGTGTAAAAAAAAATCACTAAAAAATCGTTCTTTTTTTAAAGCAATTTGAGACAGTCTAAAATGCTTAAAATTGGAAACTATTTAAGTTAGAGTTAAGAATAGAGAAAGGTAAAGCCCCTCACACTGCAATTAGCAGTTCAGAAGAGTGAAAGGATCAAAAGCATTTTTGAAGCAATAGAAATGTATACAGCTTAACTCCAGACTCATAAAAAAATCAATTGATTTCTAAACGGAGAGCTTTTGCTCTAAATATAGGGAAATTAAAAAATATATCAATAGAAGTAGTTAAAGGAAAAAGGTTTTCATTTAGCAGATTTTTTTTAAACTATAGCTGGATTTTTTTCTGACAGTACTTTATTTCCTGCCGTTTTATTGATGCTACCTTTATTTAATGACTTTTTGAAAGATGGGTATCTACGACAGTTTGAAGATATTTTTTTGCGCGTTTTCATTAGGTATTTGATTGCGTATATTTCAGCTTTTCTTACCACTGTGCAACCTCTCAAAGCACAAGAGCTTTCTTCCTTAGTAATCTGAGTCAGTGACGTTGTTGAAAGAAAACACTGTTGCAAGAACTATTTGGTTAGGAATTGTAAAAAATAATGAAAATCAACTTTCAACTGCTTTTAAGCCACATTTTTTTGTTTAAAAAAAAGTTAGCTTTTTATTATTAAGCTGGGTAATTAACCTAAACTGAAGTTATTTTGGCCTAGCAAAAATTCGTGAAGTACAACATCTAAAATTAACGTTAAATAATTGACTAATGTAAGATTAATAACACCAGTCCGTAAAGCTTGTAAAGCATTTTGGAAACAATGCAGATATTTTAATTCGATAGGATAAAATTTTAATGGCCATACATTTAGTATAGCAGATTTGAAAGCAACCTCTGTTATATAATTATGCTCCCAGTATGTCAGCTTGACTTTTAAATAGTTTTACCTGGTTTGAAATATCCAATAAAAAGAAAAAAGAAAAAGAAAGAAAGAAACTCACTGTTCTCCTTGTACACAATCCTCTCTTTTTGAAAAACGCACTGGTTAAACAAAAAAATTTACCATAATTGGGGCAACTCTAACCAGGCATCATTGTGGATGCTACGCAGATCCTGATCCCAGCATTACGATGCTGCCGGGTTAGGTTTGCCCAAAAATACAGAGACATTCCATTTCTCTGGTCACACATTCAAGATCACACACTGGTCACAAGATCAATGGTCACACATTTGAAAGGGAGCCACTCCCAGCGTTCTAGACGTTGTTTTCAGAAACAAATATGAGCTGCGGCTGACAGGAATTTTCCTGGTTTTGTCCTGTTAGTTATGAAGCAGAGCGGTAACTCTTTCAATGCTATCTTTAAAGTGGATCAACGTAAACTGGCACATAGCACACTCTCCCGTAAATGAGAACTGAATAAATAACTTTGTGCTTGACAGGTAAAAGAGGATACAACAGCGTTTTATCGCAAAAAAATCCCTTCTGTCGGTTATCTTTTCATCAATAAGTTTACTTATTTTGCATTGAAAAATGCGTTTCTTCTAACGCGAAAACACGCGTATGCAGCAATCTGCAGTTTTAGGTGACAAAACGTCGTTAGATTTTATTTTGCTCTTCTTCCTAAACGGCTATATTTGAAAAGGTGTTTACAAAATGGATGCAGGACGTTGGAACAAATGCTGCAAAACGCTTTACTCAGATAAACACAGTTTTACATAAAAGGCAGTTGAGAGCATCAATCGATAATACGGTTAACATAAGGGTAAGTAGGCCCTGTGTCTTGGCGAAAAACGTTTGATTCGCCACTAACTGCATCATTGTAGGTATGCGTTAAATAATGCTTAAATTTTGCATTACAGTAGAGAGTATCAATCGATGATACGGTCACCATAAGGGTAAGAAGGTCCTGTGTCTTCGCGAAAAACGTTAGATTCACCACTAACTGCATCATTGTAGGTATGCGTTAAATAATGCTTAAAATATGCACTACACCGTTGAAAACAATTTGTTTATAAAATGCAATGCAACGTTATTGTTTTTCTTTAAATTTCCTTTTAAGAGTACCAGTTAATAATAATAAACTCTATCACTGCAAATATTGTCAAAACCTTTGAAAAAAGTTACGGATTCGACTTTTAAAATGCTTGTTTACTACATCATTCGTTACTACTCTAGATTTCACAAATATCTCGCGGCATTTTCTACAAACCATTTAATTTGTGCTTGATTCTATTATAATGTATTCAGTTCTTTTATTTCAGAAACCGTCAAAGACTTATGCGTCAAGAATTTTCTGAAAAACAAAGTAGCTTGAAAATAACCTACGGCAATTTCTGCTTTCATTCTCTGCGTTCGGTATCTTTTAAAGGAAGATACTGACTTTAGACTATTTAAATTCTTTCTGAAAAATTAGATTTTCAGCTAAAATATCATAAATATTTTATTAGTGGTTGAATCTATGCCTTAATTTCGTAATTTACCACTTCTTTAATTTTTGACGAATGTTTAATGCTAAAGGTTATCTCATTGTTGTAACAGTGAATTACGATAAAATAACTGTAAGGTTGATTCACTGAATGGGCGTGCACACCAATGAATATAGAACTAGAAATTTGTTTAAAAAAAAGCTTCAAAATCTTTTTTTCTCAAGTGAATTGGCTTTTTTTTACTCAACTAAAAAAATAAAACTAGAAACATTTTATATTTTTTCACTGGTTAGACTTGTTCATTCACTGAATTTTTGTACCATTTTTTCATTTAAATCCCCAATAAAACCTGAAGATGAACCACGCATGTTCTCAAAGTGTTGTTAAAATAATATTACGTATTATTAAATTTTTGGCTATATTAAACCAAATGTTACAAGTATTTAAAAATTTTATGAATGTCTCAAGATGAAATTTCGCTTTATTTTTAATATATTTGTGCAAACAAAGATAATAATTTACAAATGTCTTTATGGTTTTCTTCGTTTGAATATAATATGTTTTCTTTTTCCTCCTTTTTGTAACGCGAAGTTTAAAATGAAGCGCATCCATGAACTCATAAAATTTAAGGCTCGTAAAAGAGTTCTAGAAGGAGCGGTATGTTTTAAGATTCTTAACATTCCTTAAATACCGTAACATTCCAGATATGAATTCAGTTTAACTGCTCCTTTTTTAATCTAGAGTAGTAAAAATCTCATACTACATTTACAATTATTGAAATAAGATTTATGCTTCTTAAAGCTATTGAGAACGTTTCGCTGAATGCAATATATTTCATGAAATTAAAGATAATTACATTTTGCAATTTTTCCTTGTATCTAAAAATAATTCTGCTGAAATGATTGCAAAATTTATTTCCTTAAAACTTTACTTTGAAGAAGACTAAATAGAGCTGGAAGTAAAAGGCTACATTACTTTTCTAGCTTTTCCAACCTCGTATGTCATTTTGGGTTTTGCTATGGAAAATACAAGTAAAGTTTACTGATGCTAACTTTACTGTTCATGATTTTGGAGCTTGAAAGCACGAAGACTGGGTAAAAGAGGTTGAATATTTATAAGCGTTTATAATACCTTTATTTGGAGTGATTTGGTGACGGCATGCTCGGGGATACCGTTCCGGTAAAGTATATGGCTCGAATATCGCCCAGGTTCCTAATATGGCCCATCTAGGATCTAGGACTGCATAGTGCTGCAGCTGTGAGGGGACCAATGGAAACATGTTGTAGTTGTTAGAGTAACAAGCTGTGTTGGTTGTGTGGAGTGTATTTCTTCTCATGTATTTTTTGTGATTACTTGAAGATTTTTCGTACTGGTAAGTTATGAAACTATATTACATTACGTACTGTAGCTTATGAACTACTAATACCATCTTATTTGTACATTATTGTGAAATATTGAAAGAAATGACCTATCAGTTGAATCTTGTTTAACCTCCAAATGCAGCCGGTTTGTCTGTAGCGTCCGTTATATTGAGAAGCTAGAGTGTTCCTAATATCGGCCACCTTGATGTTCCAAACATCACCCACTGTGCAATATTTGGAAATAGACATGGGACACGAGACAAAGGGACAGAGTCAAGAAGAAAGAAGGTATTAAAGCTATACAAAATAAGGAGATGGGCCTTCTAAAAACTTCCAAAATATTTAGTGTTCCTAGATCCACTTTAAAAGACCATACTAAAAAAACTATTGAAAATATTCAAAGACTTCTTTATGTACCTTTAGATTGTAAACCAATTTTGCCCAAAGAATTGGAAGAAGAACTAGTAGACTACTGTTTAAAAATGGAAAGATCTTATTATGGACTGACAAGGGATTTGAGGCAAATGGCCTTTCAGCTAACCATGAGGAATGGTATTCCTAATCCTTTTTCTGCTGAGAAAGAAAGTGCTAGTAGGAAGAGGTAGTGACTATTTTTTGAGAGACATCCTGACCTTGTGTTCAGAAAACAACTGCCATTGTCCTTAGCAAGGATACAAGGTTTTACAAAAGAAAATGTAGACAATTTTTTTTCCATATTGAAACCAGAACTCGAAAAAGTCCACTCATCAGCAGCAAGGGTCTTTAATGCGGATGAAACTGTTGTCCCCCCAGTTCAGCATAAAAGTCTAAAAGTCATTACTCTTGAAGATAAAAGGGAAATACAAAAATTTCATCTGCTGAAAGGGGACGACTTGTGACTGTAGTAACGTGCGTGTCTGCCTCAGGTATTTTTGTGCCACTTTTGCTAGTATTTCTGCGTAGGAGGATGGAACACGAGCTGCTTGATGGTGTCCTCTCCCTGGAACGATTGGATAATGTCACATTTCAGTCTGGATTCAAGCTGATAATTTTAGGAGATGGTTCGCTCATTTCATGAACTATGTTGAGGCTTCAATGGGGATGACCCTGCTCTTCTCATATTTGATGGACATACAACTCATCATAGAACTCATACTAGAAACCTTGATGTTATTCATATGGCTAGAGAAAATGGAGTGTCACATGTCTGTCTTCCACCACACTCATCAGATCATATGCAACCGCTTGACAAAACCTTTATGAAACCATTCAAAACGTTTTGCGCACATCAGATAGAAAACTGGTTAACAACCCTTTCGAGCAGTGACAATGTATCAAATAGGCCAATTGATTGCAAAAGCTTACATTAGAGTAGTTACCATGGATATTGCAATTAAAGGCTTCCAGTGTACAGGGATTTTATCCTACAATCTACAAGTATTTTCTGACATAAACTTCTTGTCTAATCGAAGTGAAGAGGAAGGTAGAGAGTTTGATGTCGAACCATCTTCATCTTAACGTAGTCTGATTGACGAAACCCAACCATCAACATCAACATCAACTTTTTCAGATGTATCAAGCTCTTCATGTTTGGTGTCACCGAAGGATGACTCTAGTACCTAAAATGAAATTCAAAAAACCAAGTTCAAGAACTGGTTCCGCAGCTCTTGTGAGTGGATTACCGTTCAAAAATGCTCTTATGAATTCTCTGAGTAATTCCGAAGATCCAAAGAGAAAAATAAGCAGTTTCTCAAAAAAGTTGTAAAAAAATAAGAAAGATCCAAAAAAGACAACAAAAACCCTTCCGTTAGCTCCTCAGATGAGGAAGAGCGAACCTATGTCTATACTGATGGTAAAGACAGCAGCTGTAACGAGAGTGATAATGTAGAGTGTCCGTTATGCAACGGCTACTACTCTAAAGATAAACATGGTGAGAAGTGGATAAAATGCAGCAATTGCTTCAAATAGTACGTGAGGCTTGTGATCCAAGAAAAAACAAAGTTTTCAAGAAAAAGTATATGTGTATTTTTTGTGTGTAAATAAAAGTAAAACAGCTTAAATCCTTTTTACCCGACTGCGCGTGCGCGACGCAAAGGAGGGTAATTTGTTTATCAGTCTATGTATGCATGTCCGTTTCTATGTGGCGTTCTACAGGCTAAACGCCTTGACCAATTTTGGTAATTCTTACTTCAATCGATTTGTCTTAACCTTGGGAGCGTCACTAAACACATGACAGTAATCAAAAGTACCATTTCAAAAACCAGTTGCCATTTTGTCAGTTTGGGATCGGCGCAAGCTGGGTGTCGCACGCTACCTGCATGCGATAAATGCAGGTAGTTTTCACTGCCTGAATTTTTTGTTTACTAAGTCTACTAATTGAGGTCTCAGTGTCCGAGTGGTCTAAGCGATTGCTTCTCCCACTAGAGGCGGTGGGTCAAGTCACCCTCGCTCCGGATGTACTTTCCCCTCTTTTTGATGTAAATTCTTTCATGTGTTCTGTTTATCTATTCTGTACTGTAATAAAAAATATATCATGCGTAAAGAAGGCAAGACACTCAGATTGTAGTCCTCATCAAAATGAACCTGTGCAAAAAGCACCAAAAGAAAGAAAGCCTACTAATTTGGTTTTCATCTCTAACATGTTGCAATTGTTTTTGCCTTGATTCAAAGGACTGAGTTTCGTGACGTGTTCTTTCTTGAGAGGCTTTTTTAGTTTTGCGAGAAAGATTTGACTGACGGACGTTTCCGATTTCGCGTTATCATGAGTTATACAGGCTGTTTATACAGCTGTACTGTGGTTGACTTAAGTTTGCGCAATTTTGTCGAAGATCAAGCACATGTAGCTTTAAGCCAAGTTAGGTCCCTAGAGGGACTAATTATGAGTAGTTCAGACCACCGCAAGTTACTTACTAAACCTCACGATACAAACAAACTCTCTCAATGAAATGACAAGGTTGCGAAATGTGCCGTCTTATAATCGTAATAACTAAGTTAATGAAAATTAATTAAAAAGTGTAAAATAAAAAAAAAATATTACATAAAAAAACAAAAACTCCGACTGCGTAAAAACCAAAAAAAAAAAAAAAAAACTAAGATGAAAAATGTATAAGCCAGTAGTTTAGAATGTATTAAGTACTACTGAATAACTACACCGTTGAAATAGTTTTATAACCGTACACAGATAAGACAAATCATAAATTCAAAAGCAGAATAGAAGGATCAACTGTCGGGGCCTATTCAAATTTTACGGGGTTTTTTTAATCAAAAAGGAATGAGCCTCGACTGCTGATCCTTCTATTCTGCTTTTGAACTTATGATTTGTCTTATCTGTGTACGGTTATAAAACTATTTCAACGGTGTAGTTATTCAGTAGTACTTAATACATTCTAAACTACTGGCGTATACATTTTTCTTTTAAGTTTTTTTTTTTTTGGTTTTTACGCAGTCGGGTTTTTTGTTTTTATGTAATGATTTTTTATTTCATTGTTGTTAGTAAAAGTAATAATATTGAGTGTGTTTTATGCGTCCAAGTTTACATGATGATGTGTATTTTGACTTATGTATATTATGGCTTAGCTAAGTAAACAAGTAAAATATTTTTTAAAAACCCTTTTGACCAGAAATTAAACCAGTTCCTAAGTAGGCGATATTTGGAACATTTTCATAAAAATTTAAAAAATGCACATATTATAAAAAAATAGAGGAAAAAAAAGTTATATTTGAAATGGGTTTACAAACATGTAGTATAGAGTTAAAATGATATTTTGTCATTGTATGAAGCTTCTGAAAATATAAATGATAATAATATGGTGCAGATTTCCTTAGGTAAGCGATATTTGGGCCAAGTACCTTATTGATTCTCTGGAAAAATTAATCTTTTACATAAAATTAAGATTCAGTTGGTGTTCGGGCACAGGAAAATTTACCGATTCATCCCCGGTATATAAGTACATATTGGGTATAGTAAAAATCCTAATGATATTTTTGAAATCAAGCAGTATAGATTCGGAAGTTTAAAAAAGTTTAAAGTTTACTTATTTAGGATCGGAGATAAAGTACGAAAATGAAATCAGCCCCGAGTTCCGAAAGAGAATTTTTGCCGTCAATTGCTGACTATTTGATTCTAGAAACTATTATCCCACCTGATTAAAAGAACGAAACTTAAAAAAAAAGGATCAAAATGAATTAATTACATAGTGTTATGCTAATTGAATATTTAAAAAAAAAAATATCACTTTGCTTAGTGGCAATTTTTATCTTTATCCTCTCATCCTCGTTACATGTTTTATGCTACACTGACCAAATGTATCAGGACACTTTCAAAAATTTACATTTTTAGGGATTTCATGGGCAATACGAGACCCTTTGTAACTTTTGTCACATAAAATGTATATCCCAGTTGTCATTTTCTGCTGAAAGTTTTATCACCCAAGAATTTAGGGGATCATCAACAAATTGAGGAAAACAAACGTGTTTTTTTAAACATCATTTTTCGTAAATAGAATAAATTGTAAATTTAAGAAATCAGTTACCATACTATGTACAATTAGTTTAAGTACGTTCGAGAAAATATCAATGATATTCAGGAAGATATCAGCATATCTCTCAGAACTACAGATTTTATTTGAAGGTTTTTGGCTCATAACTAGTGATGTGCCGGATCGTTAAAAAAGTAGATCCGCTGATACTGATACGGATCCGGATCATTAGTGGCAAGATCCGCGGATACGGATACGGATACGGATCTCAATTCCCCCTCCAAGTATAAAGTGTTACGGGAGGTATTCCCGTCAGAATAATGGCAGTTTCTTCAAAAAATGTCAACTGCGGCAAAAATATAATCAAGACTATGACTTACTCTTTAAAGAAATCTCTGTTAAAATTGAGGGAGAGTTGGAAGGAATGGGTCAGCGCTGCTTTAATGCTTAGATGGAATGTGAAAAATTATTTCTAGCTTTATCGGTAGATGTAGGATACAGGAACAAGAGTGCAAACTGCTACTGGACAGGCTAGAAATAATTTTTCCCATTTTATTTCAGCATAAATGCAGCGCTGACCCATTCCACCTAACTTCTCCGACCGACGAAATACAGAGCCGGGAACACCTTTACAAACAGTAAATAGAGAATTTAGTCTCACTTTTTTTGAAGGATGCCGAGAAAAACAAAAATGAAGAATAACAGAAACCCCAAATCAATAATAAAAATTAATATTCAATTAAAAATAAAAAGAACAAAACATGTCCCAGAAAGCCGACCTTATATTAAGATGAATTTCGCGGGTCAGAACACACATTTTTTAACAAATATGAACTGACAGCAGGTAAAAATTTAAAATCATTGCGCTTTTTCTCCTTATCTTCCGACTATGAAATCGCTACCAATCACGCGTATAAAAGCTTAGGATTGCATTTAAAATTTACTTAACAAGATTATAGCTCCTACTGTATATAAGCTAGAAGTTTCAAATAAATATCAAACGCAGAAAACTTAATTCTTTCAATTAGGGCCAACATTTTTAACGAACGGGTAAATTTTTACTACCATAATTGTGAAAAACGTTGAATCGGTTTTTAATTAATCTCTCCGGTAATTAAAGTTCTACAAAAAACGAGGCCAAGCTAAGAACACTTTTGATCAAGTCACCTTTTGAACGAAAAATGAACTATCGAAATCGGTTCATCTGTTTAGGAGCTACAATTCCACAAAAAGACACACTGATATACACTTTTAAAACTTATTTCACCTTCCTTTTGCAACAAGGGAGTGGGGACAGATTGGCTTCTGAAATGATACTTTATTATTTAAATAGGGAATAAAACCTAATTTAAACGGAATTTAAGAGTCTTTTATTCAAATATTTAAAAAATTTTAGAATAGAAATGATCCGTTTAAGATCCGTCAAAAAAGTAACGGATACGGATACAGATACGGATCTTTATTTTCCCTCGGATATCCGCGGATACGGATACGGATATCCGGAGCATCACTACTCATAACACGCAAAATTTTGCATCAAAACTTACCAAACTTTCAGAAAACTTAACAGTATACAAGTGAAGTATAATACTAAAATTTTAAGTTAAAGTATGGAAAATTTGATGAAATATGAACGTTTAAAGCAATTAATTTTTCACTTCGCATGCGCGAAAGATAGCATTTTATAACTTTTATAATCTAAATCACAACTACATTCCCCAACACTTAAAAAAAGTTCCAGTTCAATATCTTTAAAATTCAGAAATTTATCAGCGATGTAATGAGAAGAATTTGATTAACTCTTGGACAAGCTACTCCCCTCCAGGATTTCCAATCCCGCGGGATCACTTTATATTTCTAAAAATAGAAATAGTTGCGCTTTTTACTAAGAACTGCTTTTGTAATTTGAATGAGTAGTTTTTTTGAATTCCATACACCAATTGAAAAGCACTACAAAGTCAAATTCAAATTAGTAATTACTGTTTGGCACGCAAAAGTGTGCCCTAAAAGTCCAATGCATCTTTACAAAGCATCGCTACTACGGATGAGAAAGTATTTTTGCTCAAAAAATAATGCGCTTGATGAAAACACGTGCTGTGGCTCCACTTTTGTGAAAGATCCCCATTACACATTCGTCATCTTCTAAAATAGATTTTGCTACTCTTATGCATGGTTTTTTGCAAAAGAACTGCACATTTCGGATAAAAACGATGGCAGTGTATTGTTTGCTGTAACCACTTTAACTTGTATCAAGAATACCCTTGTTGTTGCATAAAGGTTGGTCATTGAATAAGTGCATTTGGTTCATTACTGCAAGGTGTGAGTGCTACTTGGGTTCACCAAGTCGTAGGCTCAGTAAAAGTGTTTTAATTCAGGCTCAGTAAAAGTGTTTAAAAGTGTGATAACTTCGTTAATTTTACCTCTCACTTGAAAGAGACATTCAAAACTTGAGCAGCTTAACTTATGCACTGTCATGCGAGTCATCCTATGTTTCATCCATTTTTCTGTCGCCTCTTTTACAGTTGTGCCAAAGATATAAATAATGGCAGGTTTTACAGCTTTATTCTTTCTAGAAATATAGTGTGCACTTAAAGTTAAAGGTTTTGAGTGCATTCCTTAAGCATATAGAAGTTCTTCAATATTGCAATGAGACTACCGCAGCGGGTTTTGCAATCTGCAATACACTCTCCTTATTTTTTTTCTAAGGAGTAATTTTCTGGATATATATATATATATATATATATATATATATATACATATATATAAATCTCGTGTCACGATATATGTTCGGGGTAAACTCCGAAACTATTGAACCGATTTCAATAAAATTTCTCAACTATATGTAATTTGGCGCATCTAAAAAGATAGGATACTTTTTATCATTTATTATTGCAAATTAAATGTTACTTTCCTAATAATGGTGTGAATAGCTTGTTTAGTTCTACGAATTCCTATTAGATGGCGGTGTAAATTAATCAATCAAAAGAACTCGAACATCGTTTGCAATCTGCACTGTAAAAAAAACCGAAACATTCCTGATTATTTCCGAAGAACGTTTCGAGATTTTACAGGTTTTTATCCCCTTCCTGAGAAAATAATTATATTTGCCCAAAAATTTCCTAAATTTCTACAAATTGCACAAATGCAGACTTCTAACAGTTGTTAAAATATTTTTCCCACCAGTATAAAAATCAGCTAATTCTACTCGATTGTGACCCGTCCGGATTAATTAAGCTCCGAATGAGATCGTAATAATTTTCTGGATCCCGTAACTTTGCAAGAATGGCAGGCGAGTGAGGTTCTGTTTTTGCATTGGCCATGGTTGTAATAATGTTTTTGTAGCTTTCTTGGAAAAGCTGAAAGGTGCTAAGCTATGATTTTAATAATACCTGAGTTTTCTGGCTGTCAGACACCCGACCGGCTTTAACTTGGAAGATTACTGAATTCTTCAGAAGTATTTCAGGATAATTTCTGGAAGGTTACTGAATTTTAGTGGAAAACATTTCTGTTTATTTGCGAGACATTTAAAATACCATTAGGTCTTGCTAAGATATGTTCGCAAATGAAAATAGCATCATAAGGACTTTCCGCCACTTTGTTAGATGGTTGGCTAACAGTACATAGAGTTTTAACGTTGCCATTAGATATTTATAACAAACCAAACGGCGCGGCGTTGAGACGAAAAGATAATTAATTGAGATTATCTTCCCGGATAAACTGTAAACATTCCAACAGAATTTTTAATTCTCTGGATATACCAGGAATGCCACCACACAATCTCCGGTTCAAAATTTGTTTACCAATCATCCTTCTCCGTAATTTAAACCCACCTAGCTAGTGCAACGGTACACTTATAGTTATCAAACACCAGAAATGCTCTCGAAGCAACGCTTTTAGGAACGGGAAAAATTGAATTAGAAATCCTCCTGTTACTACGCATTCCATTTTTAGCTTCAGAATCTACACTTTCATTTAGATTGCTTCAATTTCTGATTCGTTAATCTTTCGCGATAGCCATAAAAAGATCTCAAGGGCAAACAATGTCGGTTTGGATTTGGAAAATCCGTGTTTCTCCCATGGGCAACTATATGTCGCCTGCTCACGTGTGGGAAAAACGTCAATTCTATTCATGATAACAAACGATAGGTTAACCCAGAACATTTTGCACAAACAAGTACTAAGATAATTTCCAGTTTAAAAAAATTATAATATTAATAATAAAAAAAACAATAGTTCAAAATTAGTGTATTCTACCTCATTTAGAAAATTTAATTTTTATAAGTTTTGAATTTATGTATTATATTTTGTGAGAAAGTCATAAGCTAAAGTTAAAGCTGAAACGAATAATTGTACACTCAGAGAGTGTAATTTGGTCAATGTTTAAATTAACGTTTCCATACGTAACCTATCATTTTCAAATTGCTGGGCATGTTTGGCCGAAGTACGTACTGTAACGGATCCGGAGCGACTTCCAACTTTCTTGAAAAGACGACACAGTTCTTGAGAACACACAGGAGATTTATTTACACTATGTACAGGAAAGATCGTTAACAACTGCTAAATTCATCATCAGCAATTAAGCAAATATCAATCAGCACCGTAAGCTTAACGGTTACACACGTATTTAGATCGAAATGCGAAAAACAACACAGCGAAATGCCTCGCAATAAACAGAGCTACTACACTCTCAGTACAAATTCTCAATCGAAACTGACATTTTATCATGCGGGACACTTTTTATAAACATCGAAAAGTTTCCACAATATTCCAAATGCTTCTAGAAAATCGTAGACCGTTATTTTATTATTATTCACAAACCTTATCAATAAAAAATAGGGGACCGTATACTTCAGCCGAATGTATAGGGGCTGTATATTCATTACGGGAAACTATTTACAGGTTACGTTACTACAATAATTACTATTTACAGAATTTGTAACAGTACTAATTACATTTACTAAGCATAAGTATAGTACATAATTTCATTTACTATAGAAACATTTGTTAGTGTTTTATAAATTTAATAAGTACTTACATTACCCAAGGTCACACATTTTCAACCACATAAGTTTTGAAATGGGCTAAACTATTTTCAGCATTATTTTACATATTAATTTGACTGCCCCAAAATGATGACTTCTGAGCCACAGCGACCCGTGGCTGGATCAGCTAGTAAAAGTTATAAATTGCTATCCTTCGCGCCTGCGCACTGAAAAATTAATTGCTTTAAATGTCCATATTTCATCAAATTTTCAACTTTTTACCTCAAATTTTGGTATTATACTTATTTTATACGCAGTCAAGTTTTCTGAAAGTTTGGTAAGTTTTGATGCAAAACTTTGCGCGCTATTTGCCAAACATTTTAAAACAAAATTAATAGTTCTAAAAGAAGTGCTTATATCTTCATGAATATCTGATATTTCCTCGAAAGTACGCAAAATAATTGTACATAGTAAGGTAACTGATTTCTGAAATTTACAGCTTATTCTCAGCTGTTTACGATGAACGATGATCAAAAAAACATTTTTTGTTTTCCTCTCAATTTGTTGCTGATCCCCTGAATACATGGATGTTAGAACTTTTATTGGAAAAGGATAGCTTGAGCATACCTTTTATGTGACAAAACTATTACAACTTACTGACTGTTGGTTCGATTTGAAAAATTCTTTTTGGGTTGAATAGTCCATTTATTGAGGAATGCTATAGGCTATAGGTCATCATGCTATGTCTAATAGGAGAGGAGCAGCAACAAAAAATGTTATGAAAATGGGAAAATTTATGTTATAATATAAAATGCTTGGAATGCAGAAAATGCGCAGCCAAAGTGGCTCGACCTGAATGTGCGGACTTCGTGATCCAGTGGGCGTAGGTTCAAGTCAGCCATGAGACAAAGCTCGAGGGAACGTTCCGGGAAAATCCTAAACGACTAATTAACTCATCTCCGACTAATTAACTCATCATCTAATTGATGGCGGGGTAAGTTTAGTTCTATGAATTCCTAATAGATGGCGGGGTAAGTTAATCCTTTGAGAGGGCGCCGGTCGAAAGTCTCGATAGCAGCGAGGAACCATGCCCACGCTACGCTGTTGTGATGAGTAAACAAATTTTTGAATGCGTTTTTTTTTTATGTTCAGGTATGTAACTTGATTTTGTACGATTTTTCTATTGGGTTTTGTTTTCCTTATTTCTTCAACGGTTGTTTTTGTTCTTTTTGTTGCAAATAGTTACTTATTTAACTAAATAATTTTATTTGTTGTATTATTTAATTGAGATTGTTCTTTATAACATTTTTATTCTAGAATTGTTTTTAGCGAAACACTTTTAAATTGCAGGGAAAAAAAAGTAGCTTCACTCGTAAAAGAGCAGGGTTACAATAGCGTGGTTGATTGGCACGTTAAGCGATGACTAATGTAGTTGAAGGATTATTTTGAGTTTTAAAGCTACTGTTAATGTTTTTATGTGTTTTGGCCAACAATTTTAAATTCCTAAGAGACTTTAATAGGTCATTTGAAAAGGTGTGTACGCATTTTAGGAAGAAAAAATGATTATTTTACATCAGAATTGGGGCGGGGGAGGGGTCGTGGATGTGTTTTGTTAAACGGACTTCCTTTAACTTTTTAGCACGGGCATCGCGATGCGGGTACTGCTAGTAGTGCATATACTGGAGACAAAAATAACTTGTCTAACTACAAACTATGCTTACACACACTGCAGCACCTTCCTCGGTAAAAAGCATCTTCATAGGCAATCGTTAGCCTCCAATCTCATTTATGGAGTTTCCGCAAGATAAAACCTAAAAGTTCGTGCTGAAAGGTGCTTGATTGGTGGATATATACATATGAAGCAGTGAAAACCAAAGGGATGTAAGTGGAAAAACTTTAAGTTTTGAGTAAAATGCGTTCAAAGATAAGGTATTAAGTAGGCTTTCATTGAAAAGTTTTTTCTAAATCATGCCGTATAATATAACCTGCCGGGGCGCCTAGTACTATTTCTTGCCCCAAGACAGAGGAGAGGTTCACTTACCATTTATACTGGTTATCTACAAATTTTTGATTTTGCTACTTACATCCCTGTGTTTCTCACTGCCTCATATGACTAACATAAAAACGCTATTTCTCAGGCTCAATTGCTATTTGTGTAAGACAAACAAAACTTTACTGGAGTGTGCTATATATTTTTTTTCTCACTTAAGGTTCTAATATATACCTCGAAGCAGAATAGAGCAAGGCACTGAAAAACACATTCAATAACAGTATTTAAGTTAATTTGCAAAGACCAGATTATGAAATAAAAATGATCTCTAACTCTAAGTCAAAGGCATTAAGTCGGACGAACAGAAAAGTACCAAATTGTACTGCTATTGCATAACGTCTTATTTAGTATAATTACTTTATAAAGTCATTATGAAACATAAATCTGTTGGAAAAAAACTTCACGCTTTAGCACCTCTAAAGTTAATGAGAAATCTGCATAATAAAGAGCGTTTTGTCCATTAAAAACTTTGACAAATGGGACGTTAATGAGAACCCGAGTGATGACAAATTGCGAAAATGTACCACAGGCATTGGGGATGATCCTCCACAACATATATTGAGAGGAAGTAATTGCTTTTTCTCACTGCGAAAGGTGGACAATATTGTAGCAATTAATGACACGAGGAAAATTAAATTGGGGAGAAACGGAAAATATAAACGCAATCATTTCATGTACTGTCATTTCCGAGTTTTGTTTTTTCTTCTCTGTAATTATAAAAGCAATTAATACAGATTTAAAAAAATCTGAGATCTTGAAAACATAAGTATCTATCTGCTATTGAAAACATAAGTATACGTATTTTAAAAACACAACATTACAGAATTAGTACATGCAATATATTAGACAGCCCGTTTATCACATCCATTGACTGCAGTTTCGTTCTTATTATAACTCCTCAGTCAGGAATAGTGAATAACCGAACTGGAGGCAGAATTCATCTCATTGAAGCTGAGAGGGCCAGAAAAGTGGTAGATGAAATAAATTTATGTCGCCAGCGAATGTTCGCAGCATGCTGCGATTCAACTTATGAATTGAAGGCAAAGCTTGGAGCAGTAAGTTACCGCCCCTAATTTTAAAATTTACTGCTGAACATCACATTAGAAATTTAAAATGTATATTATCACGATAAAAAAAGCATTTTAAAGCGCAAAATCAATTACTCCCGCTGCGAATAAAAATAGAAGTAAATAATAAGAATACCTTCATTAAAAGCAAAAATTTTCTTTTGTATTGCACATACTGCTTACTAGCTTTCGATAAACCTTCTTATCTTAGCAGAAGTATGTAAACTACGAGATCTCATTCTAAAATTAAATAAAATATATTTAGAAAGCGAATTTAAAAATATCTAACCTCTTTCTGTTGAAAAATAAGTTATGTTACTTAATGTGTTTTAAGATCTTGAAAACTAATCTGAGTGTATATGTAACTAATTTTGAAATCAATTACAGGAAAACAAATGGAACGGCATTAAGTTCAAAAATGTGTAACATCATCAGAACTTGTAAAATTTCAACGTTTAATATCAAAAGTCGAAGTGTTCTCTTTTAAATTAGGCGAAGGCTCTGAATATTTTTTTTTCTTCAATATTTATTGCACTTTTCTGAAACTTTATACGATTATTGAACCTGACATAAATATCATATTTTGACTACGAATTTGTTGAAAAACATTTTTTCGATATGTTGTTTCAAAAAAAAAAAAACATATTTTTAGCAAAAAAACTACCATTTCTTTAACACTTCCTATGCCCTCATTTTTCACAATTTAAAAAACTTTTTGCATCTATCTCTCTGTGAGATACCAGAGAGTGATATGACCCTCCAATTTTAAAATAATAAAAACAGGTTTTATGGGTAAATGTTTGAAAATTTCCCCCGAAAAATGTGCTTACTGCCCCTTAAGTTTAATTAATCATTATTTCATAACCACATATTGCATGTACATTAACTTTTCGAGGTTTATATCACAGTAAATTGTTTAATTACCATGTTTGCAAAGTTTCAAATCTTTCAACTTATTACTTTCTTCGCTAGAGCTGTTGACGTAAATAAAAACTTGAAAACGTGGTTATGAGAAAATCAAGAAAGAAAAAGTAAATTTCAGTTATAAGCAGTGCATTTGAGTTGAGTAAATTTCGTCTAGTTTTCTCAATAACTCGTCGCTTTAAAAAACAATTGCGGATTTTGGAAGAAGAACACCAGGGCTGTCTACATTTCTCAAAATCTCAAAATCGATTTTTTTAACGAAAATTATTGTGTTCGCCTACCTTAAATCAGATTTTTTTTGATAAAAAAGTGTTTTATAGATTAAGATAATTATTAAATCATTAACACGTACATTTCCTTTCCATTTTCAGCATGGATGCTTGGTTGGTTCATGTGCAAAAGTGTTTCCTACCTTCAAGGAGTATCAGTCAGTGCTTCAATCAACACACTTGTTGCCATTTCTATGGACAGGTCAGTTATGAATGTTCAAATATTTAAAGAAAACTTGTACATTCGATTAATTTTATTTTAATGACTGAGCTTTTAATCCCTACATCTATTTTGCGTTTCACAGCACGTATGAAACCGTTTTTGCAAAGCATTGACGTAATTAGTAAAGTATGATTTTAATTATTTCTTACATAGTTAAATTAAGTAAATGCTTGTTTTCTAAAATTTTGATTGCGCTTCAGATTTTAAACGTTAATTACCATGCAAGTAAAAACACTCAAAAATTTATAAATGTATTTTTCACGATTTCATCAAAAGTATTCCTTTAATGCACCTGCATTAAAAGAGCGTTCATTAAATGAAAGCAAATACAAAATGTTTATGTAGTTCTCGGAAATGTTTAAATTTGGACATTTTAATAAGATCACAATGATTCAATAAATAAAAAAAATGCTGAGAACTTGGTTTTGTGTGTAATTAAATTAAGGCGACAGCAGTAAAAATCCTAAATTAAAAAAAAAAAAAAAACATTTGAACGAAATCACGAGAATGGTAAGAAATGTAATGTAAAAAGTAGTCTGAGTACATATCTGGAATTTTTGTATACGAAAGGAGCAAAGTTTGAAGCACTTTGATGTATCAAGAAAGCTAGTAGTGGTATAGGGGGGGGGGTTTCTTTTCTAATCTTTTTTGCTCTGAAGCTGTAAGTTTTGCTCCCATTCTTGTCGCTTTCTGCAAATTTCAAAAAGAGCCACAACATTTGTTTTCATAGATGTAAAATTCTCTAAAAATCTTTTGAAAGATACATTTTGGTCGAAGAGAATCTTCAAAAATACTCCCTGACAATTATTCGCGATGTAATAGCACATTACTTGCATAAGATGGGAAAGAAGAGCTCAAAATATTAAAAAATATTAAATAAGTAATCAATCTAAAAGAATTATTATAACACAATTCCGACAGCACCGGTAATGGCGTAATCCAAAGCATTAATGCTATTACAAGCTCAAATTTCTCTCATCGCGCCAAAAAAAAGTGCAAATTTAAAAAATAAAGTTTCAAAAGGCAGTCAAAAAAATCTTAAGTAATTATTCAATTAATATTTAGATTTGAATCAGATACATATAAATTGCATTAATTACAAAACTATTTATCCTGCAAAATTTAACTTCATATGATGGAGTTTGAATATTTCATGTGTTAAAAACTACTACTTTGGACGCCGGTTAATTGAATCAACCGCTTTATGAAATCAAAACTGTCTAGAACAAACGCAATTCTTATAAGCGGAAGTCACTGTACTTTTAATACTGTCATAATTCTCATTTTTTTTTTTTTTTTTTTGCTAATTCATCATAAGAATTGTTTCATTTGAAAGCATTATTTTTCCGCTAGTGAACTTTGCAATACAATCAATGGATATTAAAAAGAAAATTTTCCATAAAAGAAAAGATAAGAGAAATTAAAAAATCTTGCATACAATGAAATTTTTAGCTGCCAAGTAAAAAATAAAAAGAAAGAAGGAGAAAATTTCCTTTCTTGTTCATTATAGTAGTTTTCCCAGTTAAAAATAGCTTAACCCTCGTGATGAGCTTCTGCTTTAAGCAATTAACTGGCAGCAAAGGATGTATTAATAAAACTTTTCGGCCGTCAAAAGAAATTATGGTTTTCCGCATACAACTGTTGCTAAGTTAAACAAAATGTTCAGATTTAAGAATAAGTTCTTTAAGCAGAACTTTTTGAAAATGACGGCGAAGTAAAAGCAATTAAGTCGAGTTTAAACTGCCCCGGGTAAGTGTTACATTAAACTTTATCTGGAAGAGTAAAGAATTTCAATGTTGAAACATCTTAAAATACTGCATGAAATTAGAAAATTAAAATTTTCAAGGCATTTTGTGGAAGAAGGAGTTTGAAGAACTTCATCTAATTACACGTAAACCATACATTCTTGGCATTTGTTGAAATTTATTTTAAATGAGGAATGTTTAATGTTTAATGAGGACTGGAAATGAAGACTGGTAAAGTTAAATAATTGAAACAAAAAGGGGAAAAAATGATAATACTTAAAGCAGTAGGGTCACTGCGTGGGAAGCCTCCCCCCTCTCGGCTGTCAACCGTCTGGAATATGACACCAGAAATTAAATTTGCGAGTTGTAATGGGGTCGTTAAATTCTTTGCCCATCAGATGCCATCTTATCAGATGCAGAATGCTGTTTGTCCAATACTAAACCCTACTCCACAACACTACACTACACCCGCGTACCTACCACTACGTGCGGTTTAACCGATTGAATCCTGAAGTGATCTTCGTTTTTTGATCCACACCAGGATCTGAGCAATCGCGGAACCATTGCTCTACGAAGCATTGATCGGGAATGGGAGCTTGGAGGACCAAGTGACCACGAACATGGTTAACGTGCACCAGTCACCATGAAAGAACCCTAAGGATCTTCGACTGGCATCTAACCCGGAACCCACCAGCAACGGTTCCGATATCTTCCCGACCAACGTACCACGGTCTTAGTTTTACCCAACAGAAGTTTCCCTCTGAGGGTCTGAAAGGAAACTGATTCTTACCAGGGGAAAATGTGATATTTTCCGCTGTGTACACGCAATGTGTATATACAGATGTATTGACTGATTGTTGTGCTTATTTCTAGTCGTTAATCAAGCTTAACTTTGAAATTATTTGCAGATTTCTGGCAATCTGTTATCCTCTGAGATGTCAGATGACAACCAGCAATGCTCGTCGGATCATCATCATCATATGGGTGTTTTCATTCTTCATAACTCTCCCATGGGCGTTATACTTTCGTCTGGAGCCCATGGACCCTTCCCTTCCAGAAGTGAACATCTGCCGCGAGGTTTGGCCAGAGGAACATTCCGAAACTCTCTACTTTCTCATTGCTAATCTCGGCCTGTGCTACATCTTGCCTCTTTTTGTCATATCCTTCTGTTACGTAGCAATTTGGATCAAAGTGTGCCGCAGAAGTATCCCGGGAGAGACCAAAGGCACAAATGCGGATCTAGTGATGCAGAGATCGAAATTGAAAGTGAGGATAATTCAGGATACGTTTTTAGTTCCAAAGACATTTGAACTATAAATTGACACTATATTTTACCAAATCTAATGCCATAGATGCTTACTTCCAATTGCAAAAAATGGTCAAAATAAGAAGCAGAGTTAAGATGTTGACAGTTTGAAGCGAAAAAGTAAATTAGTGAAAAAATACGAAGTTTGTAATCGTTTAAACGAACTGTAGTTCCTTTAAGGGAAATAACCTCCATTAAGTTAATAATTGGTTGAGGGAAATAATCACATTAGTTTATAATTTAAACACAAAATGTTTGACATTCACCAAGATATGAATCGCAGCGTTTTGCGACTTACACCATTTTAATCTCGAATCAGTCCAATATACCTTTTGGGGTGGAAATGCAGCGGCTAGCATGGGTTACCATTATACGTGCTTAGTGTGCGTTTTTTCAAATTGTACGACCTTTTGTACTAGCTTTTTACGTATCCTAGCGTAATATTTTCATTTATTTTCAATAGCAAAGAAAAAAAAAGATATATGATAGTTTGTGTGTTTACTTCGACAAGCTGTCATTCTTCTGAAAGAATGATCAGTTTCAATCTCATGCTTTGCATATGGTCCCTTACAACTTTGTCAAACATCTCATTAGCTTGGCTCCCCAATGCTTCCACCTTTTTGTGATGGAATTATTTTTCAATTGAGATTACTTCCCTAAATGTCAGTTAATAAACCAAGGGCCAGTATAAAAAGTTTGATTTCGTATTTTTTTCATCAACTTTCATTTTCACTTCAAACATTTAATGTCTTAAATCGGTTTTTATGTTGACCATTTATCCAGTTGGAAGGTGCATTCAAAACTAACAGTTGCGAAAATAGAGGTAATGCAAGTTAACCGGGGTCACGTTGTATATGCTCTCATTATATGTTTCTGCAAGATTATGCACCTTAACAAAAAGTAAGATCAATTTTACTGTTTGTCTAAGATAATATCCTAGAATTTCCCTAGCCAAGGAATTTGCCTGATGTGTAGCCAATTAAAACTTTATGGCAAGTCACACCTTATATAACGTCACACATACAAATGTCCAATTAAAAATACACACTCGGTTAATTATTTAAAAACTTAATAATTTTTGTTTCACCTTCTTAGAAAAAAGAAAGAGTCAAACTGTACAGGAAGTACGCCACAGTGGCTAAAGAGAGTGTACAACATAATATTTTATTAATGACTAGTGGTACCCGCACGGCTTTGCCCGTAATAGAAAAATTAAAAGGTCTTTTGGTTCGCCTGTATATTTACAAATAATGTATGGTGAATTTTCTCGCCAATTGGTGTGTACCCATGTTACGGTTCCACGTTATTAAAATTTCGTATCTCGCCAATTGGCTTGTGCCCATGTTACGGTTCTACATTATGATAATTTCGTAATTTACTCGTCCATCTTATGATAGTTTTGTTCTTAAAATTGGAATAGAAAAAGTACCACATCGAATTTTCGAAAAATCGCTTCGAGGTGCACACCCCCCCTGCTATAAACTAACTTTGTGCTAAATTTCCTGAAAATCGGCCGAATGGTCAAGGCGCTATGCGCATCACAGAGATCCTGACAGACAGAGATCCGGACTGAGATCCTGACAGACAGAGGGACTTTCAGCTTTATTATTAGTAATAAAGATGTTATCAGTTTTTCCTAATGTCTTGCATATTGTTCGGTATATTAAAAAGCGAGTGAGTGAAACTATGTATCTATGCCATCGTTACTCCTGACGAACGACAGAAAGCTGACCATCGAAGCAAGTACCGATAGATTCACAATTTTTTTAGACAACGTGTTTGGCTAAGTCGCATAATTTTACGACTTTAATTAGCTGAGATATTAAACAAAAACGTTTTTGATGTCTCTCCGTTCTTCCTTCCAAATTTACTGGTAGTTTGTTTTTCTTTTCCATTTTTTCGCTAATTCCTTCGTTCCGTTTCAAGGTCATAAAGCTGGCAGATTGTCTGGTTTTAAGCGGAAGTGGAAGAACTAGCAAGGCGTGTTTTTTGAATGATTTTTAACTGCCTTATCCTTTCCGTTTGGGGAAAATTAAAGGCTCGTGCGGAACTTAGAATGGTTCCAGCGAAAGAGGGTGAAGTTAGAGTTATGCTGCGCCGAAAACTTATGAACTTCCCATTAATACCTGTAACACCTCAGGAGGTAAGGAGGGGGTTATGCTTCCTAAGTACATCACCGAAGGCAGTGTACAACAGCACGCCGCAGGCTCATTGCACAAGTTGCTATAAGATGAAAGGTGTAGGCGGTTGGCGAAATCTAGCCACCCTGGCGTCTAGTATATACATAACTGGAGATATTTTTTTACTGGATTTCAGTACTAGTGTATCAAATCATGATTGTATTGAACTTCCACATTAATTTGGCAACCCGCAGTAGGCAAAAAAGATGATTATCAAGATGCTAAACTTAAACTGAATTCATGATTTCGAAGAACATCTTACTTTAAGCAAAAGTTGGCTGAGTGCACGTGCTTAATATATTTCTCTCTTTTTTTTTCTTCTGAAGAAAACGTATTTTATGTAATGTTAATATAGTAATGCTAACATTTATAATGTAACATTTTTTTAAATAGAACTTCGAATCTCATGGTGGTGCTTGCGGCTCAGAATGAAAATGTGTTTAAAGCAAATGTGTGAGAGCAAAATTAAAACTAAGAACCAAAGTAAACAAGTTTCATCTTTCTCGTCAGCTGCAATAACCGAAAAACCATTTTGGGAAATAGTTTTTAAAATGTCTTGAAAGGAAACAAAACTAAAGTCAGGGTAACTGAAAAAGTATGATTTTAAGAGATTTGAGAGAGAGCGTTATGATTCTAAGTAGCGCTGATTTTAAGAGAGCAAAATTGCAACATTTAAAAGTCTCAAGTTTCATCCTTATCACATCTTGCAATCGGCGAAAAAATATTTTTTTATGGAATAAAGATTTACGATAGTTAAGAACAAGGTATTAGGTCTCAACTTATCGCAGCTGATAAAGAAGATGAAAGTTATTTTGAAGGAATCAAAATTAAAACTAATCAAAATTCAAAATTTACTTGTAGGTTTAATGTTATTTAATCTTACAATTAGTATGAAACAATTTTTCGAAAGGAAAAAATATAAGAAAGGAAACCTAAAACAAGTGTTAAGATCATTTTCTTTTTTTAAACTAACAACATTATATCTTTATATTAAAATTAAGTTTCGAACCATTCTTTCGGTTAAAAATTTTGAGATATTAGCTTGTTTTATGCTAACACAATAAGCGGAAGCATTAATTAAAAAGGTTTTCCTTCTCCCTCCTTTTATTGACATTCATTCGATCACTATAACGTAACGTTGTCTTTATTTCTCATTGACAATGCCCAATTTATTGTTTCAATTTTGAGGACCTTTTTTGTTACATAAATATCAATGTCGTGTCAAAGTTTTACAATTATTAACACAGTGGCTATTACATTAAATATCCGTTTCACAAATAAGTCCATTTTTTATATACTTACAAAGTAATGGTTAGATTATTCAATAACATCCTCGAAAGTTTTGCAAATGCAATTCGTTAGGCCATAAAGCCATCACTTTTTTGAGTTTCACAAAAAGATCTTGAGTTGTAATTGGAAGAGAGGGTCGTCGAAGTATCAAATTTGATACAGAACATTTTCCAACGCACAAATCGGATAGAGAAATGTCTACCTTTTATTGCATTTGTTTCGCACGTATCATCTAACAGCCGTTCCAAATCCATCCTGATTCTTTCAACGATTGAACAGGTTCAATTTAATTTAAATCTCAATCCTTCTGAAATGTTTTGGTTTAAAATTTTGAAATGGTTTGTTGATTGCGGAACAGAGAGAATGTATCAGCAAAAGAAGTTTTCGATTTCAAAATTGCACATAAAGGCCTTTCTAAACCGACAGCCGAAATCTACAGCTTTTTATAGTGCTATTTTGAAATAAACTTAAGTACTTTACCAGTACTTGTGTCAGTTAAAAAGTCGAATCGTATTCAAAAAAAATATCTCCGAAAAATAACCGACTTAAAACACATTCGCGACGTCATTTAATATCTTTTATAACTAAATATCTAATTTATAACAGAAGCAGGACAGATGAAATGAAATTTGACTTTTTTTAATGATCACATTAAAAAGGTCTGTTACTCTCATTATAAAATATAGAGACCTACATCATTTAAAATTTCTATGCATTAGTATATTAATATTGAAAAACTTTAAAACAATAAGTTAAAACTTAAGAATTTAAAGTACTTTGAGAAAGAGCTTCAGCAATCATATTGGAATTGAAACAATTCATCAAGAACATTGAAGAATTCGCTCTTTTTCTTTAAATTTCCTACACGTATCCTGAGCCTGTTTAAGTCAATGGATGTAATTTACAGCCTCGGTCAATGCTCAATTAACACGGGTACAACTCTTGTACTTGTTTTCAATTGTATGTTAATTTTACATGCTTGACGGAAATCAGCCTATTTTTACATAAAACAAAGTTTTAAAGACTATGGGACTCCCACATTTTTTAAAAGAGAAATCCGAGCAACGTTATTAAATTAGGACCTTAGAGGAACTAATCACTTCGATGACAACCAAAACTCACTTCAACTTCCATAAAATACGGACGAAATTACTTTTGGATGACCTACTTCGGTGTAACTTCTAAAACAAATGAATGCATTCTTGTAAGTTTTGATGTTACGTGTCTAGAATATCAATTCCGAGTATCTAACATCACGTGGAACTTTACGTTTCAAGTACTTAAAATTAATTACCTAAAAATCAGTATTTTTATAGATAGTAGGGGAATGTGGGGCAAAGTGAAATGGTGAAATATTTACTATGCTTTTAGTGCCACCTATCAGTTAATATTTTAACTATATAGTAGCACATGTAATCCATTACAGTCAGGAAAAAAATGCCACCAAAGATTAAAGCATATGATAATGCAGGCAATTTTCTAAAATCTATACTCGTATTGTAATATTTTGGTGCAAGTCAAAAATGATTTTTGTTATTATAAATTGATAAAAATTTTATTATTAACATTTTAAATATTAATCAAAGTCTTCTAATGCTCTGTGAAATATTTATTTGGTTAAATATTAACCATATTTGTCTTTTAAATATTTTCTATAATCAGTCAATTACATGCAGGGTGAAGTAAAATAGCTTCTTTTGTTCACTCGTTCAATCATTTACTAAATCACTTACTCATTCGTTTGATAATACATTCATTTACAATCCTCCATTTAGTGATTCACTTATTTATTCATTTTTTCACTTATTTTCCTATTCATTTACACTTTTCCTTGTTCATTTATTTTTCGTTATGTATCAATTTACTAACTAATTTAACTTTCAATAAATTGTCTTGGTATCTTTTCATTTATTCATTTAACCTTTTATTTACTGATTTATTTGATTAAAAATATTTTCTATAATTGAAAAGAAAATATTTCATTAGAAAATTATTTTCTTTTTTACTTTGCCCAATAAAAAAGGGAACATTTTCCACTTTTTTCCTTGTTCGTATGTGCATAATAAACTAAATGCTAAATTTTGTTATGTAATGCTGAAAAAAAAAAAAACTATTTTTCAATTTAATTAAGAAAAGGTATAACAATCAGTTTTTGGATGAAATATTTTATCATAATTGAACTACAACATTCCAGTCATCATACTTATTTATTCCGGAAGCTCGAAGAGAGAGGAACAATTAACGAAGTGAGAAGTCAGGAGGTGTAAGTGCCAAAATTGTAAAAAAAAAGGGATGGGGAAATAGTTTATGAAAGCTTTTTAATATGCGTTTTAGTCGAAACTTTAAAAAGTGCACTTACTTCCCTTTGCTTCACACTGCATCACTTACACAATATTTTGAAAAGTAGTTTTTTATTTGACTTTTGTTGGGAAACAATAAAATAACATAAATGCTAAAAAAAATTATAGCAAAACATTTTCAGCAGTTCAAATCAAGAAAATTAACCTAATATGTTTTTTAATACTTTCTAGGTTGTGAAGATGATGGTAGTTGTAGTAGTACTCTTCGTTCTCTCCTGGCTGCCACTTTATATTATATTCACTATGGTCAAGCTTGGAGGACCAGTCGAGGAAAACAGCACAAAGGAACAGATACTTATGGTTATGGTTCCCATTGCGCAATGGCTGGGGGCTTCCAACAGTTGTATCAATCCTGTTCTTTACACATTCTTTAACAAGAAGTTCAGAAGAGGATTTTTGGCAATTATCAAGAGTCGATCCTGCTGTGGTACTTTGCGGTACGATACTGGTCCTAAAGGTACCAGGAGTACAGTACTGCGAAGCACTTTTAAGTCCCGTAATGATACTCAATGCGACTACATGCCAACAGCTCAAGTATAATGAATTGTGATTAATCATTTGATGAATATTTATTTAACGAAATTGTAATCTGGTATAACTGTTCGTGTATCTACATACTTGTAATGTGTATTTTGAGAGAAATCTAAGTGTTTTTAAAACATTGCTCACAGTATCAATTTTAATGTACAAGATTTTACGCATAACTAAATGTTTATTTTTATGTATTATTAAACATTGCACTAGTTTATTTGTTTGATGAATATTTTAAATGTAACACGAATAAAGTTGTAATGCATGGTTACCTACAACACACCCAAAATTATGGTATTCGATTCTGTTTTTACTTGTTTTGATGATTAGCATCCGTTAATATATTTATGTAATAATTGCACTCATTTTTAGCATTCCAAAAACATTTGAAATATGTGCAAATTCGAAGTTTTATAATTAAGTGTTGAAACGGTTGATACATATATATTCTTTTTTTTATAGTTACATAAATACCTTTTTTTATTTTTTTTTACATTTTCTCCGTAATGAAACTCATAGCAAATTATAACAAAACTGACGAAAAAAAAATCTTACCCTTTTTTTTTTATTTCCTTCGTTTTTTGTTCCTTTTTTATTTTGAATTTTAGAGATGACATTGAGGTCTCACTGTAGAAAAAAAAAATCATAACAATGATTTTTATATAAAAGAGATTAATATATAAAATGGGATGTATGAAACAAAAAATATATAGCATATTTTTAAAGAGAGTTTTAACTATATTAAGAAAAAAAATTGGCTTTTTTAAGCTAAGATTCCAAAGGTTAAAGGAAAGCGATTCATAATTATGTACGCAGCCATGATGATCTTGCACAATGTCATGCATCAAATAATCTTCTTCAAAAGTGCTTTATTAACATTTTAAGCTCAAAAAGGATGTTCAGACTATTAGGTTGGCAGATTTTCTAGAATTCTTACCTAAACCTTTACATATATACATACAGGGGGTGGCAAATTATATAAGAGATAGAGTATACATAGACGATGGAAAACCACATAGCAATGCAAGGTCGGAAATGCTTTCCTGGCACCGTAGTGACGGCACAAAACTCAAAAATTTAATGACACAAACAGGATAGAAAACATGTTGATTATTCTTTGTACAGCAAAAAAAGACAATGATTGTCAAGTAGTAGCTGTTCGAAATTCCGACTTCTAGATGTTATGCAGGCCTCATACGTCCGGCTCTTTGAAGATCAAACGTTGGAGAAAGTACCGGGATCGTCCCGGACTTTCCCAACAGCTGCCAAGATGCTTGCAACAAGTTACAAGAACTGTCATAAAAGGCTTGTACACCAGGG
This sequence comes from Uloborus diversus, assembly GCF_026930045.1. Classification (NCBI taxonomy): domain Eukaryota; kingdom Metazoa; phylum Arthropoda; class Arachnida; order Araneae; family Uloboridae; genus Uloborus; species Uloborus diversus. Next base: position 70,306,767 of record NC_072734.1, read on the forward strand.
CCGTAATGTACTCCCCCTCCTTTATAAGGAGAAATCAAGGAACTTTTGCAGAACTAAGAATTAAATAAAACATGTTTTCTTAACCTGCTCCGTGTCTTTTCTTTCTGGCGTTTTTTATCGTCACTATCACGTCAAAAAAGCGTGTCCGACCATGCATCACTACGTGGATTCCTATTGTCTAGGTTGGTGGTACATAAAGTAGTCCACATGGAAAGCTAGGGGTCCAAGTAATTATGAAAATTTCCCATATCAACGAAATAAAAATGGGTTAATATGCTAATAGGGGTCTGCGAGCCTTGATCCCACATACGCAATTTATCACAAAAGTTAAAGCATTATAAAACTGCTACAGAGCACTTAAACATTTTCTCCTTATTTACATTTTTATGTAAAATGAATATAAGATTTTACACGATAGAGAAGCGTGTCTTAAATCTTTATATAAGACATAAAATTTTGTTTTAAAGTCCGAGAAAATAAAGCATCCTTTTTCACTCTGTGCGCAAAGAACCTGTTTTGAATATTTTTTTCTGAACCGAATGTCCATCGGTGCTATTACATGCAGTTTAGTTGAAGGCAGTGACTGCCTGCTATAACTGCAGAAGATATTTAAAGCCACGTAACCTAAAAATGACCAAACTATCGAATTTGTTTTATTGCTTATTTCCAAACTTCAAACTAATTCAATTACAAGGAAAATTGGATCGTTTAAGAAACCATAAATGGTTTGACGAATCACAAGCTGAGTGAGTAAAAGCAAAAGCAGAACTTTTAAGTGCTTTCCCTCAGAAATTGAATTTTTTGTGTGTGTCTGTTTGTTTGCGTTTGCACGACTTTAAATTTCTTAGGCCTTTTATGCAACTTTAAAGTAACATTAGTGATAAAGTAATAAAGTATAAATTTGAAACTAAATAAGTAACTAAAGTTTTTTAACATGTTTAAAAAAAAGTATTTTCTTGATTTTCAACATAGCTGAGCGCAGCATATTTTTAACAAATATATATAAGAAGATGACTGCTTAGCTTTGCACAGCTGATCATTGTGTTCAGTAAAAGGGAAAGATTTTAAAAATATGTGTAAAGCAAAATAGAGTTAGAAGTTTTTTTTTTTCGCTTTTTTTTAAAGTGATAATTCTTTTTTTTTTTTTTTTAATTAAAAAGAAGAGGCCTTGTTATTATTGACTGAAACTAAGTTATTGATTGCTAAACCAGAGAATATACAATTCACACAAATATTTCAAAACATAATTTGTTAAAGTTTATCATTTTATTTTGAAAAATTGTTTTTCACTCTATTTGACCGCTTAGGTGGCTAAAATTTTGAAGACAAATATTAAAAATATTTTGTCAATGCATGAAATTCACCTTTGCAATTAGACAGTGGTTGGAAAAACTACATTTTTTTGTAGCGAACTACAACTACAACTACTTTGTTACAAATGTAGTTAACTACAACTACAACTACTTTTTTCAAAATGTAGCAACTACAAACTACTTTTGAAATGTAGTCGCTACTTCGCTACTTTTCAAAAAATAAGTAAATAAAAAGCATACAATTGGTTGTCCCTCAAAAAATGAAAGTCATTCTTTCAAGTGCCATACACTCCTGTATTTTTCTTTTTGTGTCAAAACAATCGTGAGAAAAAGTTTCATATAATTTGCACAACGGCAACCCGTGCCGACTTGCATCTGAAAGTGTAAAACAGTACTTGTATGCTAGACCACATCGGGGGAAAAAAAAACTTTTTTTAGAAACTCGAAATTTCTGTTGATAAAACGTTGCCCCTGTACCCAACACCCCATATGTGCCACAAGAACATTTATTCAAATTAAAAAACATTTAAATATGCCACACTTGATCTAAAATTTATAATTTTATTTAAAAAATTGTTTTTTTTTTCCAATTATTCAGTTATCTTTTAAAAAATTGCATATAAATTTAAGTTGAATATCAAGTTAAAAAATTACTGCCGAACATATTTACAGATCAACAATTACAAACGAATAATAAAAAATAATATATTTTAAATGAAAAATTTAACTAAACCTGGAAAAAAAAAAACAGATCTTTGAGTACTATGTGGGAGACTTAAAAATTGCAGGAAAACAAAAATTTCTATTTAACTGTAATTACCTACTTTTCTACTTTACTGTTTATATTTTTTAGCTTGATAATTTCGTAAAATCTTTAACATTTCTGAAAATATGTATCAAAAACTTAATTTTTTGAAGAAAATTATAAATGTTAGGCACGTGTGGGATATCTAAATGGTTTTTAATTTTGAGTTTATAAAAAAAAACATTTTATTTTAATTTGGCCTAGCATTACACAAGTGCTGGTTCACACTTTCAGACATAATCGGCATTTGCTGCCGTTGTTCAAATATTATATGATTTTTTTTTTTTTTGACGTAAAAGGACAAAATATAAGAGAGTGTGCAACTTGAAAAATCAACTTTCGATTTTTTTTGGGGGGGGGGAGACACAGTAATACACACACACACACCGTAAGAGGATTGAACAAAAAAAGATTGATAAATTAGCTCATCAGAAGACATTAAGAAAACTGTCCGTTATCATACTCTCACACACTGTAATGCTCGTATTTATTGTTAAGTCCTCCAGAACAGTTCAATTTCATCCTTTTCTATAGAATTTTCAGTAGCTTCTTTTTATTTGGTGAATATTGTCGAAAATTTAAGCCTCGCTAAAATATTTGTTTTTAAATCTTCGGTCTGTTCATATAAAATTCACCAAATTTTCAACTCGCGAAATCACCAACATATTCATTTTCGCGAAAATAAGTGCTTTTTGCAATATGAATATTGGTGAAATATGAAAATTACGACGGCAAAAAAACTAATGGCGTCAAACAGATAGAACGTATGGCGTTAAAATGAAATGCCTGAGGTCAGCTCGTATTTTTATGATTCTTATTTCTTATTGCATCCGCTGATGTCTTGTGTAAAATTTGCGCCAGTCAAATTCGTTTGAACCTTCTTTTTTTTCAGTTTATTTAAAAGTAGTTTCCAGAAATCGCTACAAACTACTATTTTTTTGTAGTTAACTACTCACTACACTACTTTTTGAAAAAAGTAGTGCGCTACACTACAAACTACTCAAAAATGTAGCTACTACAGTAGCGTCGCTACTTGTAGCGCGCTACTTCCAACCACTGCAATTAGAATATTCTATTTTTGTATTCTTATTTTGTTTACTAAATTTACGAGACTTGAGTCTAGTGCTTCTTTAACTAATCAGAACATAAATCAAAAAAAGTATTACGATTTTTTCTTTTAATTTTCCATAGCGGAGTAAACAGTATCAAACTGACTCTCTTAGTTAGTTACCAAAAAAGGGTTTGATATTAGTCATTGTTTCAATATTCTAAGTTAAGAAAACATTCCAAAACCTTCATCGTTAATTTTTATTATTCGGATAAATTTCCGATTTATTCCTTGACAGTTTTATGCCTTTTGCTTTTATCAAATAATTTTAGAACACTTTAAGGAAAATTACCCAGTGATTAACTCTAATTTGGATGACTAAAACGTAAATGTTACATTGCCTAACTACTTTCTAGTACCTCTTGGTAAGAGGTACACAAAAGGCAGAAAATATCGGAAAGGAGACCAAAAGCAAAAGAGGTTGTGAACCTTTAGTCCACATTTACTTTATCTCTCATGAAAGTTTGTAAACGCCGTACTGATGCGCCCTGTAGGGGAGGATGACCCAAAGCGGGTAGGTTTTCGAAGAACGCTCGAAAATTGTAGTTTTTGGATTTTAATCGCAACAATTTCGGTTTTATTTCCTAGCAGGGTTCTTGAATTTCAAAATTAAAAGTGATTTTTGTATTATTTCAAACTCAATATTTATTTATTATTAAACTTAACAAACATGTGAAAAACCCGCTTTACCCTCCCAGTGAGTCCAAAGCTGGTAAGCTTATCTAATTGTGGTTTGGTACATTTTCCAATAAAATATGAAATTATAAATTATTAAAATAGTTGATTAGCTACCTGCCGTTATATAAAAAATATAAAATACTTGTACTTATCCAATTTAAAGTCAGTACATTTGCTTATAAAACATAAAGAAATAACTGAGTTAATTAATAGATTAATTAATTGCCATCCTAAAAAATAACTTTTTAAAGTTATACTTATCCTATTGAAAGAAAAATTCTAAGTCTGACACGATTCAAGAAATTTTAAATAAATATATGATTAAATCCTCTACCCGCTTTGCCTAGAGGCACGTTTTTTATTTCAATAATTGTAACCTTAAATTAATAATTAAAGAAAAAAATAACGAAATGACCACATCGTAGTTTATAGGGGGTTAATATTATTGCACTAAAAAAAATAAACTGGTCTTTGACCAGTCACAAGTTACAAAACTTCTTCTTTTTTTCTTAATGTATTATTTTTTTTATTTTAAGCCTGGTTGCAGAAAGCCGCTTCACTGCTGCTTTGCTGGGACTGATAACAACTCGGGGGTGTTCGGACGTATTCATCGCCGCTAACACACCATTGGGGGGGGGGGAGCATGCGAAGGCCTACCAGCTTTGGGCGACCTGAACATTTTTGTAATTGGAAGTATGATCTAGGACTAACGGTTGCGAAAATAGAGTTTTTGCAGGTTAAAACGGAACAACCTGTATATTTATGTACGCAGGAGCATATAGGGTGGCAAGTTGTTCTCTTGTAAAATGAGGGGTCGTGTTGGACAAAAGGTAGGCAACCATTGATGTGAAGGAAAAACTGCATTAGGAAATTGCATTTTAACTGTTGATTGCAAAGAGGCTAACTTCATTATTAGTTTCTTAATTTTTTCCGAGAATTCATTGAATTGCTTTGTATTTTAGTTTTGAAACTCATTTTCATTTCTCATAGAGGTTTTTTTAACGATAATATCCTGTCTGAAAGTAACGAATTGTTCTCCAAAATAGATTCAGGCATTTGTGCACTTTTTCTTTCTTGACACTAAGAAAAAAGGAGGAAAAAAATGTCGTAAAAAAACCATGAGGTAACCGCAAAACAGAAACTTAGCAGTTACCTCAGTTTATTTAAAAAAAATAAATAAGCAAATAAAGTAAAAACGTAACCAAATAATGGAATAAAAAATAGGGATCACTGGCATCATTTTAACAAAATTACGTTGAAAATTGAACGCTTCATTTTTAGCTTCATTCATTTGATGTGTCAGGTAACTCCCACACATTGATACTTTCCTCTATTCTTCATAAACTTAGATATAAATTTTCTTACTATGAAATTGAAGCTAGGATATTTTAACGTTTCAATATCACGCGTTTATTGCCGATTATTGTTCATATTTCGTGTAGTAAACACATTAATTTCAAGAAATGAAAAAAAACAAGAAAAAATTTATTTCGAGAAAAAAGTATGTAAATTACTCAGATTGAAACGAAAATATTCCGAACTCACTTGGCTTTCACTTAACTCACTTGCATAGCTGTTATAATACTAATGTTGTTACTCAGATTTCAGAATTCAAGATCTTTTATTTGGTAACATGTTGAGTTCCTATTTAGCGAAGAAAAACAATCTAGTTTTGTAAAGTACAGTTCGTGTTCTAAAAAGTAAAATATTAGTACTGCAAAGAATTACTACACCCAGAAGATCGAACTACTTAATATAAAAGGTTGCGACTAACGGTTGCCAAAATATAGCTCTTTAGCAAGTTAAAGCGGAACACCCTGTATATAAAATCGTTACTTTTTACCCAAAATCACACTCAGAAGAAGAGGTTTGGACCGTGAAATATTAACAGACACTGACACGGACGTTTGTCACCTCTAAAATACATTTTTAAAAAGTAAAGGAGTTGCCAGAATAAACATTAAACTTTTAAATAAACTAAAATGTGTTCAAATAACAAAACTGTGTAACAACAATAAGAAAATGAAAATACAGAAAAGTTTGTTTGAATATAATATTAATTTGACCACCCTCTGTAAACAAACCTAGAAACATGTGTTCAGTTAAATCAGTTAAATAACGAACTGGATGCTTTATGATGTATCATATTGAAAAATTAAAAAAAAAAGCAGCTCCTAATTTTAATAGTGAATTTTTATTATTATCAATTTTGTGTACCATTGAAGTGATACCATAGGCGGAGATGACGGGGTAGTATGATTAAATAGGGAGCATTTTGTAAAACAATTTCTATTGTGCGTATTTTTTTACGATTTGTTGGAATAAAATAGACATGCTGATTTGGGCAGTAGGGTAATAATTTTTTAATTCAGTCTTTTGTTTATGTTATATATACATATATTTTTGATTTTCAGTGAAATATATGTAACAATTCCGTGTTTATGAATATCAGAAAAAAATGATTTTTTTGTATTGTATATGCAACTTTATGTATCTTCTGCTTATTTTAAAAAACAATCTCTGTCCGGTATTCTTGAACAATGTCCTGGTGAATTTGTAGCTATAATTTTTCCTTTTAAGTTTTAGAACTTGACATACGAAAGCTGTGATCATTTGAGGCAGTGAGAAGCAAAGGGATGTAAGTGGACAGTTTCAAGTTTTGAGTAAAACGCGTTTAAAGATAACATCCTAGGCAGGCTTTCATTGAATGTCTTTTCTAAATCATGCTGTACAGCAGCACCTGCCCGGGTTACTAGTACCATCTCTTACTTCAAGACAGAATAGAGGTTTCCCTGCTATTTGTACTGGTTATCTCGAAATTTTTAATTTTGCTACTTGCATCCCTTTGCTTCTCACTGCCTCCTTTGTGGAATCAGAGGCCATAATTTAGTCAAAAACAAGTCAATAGCTACACATAAATCGCTATTATATAGAGTTGTTTACCACAGGTATTCTTAAGTGCGCCAAGAGAAAAATAATCAGTGCACTTTAATCTGTTTATGTATTGCATCTTTGGTGTCTCGGGAGGAGTATCGGATACAGAAAAGTACAGTAGGCTCCCTGTTTAACAACTTTCTCTATTTAAAGACGACTTTTCACGGTCCCAGATGGTCCACTGTAGTGTTAAAAGCATTCTATTTAAAGACGCTTTCTACTGAGGACGATTTTTTTGTGGTCCCTTGAAAGTCGTTAAACAGAGAACCAACTGTATTTCTTTATACAAGTATCTATACTAGAGCACCCAATTAAACTTATCAAGTCTCACAACCACAACGCAGACATAATTTTGTATTTCGGGGAGAAAGTTTGGCCACAACAATGTTTAAATGCATTAATATTAATTTACTCAGATTCTCAACCTCCATCTCCTTCGCTGCGCCCCGGCTCAGATCTTTACATCCCGAACTACAACTAGGTTAACCACATACAGTTTTCTTAAAGTAATTAGTAGGTTTAGTCCTGTGCCCTAGAAATCAGTGCGCAACGAATATTCCTTCCTAGACAGGTCACATTCTCTTGAGCGAAGTCATAATGATGACATAGGTTCTCATCCATTATGCAGGAATGATGGAAGAGGTTTAGGTCCTATTGGCATGAAAATGATTGTTTCTAACTTAGGGACGGTTTTGACACGGGATGATTAAGTAGTCTTAAGAAATCGAATGAGAAATTTGTTACATGTTGACCTTCAAATTGAAGGCAATTTAATGTTAATTTAGACACATGTTTGCTACATTATTTTCCTTTCTCGCAACTATTGTTTATTAAAACATCAGTGCATCACTTTCAGTTTGGAAAAGGTAAATGTTTAGTACTTCTCTAGCACAGTAGAATCCCGAAAACTCGGCCTAAATTGGACTGAATTTGCAAAAAATGCAGGGTTATCGGAAATACGCGTAACATTTTTTTCTCCTGAAAGTGGTTTCGTTCTGTCACGATGAGGATGTTTTTTTCCAGTCAATTTCCTGGAAAAAATGCGAGTAAACATGCGTCGAGTTTCCGGGACTCTATTATTGTTTTGAAAATTCTAGCATAATTAAATAATAGGAATAGGTGGTAAAACGTGTTCCGTCTTAATTGCACTACAATAAAAGTTTATGGTAACTCCAACACTGGTTTTTAGAGTTTCTTACCTATTCACTGCTATACCCTTAGACAGATCCTAGTACATTAAATTGAAATATAGAATTATTACCTTTTAAATTGAATTATTTTTTAATAATTATGTATTACGTTTATTAAAAATTAAGCAAATGTTAGACTGTTTGATAGATACAAATGTGGAATGCATTTTCTCATTTTTTTCCAGTACAAGTTGAATGTTTAAAATACATTCCATACATTTCAAAATTGCTAGATTTAATTTCTCAGATTTTCAGTTCAGGCTTTTTATTCAATGTCATTTTGACGCATTTCTACATTGAGAAAAATTTGGTAATAAACACCGATTTTCCATTTTTTTCGAATGATGCAAACAAGTTAATTTGCTAAAAGGGAGGGAATATAAAACATGACCATTTTTAAAATCACTTTTCTATCAATTCGACCATTAATATTTCTTTTAGCATTATTTGTACTTGGAAGATGTCAGTCCAACTACTTTCCCGCATAATCCATTTCATTTTGTAGCAGAAAAATCAATAATTGTAAAGCTTTTTTCAGAAACAGTCAACATTTACTGCCATTTACTTCAGTGAAAACACACATATATTTGTTGAATTAGATCCATAAAAATTGAAAAGTCCTTAGATCGTATCATAAATATATCCTTTTATAAATACATGAAGCGTTTTATGTTTGCTTTCAAGCAATCCTTATGCGGAAAACTATGTCAAAAACAGAGTGAAGAAATGTATTCATTTTCTCCTATCTTACGTAAGTTACTCGCACATAAAAAAAGATAACTGCGTACTTTAAACTACATTTAATACATTAAAATGATACAAAAAAATGTTCCTATATTTAAATGTCACAAAGAAAAATTGTTAAATAAATGGTTTCTGAAGAAAATATACTTGTTAATATTATTATATAATAACATCGAGAAAACATTTTTTTTTACCACATTAAATGTGCTTTCATGTAGTTTCATTACCTTTTCTGTCCCTTAGTGTACGATCTAAAATAATTTGCTATACATTTAAACAGTGTAGGTAAACTTAGATTACATTCAAATCTTTTGTTCGTTTGACATCAAAAGATAATGCAGAAGGTCTAATGCTTGACTTGCTGGTCAGGTTATACTATCAGTTTACTGCTTATTTTTGCAAAAAAATTGCAACAATATACAAAGCTGCACGATGCAAAGAGTAAAGTTACTTTTGATTGCTCAGTTGAAATTTTCGAGCTTTCTCGTCTTGAATATGACTATTCTATGCGATATAAAAATAATAAAAGTATTGTGATGCTATGAAGAGCTAAAATAGGGGGCTTTTAACGATTTACAAAATGTCTTTTTCTGGCTCAGAGTTACGCATCTTCAACTAAAATTATTTATTTACATACATCATATTCCATCTTCATATTTTTATACATTATATTTCTTCTCTTTAAAAAACATCTAAAGTGTTATAAAAACTTTGATCCAGGTTAATAATTCATATCAAACGGTGTTTATAATCATTATTTCTTAATTTTGGGGAACTTCACAATACTTTATGAGTTTTTCGTTACAGCAATAGATACAATAACACTAAAATATCTATGAGAGAGCGAAAAACAATCTGTGCTACAAAGTTGTACTAAGCAACTGTGCAATTTCTGTCAATTAGCATTTGGCAATGGGATCATTTTTTTTCCGACAGATTGCATTTTTAATTTTGCTTAGTTGTGAAACTCGAGGTATCGTTTTTTTCGCAAAAATCCTTTTATTGATCAAATACTACGCTAATTATAAAGGTTTATGGTGTATGTGTGTATGCATGTGTTAGTAAGACAATATACAGAGAAACGATTTTAATACGTATTGTAATAGTTTGACTACGGTCTCGATGATGTGTTTTTTAATTTCGCCAATTCTCCCTCCCCCCCCCCTTTACTATTTACAAAAAATATTTTACATGGAAAAGATTTAAATACTTGGCTTCTCTTATAAAATAAAATCTACCTACCTAGTTTAATCGTCAGCAATAATTATGTCATACAAATGTTGTCTCTTCTTTTTGTGACTAAAACAAAACACTAGGTGCTTGAATTATTAACTAAAAAAATAGGAATATTTGTCCTTAAGAGCTATATTAGGTGATCAACAGAAAAGAAAAATAAAGGCAGTATTGACAAAGTGTTCTAAATTTTAGTGATAGGCCCGAAAAAAAGCTTCAATGAAATTAACAGAAAAAATGTCAGCTTTACTTAGATTAATTTCCTGTCTCTGTATCAACAAGGTGACAATATATATATATATATATATATATATATATATATATATATATATATATATATATATATATATATATATATATATATATATATATTTGTAACAGCTGTATTTTAAAAGTTGAAAATGCCTACAAATAGAAATTAAAACAGAGGAATATTTTTAAAATGTGGCAGTAATTTTTAGTTTATAAACAGCATCATTTTAGCGGTGTTTTTTCTTAAGCCAATACCAATTCTAGAGAACAGTTAATGTTTGAAAAAACTCACATTCCTTAAAATTATTTTACACTCATGCTCCAATCTACAAAATGAATTTTGTGAGATTTATTTTAAGTGCCGTTTAATGCGATTAGTTACATCCTAGATTTATCTTTTTACCACTTGCGTTTTTTTTCCTTCAGCTTCCATTTTAATATGACTCATATAATGGAATACCAACGATTTTAAAACCTTTAAAGAACTAAAGAATGTAATCACAAGAAAATTTGAAACAATAATCTTGCATTTAGCTTTCATTGTGTTGGGAGAAGTAATTAAATGATTTTTTATGATGTTCAAATTTTAATTAGCTATACTTTAATTCTTTACAAAACGGAAATAGAAAAAGACAGCTTCTTAATTGCTCCAAGAAAGATAAAACTGCAAGTTTTATTTGCACAACTACAAAACTTATACATGCTGTCAATTGAATATTGTTTTCCTTCAAAGAATATTATTATTCAGATAGAAACTTTTCAAACGATTCTTCATCTTTTTTTTTTTTTTTTTTTTTCATTTTATAACGATACATTTCTGGTACTTAGAAGGAAAACCTATTTTTTTAATGGAATAATGGGGTCGTTTCCGAAAATTTAAAAGTATTTTTTTTTCAGAAAGAGCATGTTTAAAAACAGAAGAGTTAATATTTTTTAAAATAATTTGACAAAGTTTAATGTTTTTAAACTTATTTTAAACGGTGCAAATTCATTGTTTGCGCTTCTGAACTAGGGTGGAGTGAAAAAAAAATCGAATTTTGAAACGCTTTGGGTCTCAAAAGTTGCCTTTTAGCATCAATAGGGTACTCTTAAAATGTTAGTCTCCTAGGATAATATCTTTAAGTTACAAAATCGCCCCCAAAAAGTCCAAAATTTGAAAAAATCGATCTTTTTTTTTTTACTTTTTTTAAAAAAAATCTAAAATATATATAATTTTGCAAATGATTAGCGGTTCAAATTTCACTTCTATGTTAGGTTAAGATCTCTTAGAAGTTTTAAGTCGATAGAAAAATTTCTTGAAATTTTCTAAAAACCACAAAATAAACCAAAAATCAAATTTTTTCTTTTATTTTTCACTCGACCTTGCAGAATAAAAATAAGTCAAGTGCACTCAATATAAATATTTTTAACACAGATTCTAAAGTTATCTATCAGTTAAATTTTTAATTTCTTATTCAGATAGTTTATGACATTGCATTTAAGAGCTTTTGCTATACATCATTTTTGTGTTTTTTACACAATAATGGTACAATCCAATTAATAAGCAAACAACAAGAACAAATATTTTTTTTACCAGTTAAAGTTTTTCGATTATGAAAACCTTTGTTACCAAATTTTCCACTAAGCGAGTCTGAATTAACTCGACTCAACTTAAAAACAGAGCCGCCTCCTTTTTAGGACGGAGTGAAAAAAAATGAATTTTCGAAATGTACAAGTGATTTTCTTTGCAAATGAGAAAGAGCAAAAAGCACATTACAACTAATGCTGAATATCATTTTACTCTGATACAAGAACCCGGCCAAAAAAACACAGGACATATAAAAATTCCGTGCTAAGAAGCTGAAATTATAGATTATAACATTATTAATTTCGAAACAAGTAATGAGCATTAAGTAGCCACTTGCCAACTTGGTTTGATGGTACCAACACCATGACTGGTGTGACAGGAGGTGTGATTCGCTGTTTAAAGTTGAAACTAAACCATTTAGTGGTTGATTTTATTTGCTGTATGCAAATGAACTTACTTTGATTGAGACATTTGATGTAACATTTGAACGGAAAACCGAAAGGACCCACAAATCTTTTTAGTAATTATCTGAAAATATATCAAAACCAGCGAAAATTTACTAGTGAAGTTAAAAAATGTATTTTTAGAGAAAGTCCCTTCACCTTTGACTGGAACAGATCTTAACCCACATAAGCAATATACTGGTATTAAATTTGCCAAGATGTTTAATCTAGAGGTTGCTCAAAGAGCAATATACTCTGTATACACAGAGCGACCACGATTTCACTCTGATCCTCAGAAATGAATAACTTTAATAGACAGGCGGCAATCGTTATCAACCTGGAATGTACTACAGGATGAAGTTTTTTAGTAACAAGATTACTTGAGCAATCTCCAGATGAAACATCTTGGAAAATTGTATACGAATGTAAAATTGATGGGAACTAAGATCTGTTCCAATCAAAATCGAAGGGGCATTCTGAAAAGAAGATATTTTTTAACTTCACCAATGGCAGATTTTTGCAAGTTCTGTTAGTCACTAAAAATACAGGGTGATTATAATTAAAATTCCACTTTCAAAACGCTGTAAAAAATAAATCCACTTGTCAGAATGACTTCAAATTTCAACGGAGTATTATCGAAAAAGGGGGAAAGCGTATGGCAAAAGAAAAAAAAATAGTTTGAATTTTTAGCAATAGATGGCGCTGCAAGTGTCAGAATATGTAAATCAAAACACCTGTCATGAGCCCGACTCGTTAAATTTCTTATAAAAACGCCAAATATACACTTTTTCCTTATTTCGCATCTGAGAAGTTCACTATGACTGTCTCAATGAAAGACTTGGCCGTTCCGATCACCTGATCTTAACCCATGTGACTTCTGGAAATGGGGCTATCTGAAAGCTGTTGTGTTCAGTGCTCTGATTGCAAACTTTGCTGAGCTGAAGGCATGCATTGCGCAACACATTCTAAACGTGACCCCGGAAACACTTCAATCAGTGGTGGAACATGCTGTTTCTCGATTTCAACTTGTTACAGAAAACGAGGTACATTATATTGAACATCTTTTGCGCCAGTTTCACGAAAATAAAAGACCGATTTCATTTTTACTGATGCTTTTTATGCGGTTTTCGGCCTCAGGACAATTTAAAACCCATTTTTCCCATCCGATGTGATATGACCTTTCCGTGTTGGATGGGCTTACTTAATTAACAGTATCAACCAATACCCTCATGCACGTTGAGTTGTACGGTGTTTTAACGTATAGTTTACACCTTAGGTAATATTTTATGATTTATTTGTCATTTGTAGTCGACCACTAAAAAAGTGATGATGCTTACAGCGCCATCTATTGCTAAAAATTCGAACTATTTATTTTTCTTCTGCCATCGAGTTCCCCCCTTCTTCGATAATATTCCGTTAAAATTTGACGTCATTCTGACCAGTGGTTTAATTTTTACAGCGTATTGAAAGTGGAACCTTAATTATAATCACCCTGTATTTGCAGACCCCTTCGTTGTTCTGTTCAAATTTTGCATTATATGTCTCAATCAATGAACGTTCATTTGCATATCGCGACGAATGACTCCTCCTGTCACACCAGTATTGGTATTGGTACCGTCGCAACCAATTAACCAATAACAATCAAGTTGTCAAGTGGCTTTTCAATAGCTGTTAGGAAATTAATAATATTATACTGTATAATTTCAGTTTCTCCGAGCAGAACTTTCATGTACCCTGTGTTATTTGAACCGGGTTCTTGTATTCATGATATTTGATAGGAGTCGAAATACAATGTTTTTTTGCTCTTTTTCATTTGCGAAGAGCATCACTTGTACGTTTCGAAATTCGAAAGTTCATTTTTTCAGTCTACCCTAGAAAGAAGGCGACTCTGTTTGCAAGTATAGTAGATTTAATACGAACTCGCGTAATGAAAAATTCGGTAACAAAGACTTTGGTAATCGAAAAATTTTAATTGGTAAGAAAAATAAGTGTTCTTGTTTGGAGCTTGTTAACTGGATTGTACTATCATTGTATACATAAACTACAAAAATGATGTGTAGCAAAAGCTCTTAAATGTAATTTAATAAATTATCTAAATAATAAAATTAATTTTTTAACTGATAAATAAGTTTAGATAAATAAATACCTTTGTGCTGAATAGTAAAGTCAGAACAAACAACGTAAGTAGATGCACAAATTTGTAAATTACCGCAGACACGTGTTTCGGCGTTACAGGGAACGCCTTTTTCAATGCAAAAAATAATGAGCTTATGGATGAAAAGACATCCGACAAAAGCCAAGAGCAGATAAGCATGCAGCTTAAAAGATAAAAACAGCGGATTAGCCAAACACCAATGACAAAGTTATAAACCGATAACAAACCAATAGGAATGCAAGCAAAGGCCAGGAGCTTTCCCTTAGGTACGAACCCAGAAAGAAAGAATTCAATTGGACAAGGATTAAGTCGAAGCTTAAACAAAAAGAAAAGAAATTGTCAGTAACCGTGAACCGCAAGAAAGGAAAAGCAGAATGGAAAACCATGAAATAAGATAAACAAAAACAAAAAATATTCGAAAAAAGGAAAAATAAAGATAAATAGAAGAAAATTGGGGGGGGGGGGGGTGTCAATCAAGACAAAAAGGTAAAAATAAACAAAGGAAGATAGATAAAAATGAGTGGGAAAAAAGGGGGGTATTAAAGATATGGGAGCCAAATGTTAGAAAAATATGGAACTGAACTAAGATCGTTAACTAAGTTAGAACTGTTCCTCAAAATATGAAACGATTCCCAAAAGTCAAGATCTGATGAATTGGGGCATTTTTGGATAATCTGATAAGAGTTAAAATCAAAAGAGTGATTCGAATCCCAACAATGTTGAGCAATACTAGACTTGTTTAATTGTTGTTTTTTCACATAATTTTGATGCTCTTTCAAGCGAATTTTTAAAGCACGCCGAGTCTGTCCAATATAGGCAAGTTTACAACTACAATTAATTCTATAAATTCCACAACAATTAAGAGGATGAATAGGATCTTTAAGAGAAGAGAATGAAAGTTTATTAATAGGAGAGAACACCACCTGGAATTGGAAACGTTTTAGAATCTTAGCAACCTGATAGCTTACAGATGGAAAGAATGGCAAAACAACCAAATTCTTTTTGATGAAGGTTCGGTTAAGAACATTAGTTTGGGATTTATTTGAAAGTTTTTTATAAATGGAATCAATCAAAGTTGGCGGATAGTCTCTATCAATTGCCACAGCTTTAAGATAATTAAGTTCCACTTTAAGAAGTTCCGACGAAGAACAAATATTAATTGCGCGATAAACAAAAGAATTGAAAGCAGAATATTTTTGATTTGGAGGATGAGACGATAGTCTATGAGGAGGTAAAGAGACAGCAAAAGGTTTGCGATAAACAGTAGTTTCAAAACCAGTTTCAGTACGAGAAACAAGTACATCAAGAAATGAAATGCAATTATTCCGTTCTTTCTCACAAGAAAACTGAATATGAGGATCAATGGAGTTTACAATAGATAAAACCTCATCACTCTCAAACTGATTCTGGTTCATTAGAACAAAACAATCATCAGCATACCGAACATAAAATTGGAACTGAAGTTTTTGGAACAGCTTAACCTCAAAATAATGCATGTAAATATCACTAAGAATGGGGCTAAGTGGGTTACCCATAGCCAGACCATCTAACATAATATAAAAATTCCCATTAAAAACAAAGAACATTGCTTAAGACAAGTACGGGTAAGGAAAATTAAATCCTCAATTTCCGTATTGGTGAAATGAAATTCAGAAAGTCTTCTACGAAGGCATAACAATGAACCCTCGACGGGAACGTTCGTAAATAAAGAGTTCACATCAAAAGAAGCCATAAAAGAATTATTTGGAACGAAACTATGAATTTTTTTAACAAACTCAACAGAATTTTTAATAGTAAATAAATTGTGACTCCTAAGGGGAGAAAACACAGAGACTAAATATTTTGCAAGTTTGTACGAAGCCGTACCAATATTGGAAACAATCGGCCTGAAAGGAATACCAGCTTTATGCACCTTAGGTAAAGCATAAAATCTAGCACAATTAGCAATAGATGGAACAACAGAGCGTTTAACATTTGAAGGAATAGACTTAACAGACTTGACAGCAGATGCAATAGTTTTTAACTCTTTATCACTAGGATCTTTAGAAATTTCAGCATATGGTCCAGAAGAAATCAAATCATTAGTTTTATCAACATAAGATGATTTGTCAAGAACAACAATTTGGCCACCCTTGTCAGCTTTGGTAACAACCAGATCAGAATTCGAAACTAAGTCTTTAACAGAACGGCTAACAGTATTAGCAAATACAGGTTTAGAAATTTTCGAGTTAAAGTCAATATTAGAAGCTATAAGATGCCGAATCGAATCTTTTTGAGAGGAAGTTAAGGCACTAAATTTAAAAGCTTTCTCAACAGGAGCAATAAGCTTTGAAAAAGAAGGATTAACACTCACAGCAAAATTATCATTACATTTTAGAGCCTCAATTTGAGAATTACTTAATGGAACGCTAGAAAGATTAACAACAACATTCTTATTAACAACAGGTAAATTATCAAGAGGAACGACATGAGAAGATTTACAAAGCATAGCTAATTTCTTTTTCAAAACAATTTGATGTTTATCAGAGGAACGAAGGGTTCTAGACCAAGAATTTCTGTCAATAATGTTAAAGTTTGGAATGGAATTAGAAACCGAAAGATGTAAATCATAAAGTTCACGTTCAATAAACGATAAATGTTTCCTAGTTTCCTGGATCGAAGCTCTGAGTAAAGCCAATTTCGACCGAAAGATTACTTTGTCAATTTTTACAGAACGTGGTAAATTACATTTCAAAGAAATAAACTTCGGAATAATTTTCTTGCGCCTACACTCTTGAAGAAATTTTAAATGGTTCAAAAAACGAAATTTTCTTAATCCGAAGATTGGCAAACCTATTGATTTGAGACATAATCAAAAGCAAAACCAAAACAAATGAAAATAAACAAAATCAAACACTAACGGAATGAATAAGAAACAAGAAGTAAAAAGTCACGATCAAAATACAACAATAGACAAAAATTCCGAAAACAAAAACAAAAACACAAATTGCATAAAAGACGGAAAATGAAAACGTAAGGCCCGTTTAAGCCAAAATAATAAGATAAATAAATACCTTTGTGCTGAATAGTAAAGTCAGAACAAACAACGTAAGTAGATGCACAAATTTGTAAACAAATTTGTGCATATTTACAAATTTGTGCATCTACTTACGTTGTTTGTTCTGACTTTACTAAATAAGTTTAGATTCCGTGTTAAAATTATTTATATTGTGTGCACTTGACTTATTTTTGTTCTGCAAGGTCGTGTGAAAACGGAAGAAAAAAGTCGATTTTTGGTTAATTTGTGGCTTTTAGAAAATTTAAAGAAATTACTCTACCGACCTAAAACTTTTAGGAGATATTAATCTTACATAGAGTTAAAATTTGCACCTCTTAGCATTTTCAAAATCATATATTTTAAACTTCGTAAAAAAAAATCAAAAGAGATTTTTGCAATTTTTGACTTTTTTGGGGTGATTTTGGAACCTAAAGATATTATCCTAGGAGGTTAATATTTTAAGGGTATCGTATTGATGTTAAAAGGCTACTTTTAAGACCCCAGGCGTTTCCAAATTCAAAAAAATTTTTTTTTTCACTCCACCTTATTCTGCACGTGACATCACAAATGATGAAGAACCATTCACTAATGCCATTAGCAGAGCGCAATATTTATTTCGCATCTTTACTCACATGTGTTGGCAACGATATGGTTGAGAGCAAAAACAGGGCGCAATATTTAATTCGCTTCTTGATTATCATAACGTAGAAACACGGTAGACAGATGCGCCAAAATGCATCATTTATGACGCCATAAAGACCATTCATTCTTCAGTTTACAAACTTATTTTAATTGCAAATTATTCAATTATGGCTTTAATTTTGTTATATACTGCTTTAAATTTGAGAGGAACTAGGGAACCAGGCCCACAGTAGTTTTAATTCAAATATAATTTTTATTTATTTCAATTAATTTATATTTTCAATTTGCACAAAGAATATTGCGGGTATTGTTTTGCGGATATTGTTTTTTTTTTAAATTTACCCAATAAAGAATAATGATACAAGAAATAATAGGTTCTAAATAAATATAAGAAATGAAAAGCATCTCTGAGCTTTTATGAAAACATAAAAAAAAATAAATATAAAATTATACACTAGAGTTCTAAAAAAACTAATTAAATAAAATTAGTAAAATAATGCGTATTAAAAAATAATTGCAGAATATCAATATGCATACATAAAGCATTAATATATCAGAAATTCTGAAAGCTGGATCATACTCTTTTTTGTTGACTTGTAATTGTTCTGTTGAATCATTCTCTTCCGAGTATTTTTATAGGTTTTTGCTTTAACCTTAATAGCACAGTATTAACAGCAAGATGAATTGTTAATAAAACATATATAAGATTATTTACAGTTTTTTCCTGCGGAGGGTGGAATTAAACTCTCTGGTAACACTGACTGCATCATAAGATGTGGGGCTTTATTGTTTTATTTTCATTCCAATAAAACCCAAACTTGGTTACATCTAAAGGCCCTGCTAAGGTACAGGGGAATTGATTCAGTAGTACAGTTGAGCAATACTTCTTAACACATGTTGGAAAGAATTGCAGGAGCATGGTAGAGAGCTGATATTGTATTTATTTCTAATGGAAATGACAAGAAATTATTGTGTGTAATGGTTGCATTCGCAAGAAATACCTATTTTCTTGACAATTTTTTTTAATACTACAGCTTCTAACAGTTGAAATTCTGAAGCACTCATATATTGTTTTAATGATAACTCTAGTGTACAAAAAACAGTTTCCGACTTTTTTGGTAAAGAGAAAGCTTACTTTTTTGTTCCTATTTAACTTGTTGAATGGCAGTCGGAAAATGCATCAAAAGCCTGAAAAATTTTAGATGATTTTCCGTAAGTGCTCCTGAAGATAGATGCCATCCTAAAGCTCTTTTCCTTTCCACAACACCAGCACATGAAATGGCAACCTCTGTTCTTTAACAAAGATTGCCAATAAGAATTCTTTAGTTTCTGACCTATAAAGTATTAATTACTTTTTCCCCTATTTTGCACTGAATCATAAGCAGGAAGATAGATTCTGTTGCGTGCTTCGTCCTGGTTGGACTCGGGCATTTCAGAGAAATTTATTACTTGACTCTAAGATTTTAAATAATGTTCATTTTCGTTTTCAGAGTTACCAGACACCAGAAGCTGATTGGATGCAGGAACGGATATGTTACATATTACATACTCTGAAATGTACTTTTAAAGGTTCTTTTTATTTTCAGGAATGGCTATGACACGAAACCACTGGTTTGGTACCTAGTGATTTTTTTTTTTATGAGCGAAGAAGACTTTCCTGAACTTCTGGTTTTCAAGTTATGAAAACGACGGTGAGATGTACCGATCATGTTTAAGGTCCACTCGTGTAGTTTGATTATTGGAGAGAAAATTTTATTATTTTTTATTTGGAGATCTGCAAAAATCTTTGCTGCATTTGAAAGTAGTGTTTGGGGACATTATGGACCAGAGTCATTCCATCGATAACTTGAACTTTGTTCTTAAACTAGGGTGCTTCTTCTAGAGTTTTGCTGCAAGAAGCATCATTTTCAATTACATTTACGAAATCGGAACTCTCGCTTTGCTTCAGTAAACCATTTTGATGAAACCTAACCTAGCATTGGGCATATTGTTTGGGAATGATTTTTAGATGTACTAATATCACTTTTGAGCTAACGTTTCCCAGGTTAAATGTTTTTTTGGTTTTCTTTTGCTGTTTTGCAGTCGCTATTGAAGACATTGCCATTGCAGGACTTCTCCGGATAAGAGACTATTCACATTTTCTTTAACTTCCACTGAAATTTTAATGCTGCTTATGTGGCAATAGCCTCGCTCACTATGTTTCATAACTCAGGTGTAAAATCTGCAAAAAGGTTATCCTGATAGTTTATCATTTCCGTAATTACTTCGTACTTGCAAACTTGCATGTTTTAATTTTTTAAAAAAAGCCATTGTGACCTAAGCAGTTATAATGCGTTTAAAGGTTAAATAATTAAGTAATTACTTAAATGGGACATTGTTTTGATAATAGTACGAAAAAAAACCGCCAAAAAAGAAGAGCCACAAAATTTACTTTAGTTTATGTCGAGTCTTCAAGGTACATTCCGCAAACTTTTTTTTTTAACGCTTTGATAATAATTAAAAATTTTTAAACGAACTGGATAATATTTCAGATTTTATTGGTTCCCTAAACAGTTAATTAATTTTGATATTTGAAAAAAAAGAAAAAATGCGTATTTTATTCAAAATTTTTGCTTGTTTGTGAAAAATTTTGGTCAAAAAAAGTTTGTTTTGCGCATTTTATTCAAAAATTTTGCTTGTTTGCGAAAAATGGAATTTTGCTCAGAAACCAACAAAGATAGGTCCATAATCATATTTAGCTTTTACGAAACCCTTGTTTTGTTGCGTCGATTGGCCACTTTTTTCAGTGTTTTATTTCAAATACTTCGCGAGTTATGAGTGTTATAGTAAACGGCTCCCCCCACTGCTTTCCCCCCTCCTTCGGGGTTGTCGACCACCCAGGGGGAGACGACATGTGGTTTCATAATCACTATAGTGCCTGTGACATTAATCAGAAATAATTTTGCGTCAGGTCTTCCATGCATGCTCAGAACTCCCCTTCAGATACTGAACTATACTGCAAATCGTGTTCGAGCTTGCTACGATCATTTTGTTTTTCAACGCGTTAACAATACTTAAATAGTGTTTAACAAACTGAATAATTATATTTAGGACTTTATTTGAAAAAAAAATCAAACAATTTTTATTTGGAATTTATTTTGGTCAAAAAAAGTTTGTTTTGCGCATTTTATTCAAACATTTTGCTTGTTTGCGAAAAATGGAATTTTACTCAGAAACCAACAAAGATAGGTCCATAATCATATTTAGCTTTTATGAAGCCTTTGTTTTGTTGCATCGATTGCCACTTTTTTCAGTGTTTTATCTCAAATAGTTCGCGAGTTATGAGTGTTTTAGCAAACGCTACCCCCACTGCTTTCCCCCCTCCCCCGGGGTTGTCGACCACCCAGGGGGGCGACGACATGTGGTTTCATAATCACCATCGTGCCTGTAACAATAATCAGAAATAATATTGCGTCAGCCTTTCCATGCATGCTCAACCCCCTTCAGATCCCGGACTATTTTGCCTTCGAAACATATGTTTTCCATATGTTCTGCAACTCAAAAAAATAATAACAATTTTAAAAATTCAGCACTTGAGTGTAGGAAATCCTCAGAAATATGATAGTTGAAAAGTTTCACAACCCCTAAATCCACAGTTCTATGCTTACAGCTCAGCTTTTAGTTTGTTATTTATGTTGACAATTTACATCATAATACCTAATCTTATTTATGTTCGTTGAAGGCAATTATTAAAAAAAAATCTGACTGTTTAGGGGGGCCGTATTATCTCATGTGTGAGTGGCTAGGTGCGAGATATCTTTCGGTTTTTGTTATTTATTGACATTAAACTAAGGAAAGAAAGCCAAAATGCTTCTTTTGTAAAGCACTGGACTTGAAATCTGACAATGATATTGCGCTTTATGTGTCTTTTCAGATAAAAACTTTGCAGCGACTGTCGCCAAAACCACAGCTAGAACTATTTTCTATAAGAATCCAACTGCCTACTAGGATTTTATTTATTCTTTTTTTCTGTATAATGTATATTTGTACGATTTATCATTTAATATTTTTTTTATTCACCTGTAGCACCTCAGACAACTATCGAGAAAAGCACTAACGAAGACAGAATCGAAGCTAATTAAAAAAAAAAAAAGTTACTTTTATTCACAGGCGATTCCATTATTTTAATAACTTCTTATATATATATATATATATATATATATATATATATATATATATATATAAAGTTTCAGAATTCAAATGATCTATGTATGTATATATATATATATATATTATATATATATATATATATATTATATATATATATATATATATATATATATATATATATATATATATATATATATATATATATATATATATATATATATATATATATATATATATTAAAAGTTTTAGAATTCAAATGATCTCTGAAATTTTTAATTCGAATTATGTTTTTCGCAATCACGAGTTGCTACAGGACTCCACTCATTGGAGGCTATTGTTTCTAGAAACGGTTCATGTAATCCCAAGCCTGCCCCTCCTCCTAGGCGGGGTAAGTGTGTGTATGTGAGTAAGGACGTGTTTGTGTGTGGACGTGTGTGTATGTAGGAGTGTGTGTATGCAGGACTTGGACGCCACCGCCAAGGAGGAGGGGATTCCGGTGGACAGTGTTGCTAGTGGGCGCTAGGACCAGAGGAGCCGCTCATCCTCCGGTGGACGGCGGTGCTGCGGATTCCCTTGTTCCATTCGGAAAAGGAACCGGACATCAATTACTGTCAAATGAAAGCAATAAGCAATCTTGATTTCTCAAAAAAATGGCCGAACTGTTTAGCAACACTTCAAGCATGTACTTTAGAGAAATGCAAAAGGAAGATTTTGCAAATCTAATGCTTACTTCTGCTTCATTGCGACATAGGACAAAGTAGAATTTAATAACAAAAACACTGTCTAGAGGGAAAAAAAATCGACTAAGTTAAAAATAAATTTGATAGCGTCGTTTATGATGCTGTCGCTATATTAAACAACTACTACTTTAAATTCGCTGCAAGCAAACGTATCTAACTTTCATTTTTTCGTCGTAGGGGAAGCCTTTAATAAGGTTCGAATATGACTAATTGTAACAATACTCGTACAACGAAGTTAATGTTACTGATCTGAACAGTTCAGCCATTTTTTTTTTTTAAAATTAGCTTCGATTGTGTCTCTGTTAGTGCTTTTCTCGATAGTTGTATGAGGTGCTAGAGGTGAATGAACAATAGTAAATGATAAATAATGTCATAAAACTTTAAAAATATATCTGGTTAAAAAATATTATGTCACGTAATAAATAAACGAACATTGAAAAAAAAAGAGCAAACTTCTCTTTTATTTAAGGAAGAAAATATAATTTTGGAATTTGGAAGAAAAATGCGCAGGGCTTCGTGGTATTACCTAATTAAAACAATTTTAAGTTCATGATTTTTTATTGATTTTACAAAACTTGAAGCAACAATTCATTTTTCAAAAAATGTTTAGGTTAATACCACTATCATAACATTAAACGAGAATTCTTTATAGTTCCGTTTCTTAATGACTGAAGAAACCTTCTAATGCTTTTTTTCTACTTCAAAGAACCTCATAATCGGTAAAAAAAACATTTGAGAGAAGAAAAGAAAATCAAACCGAAAGAAATGCTTTGTTGCTGTTGCTTCTTAAATAAAGTTGAAAGATACTAGCTTAATTAAAAAATACCAGGAACTTCTTTCGTTTTAATTAAGTAATTTCTTTCTTTAGGAAGATGCGAGTAAATGGGTGAGTTAAAATGAATGTTTGTATTAATTGACTTTAAGAAATGAGGTAAATCAGTTACTTCATAATAATGAGAATGAGATTTGATTCAAATAAAAGTAATTAAGCCGTTTTCTGGATTTATTTCTTTTTTTTTTTTTTTGTGAATTTCTAATGAACTTGTTGCATTTTTTAAACGAAATTGCTGATCATTAAAAAAAAAAAAAGAACAGTCATTGCAAAATGATTTTTATTTATTTACACACACACATGCGCACACGCACGCAAACACACACACACACATATATATATATATATATATATATATATATATATATATATATATATATATATATATATATATATATATATATAAATATATATATATATATATATATATATATATATATAAAAATAAATATATATATATATATATTGTAAATGTCATCATCAGGTTTCATAAAATCTTCGCACAGAAAATGTATGAAGTTTTTTAATATAAAAACATTAAATAATACATTTGCATCATATAAATAAAGTGTATTAAAATTCTTTCGCAGTCATTAAATGCTCAGTTTCTGCAATTCCTTCTTTCACATAAAGCCATATTAAAACTTAAAATTCAGCAAATGCGGCAAAACATTTTCATTTCAAAATTTTTACTTGAATCTCTGAACTGAATTGCTCTCAGAAGGTTACCCGAAATGAACTTACAAAACAGTCAATTGAAAGAATTAAAAAACTGTAGTTCAAAAGATGAGATGAGTATTTTAAAGTTTATACAAAAAAAATTCTCTTTTTAACCAAAAGTTGTTTGACATAACTGCTAGATATTACGAAACAATGCAGATTTTTTTATTTTATGAAATGTATCCCCAAAAGCAATAAAATGCGTACATTCAAAACCTGTGCCATGAAAATTTGTTGTACAAAAAGTGTACAAAAGTTATCTTCAGCCAATGAATATACCAGTAATTTTGAGAAGCTGTTGGAAAGGATGGTTATTAGAGCTTGTGGAAGACTTGATCTCAAATTAATTTTAGCAAAATAACTACATTGCTACTTTAAAAACAGATCATGACTAATAAAGTATCGGTATTATAATTGACATTTTGGTATATCCCCTAGCAAACAGGATATTGGGAAAGTCAGCGAAGTTAAATAAAAATGGAATGATATTACTTTATGTTATCTAGTTTTTATGTAAAATTTTCTCACTTTAAAAATGATATCAAGAAAACATCATTTCATGCTTAAACTTTGACACATTGTGAGCATCAAAACACTAACACATATCCTTTTAATGAAAGTATTAAAAGTTTTATAAGTTTTACAAAGTTATTTCGAAACATTCGGATAAGCCGGATCACAAGCATCGATCACAGATTTGTGTTTAAGAAACGGATAAAATAATTTTTGCTTCAACTTTTCTAATCAGCAATCAGCTGTTAGGCTATTCCATGGAAAAGCATACATTTTGTCCTACACGCGCTAACTTCTATATTTCATTGCAAAAGGATCAGTACGCAAAAATTCACGCAGACATACTTGCATGATTTTTTAGGCAAAAGCCTGAAAAGTCGTGCAATTCTTAGGCAAAGACTTGTTTATTAAACGTTTTACATGCTCCTAATAAAGCAAAGTATAGAGCTGTCATTTTTAATACAAAATTTCTGATTTTTATCAGTGGCATTTTCCCCTAGTTTTCTTCTTTAAAACTAAATAGTTTTCAGAGAAGCATTAGGCCGTGGTGACATGATCGGTATGGCACTGGGCTCGTACACTGTTAAAAATTCAGGAAGATTTTCCGGTAATTGTTACTGTAAAATGGCGGACTTAACGCATCGCTGATTTCTACGGTAATTTCTACCGGAGAAATAAGCGATCACAGCGCCAATTGGTTGCTGTGGGCTACCGAGGAAACCGTAAAATTTTACACTAACATTTGATTTTTACGGTAATAGTTACTGGCAACATGGACGCCAGTAACAATTACCGTAAATTTTCCGGAAAAGCTGGAGGGTTCCGAGTTTGATGACAGCTGTTCAACGATCCTCCGTGTTCACTGATGATGACAGGGCACGCAAAATATGTCGTGGTTATAAAGTCTTCCACTTGAAACAATACCTCTGGGGGTGTTGGTCCAAGAGTTGAGCGGCTTCTGGCTTGGATTTAAATTTCAACATGTTGATACATGCTTCTTCTATCTATCGTGTGCTGCCTGAAACAACTTATACTTCCTCGTAAAAGGTGCTCGTTAAAACGGAACCCGTCCCTCACTGCCTGAAATCGACTAGTAATTGCTATTTGGGCTCAGTCCGCCGGGTGTATTAGTAACAACACCAATAATAATAACAGGAAAGCAAAGTACGTACATTACAATGTGCCTAATTGGTCAAGAATCAAGGTATTTTACTAGGTAAGTAAATTTTTTGTATTTTAGATCTAAACGATTTGTCAATGTAAGGAAAAAAAATTGACCTACACGCTTCCGTAGAATTTCATTATATAGCTGAAACTGTAAATGAAGCGTACTAAAAGTTATTTCTAATTAAAGGAGCCATTCATTTTTATCTTAAATTGCTGTTATTCAAGTACATTAGACAAGACACGTTGAGTTTCAATGCTTAATTGATTTATAAAAGCAATCTGTTTAGCTTTTAGCTTCTTTTTAAGCTTCCGGTGGCAGGTGTTTCGTCCTATGCAGTTTGGCTTTTCATGTGAGCATGAAACTTTTTACTTTCTTAAACTACCTTCTAATTGCCTCAAAGTAAATTGATTAAATGAATTAAATTTCAAAAGGAAAGGAAATCTTAAAAACATTCGGTCTGGACTGCATTTAAAATGAAGTGCATCTAAAGATTAGCTGAATTAAGATGAATGTTATATCACAGAAAATTAAAAAGAAATATAATGCTTGTTTTGAATAAACTAGGCTCTGAATCTGATTTAAAATATTTTAACAAATATATTTAGCTATTGAAAAGAATGAACGTGCAATGAAAATGCTTCAGAAAGAATTTAAAAAAAAAGTTCTAGTGTGTATTATCTCACACTAAATTGATAATACACCCTAATAAAGTGATGTTGTTGCTGTTGTCTTGTATCAGTTTGGCTGGTAGTTTGGTGTTCGCTGCTTAACTTTTCCAACTTTACTGCAGTTTAGTGTGAAGTACGACTTTCAATAGGACATGCCATAAGGACACATTTATAGAGGAGGCAACCATTCACAGCACAGCAACACATTCACAAAAAGGAAGGACAAGGATAGAAGAGAGAAAATACATCCATGCCAGAGCCGGGATTCGAGCCCGGGACCTCCCCATCGCAGTCAGACTCCTCTGATCACTAGATGGTAGAGTGATACAAATATTGTAAGAGACACATGTGAAGGTCTAACAAAGCAGCTAATAAAACAGAACCATTTTTTCCATTGACAAAAATAAAGTAGGCTTGAACTGAATATTTTTTACCTAAGTTCTGATATAAATTGTTATATGCTTATATTCCTACTAAATTGTGCTACTATTAAAGTCCTAAAGTTTTTAACGATGAACATGGTGTCACTGAATAAATAAGCATACAAAGATTTGAAACGTAGTACTTTTTGATTCCAGCTACTTATAATATCAATTAATTTTACATACATTAGTAAGAGGTAACCAACGTATTTAAAACAAGTTTTAGAAACTATTGCATATACTTGTTTTAGAGTTACAAAAAACCCCATAATGACTCAATCTTTATCTTTACTAGTAATAAAGCTGAATGTCTGGATCTCTATCCGGATATCTATCGGGATGTCTGGATGTCTGTGACGTGCATTGCGCCTAGACCGTTCGACCGAGTTTCATGAAATTCGACAGAAAATTAGTTTGTAGCGTAGGAGGGGAAAGCGCACCTCGAAGCGATTTTTCGAAAGTTCAATTTTTTCTTCTTCTGTTCTAAATTTAAGATAATTTTACCGAACAAGTTATCATAACATGGACGAGAAGATTATCATAACGTGGACAAGCAAATTACCATAACATGGGCGAGCAAATGAACATAGCAAATTGGCAAGAATTTCAACAACTATTATTTGTAAATATACAGGCGAACCAAATGACCTACTAATGTTCTACGACGAGCAAAGCCGTGCAGGTATCGTTAGTATAGTAATATTCTTAATTTACGACAAGGTATAAAAACATATATTATTGCAGCTCTATTAAGAAATCAGAGTATTTAGATTTATTTACATAAATAGCTTTCTTTATTATTACGAATACATTTTTAAACATATATTTTGCTTTATAAAGGAATTAAGTTTAAATAAAAATTCCTGAATTAATATTTTTTTCCTTAAACAAAAATCAGCAAAACGCATTCATTTTACCTTAAACAGTTTTTTGTCAAAACAAGTAATTATTAGTTTATGTCTGTCACATGTAAAATCATTAAAATACGGAATGTGATATATACACGCTTCCTATAATGTTATCCCTTTTAGCTTCTACTATATTATGAGTTAACTATGTAATTCCGTTTCAGGAATCTATCACTGTATTCACGAAACCCTATAACTGAATCAGTTGAGATTTGAACAGATTTTACTAATTGAAATACAAGAGTAATTGAGTTACTAATCGCTAAAGATAGTTATCTCAAATCCCCGACATGACAACTCTAGTTCTCAAAATGGAGCTAACAAATGCAAGTTGATAAATCAAAACACAATTAAATCATATAAATGGTAATGTATCCCTACTTTTCAAAAATATTAGTATACGTGTTTTTTGAAAATGTGTTTATTATAATTTAAACGTATATTAGCGATTTTAAGATGTTTTTAGAAACTTGGCTGTGATATAAACCGAATTAACAATTTTGTGTAAGAATGATTTTTTATTTTTTGGGGGAAATCGATTCTCTTTACGCCTAGAAAGTTGTAGTAATACAAAGTGTAGAGCAAAGAAACAAACTGCAGTACTATTAGAAAATCCCTAGGAAACGAGGATTTCATAAACTGTCCTAGAAACAGATAGAGCTTTCTCGTAAGTAAGGTTTTTGCATTACTCAAAAAAAAAGTTGTACTACTAACGAGAAATTTTAATGAAAACAAATTTCCTGGGAATTTTCTGATTGTACTTCAGTCTTTTTACACTAAATAATTATACGATGATTCGAACAGACAGTCAGTTCAGTTTTAACGACGAACGAAAAAAACCAAAATTACTCATTTTTATTTTTCTAATGTGTTTCATCTTTTCGGAAAAACTAATAATAGTTTATTTTTCTAGCTCTGCAATGGATCTACAAGATTTCAAGTTCAGCAATGAAACTTATAATTTACGTCTTAAATCAGTGATTCTCTACCTTTAATCCGTGGACCCCTAGAGGTACATGAGCAGCTACTGAAAATTAATCTATATCTTTTTTATATTTGTAATTAATTTTGCAAATGAAAACTTTTGTACTTCATTTCACCTAATATAACTGTTGTGAAAATATCAATTTCTATTGAATGTGGTCTTCTTAGTATTCAGAAGGGTACCAATGGACCTCGGTAGTAAAAAGCGCCATTTTATTCAAGATATGAAATTTAGTGTGAACATTTAGCTTTACTACCCTTACGGCGCTACGCTGAAAGGTTGCGTGGGGAAGTATAGCGAATCGGCAGGAGACGGCGTTCTAGTGTTCATAAAAAAATAAAACTCCTGGATAAGGTAGAGACTCAAAATGAGCATCTTGCTATACAAAGTAATTAAAAGTGTTTTCTGGCCACTTGTTGGGGAAATAATTTTTGAATTTTCATGTGTCCAATTATGTAAAGAGTTCCTTAAAAACCCTCATTTTTTCAAATGTCTCTAAAATCTATTAAACAAAAAAGTGGAAGCGCTCCTTTTCAGGGAACGTAGTGCTCAGTGGTACTAATAAACTGCAGAAAAATGAATTTTTTTTGAAATTGACATATGTGAGAAAAATCAAAAATATTATTTTAAACTTTTTTTTCAAAAGACTGTGGAAAAAAAACTAAAGCACATATTTCAAACTGTAGCATATGTTTTTAAGCAAGAAAAAATATCCTTTTAAATAAAATGAACTGCAACAAAATATATTTTACCATTCCTGAGATAATGTTCTTTAAAGATTTTGACAAAAATCCCAAGTGAGAAATCATGACAGGACCGCCATCTTTGGCAACCTGTGTCTCGGCCCAAAACTTTTTTTGAGCAAAACAAAAAAAACAAAAAAAAAACCGTATTTCTTAATTTTTTATGAATTTTAACATATGTTAAATTCAAAAAAATCCGAGACAATCATATTACAGCCCTTGTTGAATTGACGTGTATTCTACCTTTGGTAATGTTTAACATGCTGGGAAAAGCTTGACAAGAATCCGGTAACTTAACTACTGGTAGGAGTGTCATTTCGGGGGAATGTAGAAACAAAACAGTGGTTAACAATGAACGTTATCTATTCGAATTTAGGGTTAATCCACTGCAGTTAGTAGGTTGTTTAGGCAATTGCTTCGTTCAAATGTAAAAACAATTTTCACCCGTCATATCTTGATGAGCGATTTTCCAGTATACAGGGTGAGTTTGATCGAATCTGCCATACGAAAGGGGGTGATAGAAAGCCCAAGCGGAGCATAGAACTACCCATTATCGTGTCCAATTCTTAGCTGTAACCGAGTTATGTTAGGTATAAGGAAACTGAGTAAAAAACAAAATTCTGAGAAAACGACCGAGAGAGAGAGGAGATTCTGAGATTCCTGTAGAACACAAATAAGTACATATTTGGAAAGAGCAGATTAAATCCTACGAAATGACACTTTTCCATCAAGATAGTCGCATTTTACAGCGAGCTACAAGCTTTGAAACATTGTACACACTCAGATTTGAAATGGTGTCAAAGTTTTCAATTGACATTTACAAGAACAACCGTATGAGCTACAATCTGGAAAACCTACAAAATACTGACCCATTTCACTAGCTTTCAGATGATACAACAGCAAATCATATTGGGCTTCAAGTTCACCAGAAGTTCAGACTTTTGTTTGAAACAGTGTAAAAATCTGTATTCGTTGAAAAAGAAAATCCAGCGAAGAGTCGAACTTTTCTGTTTTATATTTTCTGTTTCAAGTAAGCATGTTGCTTTATTTGTTTAAGATAATGATATCATTGTATCAAAATAATAGTTTTAGCATTTTAAGTGAAAAAGTACATGAGATAACAATAAGTAGATATAAAAGAAGCATTTCTTTCCCGTGCTTTTCACAAGGGAAAACTCAACACTAAAAAAATTACACTAACATCAATGAGTACATTTAACTATTCTTCAAAATTTACAATACATGCTGAAACTCATCGCCACCACACCTGATACATGCCTTTGCCTTTTTGTGAACGGCAACAACTTTTGCTCTAAGCGAAATTTCATTTATTAGTTTTACTACTGTTTCATCAAGTCAGTTGCGCAATTCCGGGAAACTGGCTACTTCTGCTTTGTAAACTTCTTGTTTTAAGAGTCCCCAAACAAAAAAGTCCACTGGAATCAGGTTCGGTGATCTAGATGGCTAAGGAATGGACCCATGCGACCAATTCATTGAAGATACTGTTCAGTCATATAAAATTCCGAACGACATTTGTAAATAAGCAGGGGCTCCATCGTGTTAGAAAATGATTTCCGCTCTCTCTGGAGCAGAAATAGCATCAAGTAAGCCAGGCAAATGATTTTCAATGAACTCTAAAAACACCTACGGATGAATCAAATGATCTCCGATTACGCCAAACCAAACATTTAAGCAGAAACGAGTTTGGAACGATGAGCTTCCGGTTAAAAAAGGATTTTGTTCAGCATAATGACGCCAGTTTTGCAAATTTATGATGCCCTGTCTTGTGAACAACGACTCATCTGTCCACAGTACCTTTCTTAGAAAATGGTGTTCTTCAATGTCTCGGGCTAGTAGCCATTTGCAAAATGTTACCCGCTTTTCTAAATCTGAATAGCGCAATTCTTGTACTTGTGTGAAATGGTAAGGGGCTTGTTCTCTTGCAACCATTTCATAACATTACTTCGTGAAAGTCAACCTTCTCCAGCAATCGTGCGTGAACTCACACTTGGGTTTACCTCTACTCGGTCCAGCACATACTCCTCAATATCTGCAGAACCGTTATCCTGATCCATTTCCTGGTTTGGAGAGAGCGGAAATCATGTTTCAACACGATGTTATCAATGCTCATTTTCAAATGCCGTCGGAATTTTGTGACTGAACAGTATCCTCAATGGATTTGGCGCATGGGTCACATTCCTTTGCCACCTAGATCGCCAGACCTGACACTACTGGATTTTTTTTTTGCTTGGGGATTCTTAAAACAAGAAGTTTACAAAGCAGAAGTAGCCTGCTTGCAGGAATTGCGCAACTGGCTGGATGGAGTAGTAGTAAAACTAAGAAATGAAATTTCACTTTGGACAACGGTTGTTTTCTTTCGTAAAAAAAGAAGGGCATCAGGTGTGGGTCATCTATTGTAAATTTTGAAGAATGATTAAATGTACTCATTGATGTTAGAGGTTTTTTTTTAATCATTACTGAGTTTTCCTTTATGAAAAGCACGGGAAAGTAATACTTCTTTTATTTCTGCTTATTATTATCTTATGTGTTTTTCACTTAATAAAATGTTAAAACAATTATTTTGATATAAAAATATCATTTTCTTAAACAAATAAAGCAACATGCTTACGTGAAACGGAAAATTTAAAACAGAAAAGTGCGACTCTTCGTTGGTTTTCCTTTTTCAACGAATGCAGGTTTTAACACTGTTTCAAACAAAAGCCCGAATTTCTTTTGAACTTGAAGCTCAATATGATTTGTTGTTGTATCATCTAAAAGCTAGTGAAATGGGTCAGTGTTTTGTAGATCTGCTCGATTGTAGCTCATACGGTTGTTTTTGAAAATGTCGATTGAAAACTTAGACACCATTTCAAACCTGTGTGTCCAATGTTTCAAAGCTTAGAGATCGTTGTAAAATGCGACTATCTTGATAGGAAGAATGTCATTTTGTAGGATTTAGTCTGCTCTTTCCAGACATGTTCTTGTTTTGCATGTAAAATCTACAGGAATCTCAGAAATCGGTCATTTTCCCAGAATTTTTTTTTACTCACTTTCCTTATATCTACCATTCTTACGGTTAAAGAATGGACCCGATAATGGATGGTCCTATGCTTCGCTTGGGCTCTTCTATCACCCCCTTTCGTATGACCGATTCGATCAAAAATTATAGTGTACGAATTGCAAATAATTAAGGACGAAAGTTTTTACAGATTAGATCCAATTCAGACGCGTTAATATATTTGGCAGTTTTGAATGTAAATACAGTTCTTGTCGGTTTTTTTTTAAATCGAAATTGAGCCCGTCGCGTGGCTTACATACGGGTTCATTGTATTTGATGGCGTAACTAAAATAAAATGTTGTTTTTCTTTTCTTTTACTGTAATTACCTTTTCTGCGAAAAAGTTTCAGTTTTATAGCCATCCGTTTCATGCCTATTTTGTTTGTAGGTCTTACAGGAATCTCAAATATCGTTTGTTTTCTCAGAATTTTATTTTTTTACTCAATTTCCTTCCGTCTACCATAATTTGGTTA
The DNA here is from genome assembly GCF_026930045.1 of Uloborus diversus. NCBI lineage: Eukaryota > Metazoa > Arthropoda > Arachnida > Araneae > Uloboridae > Uloborus > Uloborus diversus. The sequence goes on from NC_072734.1 coordinate 70,340,246, forward strand.
CTGTTAAGGATTTGTCACGATAATGGATGGTTCTTTGCTCCGCTTGGGCTCTTCTATCACCCCCTTTCGTATGGCAGATTCGATCGAAGTCACCCAGGCATATATAAAATTAAAAATAAAATCCACTGAAGTTCTAGAAATATTTGAAAACACTATTTTATGTTTAGCTACAGTTGTTTCTAATTACTGTTATAATCATTTCAGAAACATTCTTACCAAAATAAGTAATCGAACCAACTTATGGGAAAGCAGCCATTTTGTTCCGTACGTAGCAGGCAACATATTTTTATTAAAAATAATAAATTATAAAGGCAATTAAGAAAATGCTTTTCATAAAACACTACCCACTTGTTTATGATTTTATAAGCAGCAAAACTTTGTTGATTAGTTTTTTTAATTATAATTGAATAGAAATGTACGAGCTAAGACGTGCGGACAAAATGCCCGTTTTTTCCGTAAAATGACTGATGGATTAAAAAGTTTAATACAACAAGCCATAACAGTCATCAAAGTAAGAGTATTAATTTCCCTCATGGCTTTAAAATAGCTAAGTACTAGATAGAGAGATAGAAATTGCGCAATCTAAGTAGTAGAATATAACACTAATTCCTTTGAGAACAGAAAGATTAATTAAGGAAAGATAGTATTTCAGCAACTCATATTGTAGACTAACTGCATGAACGGAATAATCGCATTATTAATCATCAAACGATTTGCTCCATTTTGAGGAATATGCACTTTGTAAATTATTCCTTAAAACTCAGAAATAAATACATATTTCTAGAATTCGAGGTAAACATATTTGTTTATCCTCGTTGATTGAGTAATTAAAGGGTATTAGGATTTATAAGCATTTCTGGGAATAATTAATAGAACACTAATTAAAATATCATTTGAGATTCTGTCACGTGGCTTCGAGGTATAGCAAATGTTACTTCAAAATTTCATTTTAATGTTGGCAGCATTAATGAATCAATCACGTGTTTAGTGGTTGGAAACCATTGAGAAGGAATACTAATGGAGGGAGCCATAGCAAATGTTTCAGTGAAATAAGCTTGGGAACCAATGTTTCCCAGGTCAGGTGACTTGTTTGGCTGGGAAGTTGTTGCGTTTTGGCACGCAATCGCTCTTTTGGCATTAAATATTTTTCAGACGACGCGAGGGCGCTTATTATGAAGTCGGGGCTACAAATCAGAGCAACTCTGGCTCCAACTCCTTCACCGCATAATAATAAATAAATAACGGATACAAATACAGGCCTATCATTCAAATTCCCTCTCCCCACTTTTTTCCGGATTTTTAAATATAATGTAATTGCGTTTTTCACGTATTTTGATGTTTATTCCTTTAAATGACGGGCATGTACAAATAGTTTAAAGTGTTCTGTTATTGACTGTTAGTTTGATTCATATGTATTGTAACCAATGTTTTGAAATGATTTCATACGCAGGCATACTAGTATTTAAACTGAATCATAAAAATAGCAAATCTTTATTCTTGCGCATCTGCTGTTCACCGGAGCTTGGCGAGAAGATACTCGCCAACAAAGCAAATGTACACAAAATACTTAAGAGCAGTTAAAATAATTAGTAGTTAAGTAAAAAGTGTTTTTATGGAACTAAAATGTTATTTGCACTCAAGATATACAATGTTTTATAACTTTTATAGGTAAAATAAGAACAATAATTTAAAAATTATAAGCAACTGTGGAATATGTACTCGTTGAATGCATATAAATGTTATTTTTTCTTTATTTACAAGTAAAAAACATTCGTACATGCTAGGGAAAAGTTACCGGACTTCCTGGTGTGGCTTTTTTCTCACAGTTTACAATGCTAGAATACTGCACTATTACTATAAGTCTAATTTTTCCCTTGTACATTAAAGGTTGTTATCATGCATGGCTTCAGCGGTTACGGTCAACTCGAAATTGCTCCCCAAGTCATTTGGTACTGTTGCCGTATCGGGATAGTAGGGTTGCACTCTCTCCATCTATTCCTTCTCAATGTTGGAAACGATGCATTGTGTAAGTTATAGTTATGACGTAAAGACGTTACAAACACATATTTCAACTTAAATTTTGTACAATTACGATAAGACATGGGTTTTGCGAAATTTAGCACAACGTGAGATTTATTCCATCTAAGGATGAACACGATGTATTGTGCATGTTAGTTTTATCACGTAAAAATGTTACTAACACATATTTTTACTTTAATTTAGTAATTTTGCAATCACGCATGCATTTTGCAAAACTCAGCACGACGTGAATCTTATTAAAGTTTGAGATTTTTTTTTAACAAATGGTATACACAATTTAACAGTTATCTATTACGACACTGATTTTCATGATTCTTGTGTCATTGGTAGCTAAAATAAAATAAGAAAAGTACGGTGAAAGATTCATGATTTAAAGTTCTAATTTAGGTTTCCATGAACAGTGACTTCAGTCAGATCTACTTATTGTCTGTTTTGCCCATAATCGGAATCGCCCTTTTTTCTGGTTTAAATCAGTTTGTAGACATTGTTTTGATGCAATTTTGTTGGGAATTCCAAATAATATTATCAATTATTTGTTTATTTTTATATATTTGGCTTTAATTAAATCCCTATTTTATTTTATCTTGAAAAGTCACAAATGCTAATTTCAATGCATGTAACGTATTTCCCGATCTTAGACACGTGCATGCCTTACGTCATGAAATGACGAAGTTTCTTATCCATTTGATTGGCCGCCGTTCTAACATCGGGAAATGCGCATTTCATATGCAAATGACTCTGGCTGACTATATATGTTGCTTCTGTAGCTCAGTTGCTCTCTCTCTTTTAAGGTGCCGTATTTTCGTTTCACAGTCAGCCAAGTCGGCTGCTAGCCGTCATGCTCTCGAATAGGCATTTTATAACTGTAAACTTTATCTGCAAACCTTAAGTTTAAATAACTGAAACTTCGATTCCATAAATGATACTTCATTTGTCATAATGCAAATTTACAAATAATGGTTTTTCCTGTTTTACTAAACTATCTCTGCTTCGAGAGAACTTATTTTGCAATATGATATTTCATATGTAAATAGCTCGCCTAGGATACCACTGTATCATAATCACCAAGGAGGAAATAAAGTCATAATTTCAAATACAGGTATTGTTTTCTGAAAAGGACTCCAGTTACACTCTGCAACTAAATAATGCACTAATTAAATTCGTCATCGGTGCGATAACTTCATTGATAAATCCTCATCGCAAAATAAATTTAATTTGAAGACAATTCTTTGCACGCTGACAAAAGAGTGCACCAAAATAATTAAACTGGTTAGAAAGTTAAATAAAATCTCAGATATGGGATTTGTTAAGATCGTGTTAGGGGTCTTCGACAAATGCTGTTCCGCTTTGAGGGGAAGGGGGTTCGTGAAATTGTTACAGTTTGTGACAAACTGTCGATAAAATCATGACACTGCATTTAGTGAAGATTCAAATGGGTTCGAAGTAGCGTAGTGGTTTTAGGTGATATCTTCAACTTTTAAAACCTAGCGATAAAAAATAAATTTGGTGAAGTGAAACAACCTAAAATATCTTGATGATATATGAAACATTTTTATTCCTTGACGTTCTGCTTGGTTGGGCCAAAGTAAATGGATTTGGCAGCAAGATATGGCGAGTATCTACACTAGAAAAAAAAAAGATGGAGTAAATGAAGTTCAACGAATTGGTTGTCTCAGATTTTCCAGCTCTCAGCTCTTATCTAAACATCATCATGAATGTTTGGCCCCTACTAGAGGCGGTTGTGTACAGCGACAAGAACCAGGATGACTGAAAAAACGTATTCTTGCTATTTAGAGAATGAGCAAACCAATTACAAGGGAGTCATAACGAAATAATAGGGTAGATCGGGGCACGTTTACGCAGTGCCTTTTTTTCAAAACGAATTATAACTGGAGAACCAACAGTCATAACAGACTGATGCTGCTCTCAAGCACATATTCTCACAAGTTTTTGAGCATTAAACGAGCTTCGGTCCAGCATGCAGAAATAAAAACCTGTTTTCTACCAAGTTGAATACGTTTTGTGAGGAACGTTTTGAAGCTTAATGTTAATAATTAATACTTAGTTAAGAAAGAACAAATAAATAACATTAGCAGAATTTCATTCTTTTTTGAAAATTGTACTTGTATGAACTGAAATGTTATTAATTTTTTTTCACGTTAAAAAAAAAACCAAACTCGGCGACGGAGCAAGTTTATGCGTGAAAGTCGGAGCACCTTTACGCACGTTCTTACGGTGTCTTTACTTCAAAACGTGCCCTGACGCTTTTTTTTCGCTCCGATCTGTTTCAAACCATTTTTTAGTATTTCCAGGTTATTTAGTTTTGAAAATCAGCATTTATGTTTCAATTGAGTTATAAATTCGTATCTTATAGGTTACAATCTTGTAGTGCTGTCTTCATGCCCATTGAGCTTTTACTTTAAACGCTATTCACTCTGTAATAAATTTGCTTTATTTTAACGATGGTAAGACATGTTCAAAACACTAACAGAACCACGAAAGTACCCCTTTCCAAGGCACGTTTACACAACCGAATTGGACACAAAAATAATTTTTTAACGGTCAAAAACACAAACTGAGAAACAACAGAATATCCCAATTTTGACTCCATTAACTGCTTCATAAAATCGCCATGGCTAAAATTTCCTAAGTTAAAACATAAAAAATTAGAAAATTCATTGAAAAAAAAAACATAGATCAAAGGTCGCACAGTTTTATCATCTTTTATTTACTAAACATTGGCGATTGCTTAGTAGTTGTCAAAGTTTGGAACAGCAAGTTTCATGTATTTTTGGTAAAACGATTAAATGCTGAGATATTAAACAAATTTTAATCTTTACACTTATTTATTCTTGTCTCTTCATATCTGGGTGTGAATTACTTCCGTATGTAATTTATAGTTCATTTGAATATGATGGTCACCACAGCTTTGTCTCTGCAATGGTTTTGTAAATTAAGTACTGACAACGTAACCTATAAACTCTTAGAAGAGTTGGCATGCGCAAATAAGATGTGGCAAAAATACTATATCGTATGGGGGGTGTGGGGGGGATGGACGGTGGTTTAAAGCGCTGCTTTCGGGATGGAATGAGACTGCGAATTTGTAATGCACACGTCGGCGCTCCATTTCTCAAGATAAGATTGACATCCTGAGCGATCTCCTTTCAATATAACGTTGAAGAACTGTCTGAAAATTATTCTCAGAGGTTAATATTTGTCATCATGTTCTCCGATCGTTTGGACACTGTTGATGCTATTGATCACCAACATCTTGCCAGTGATCTCCAACAGTTTCTTGACATTTGCAAAAGGTTATAAGCTTCTGCTAGTGATTACACAAAAGGAATGTAATGCAATTGTACACGTAAATTCATTTAAAATATATCTATATCTAGGTTGCCATTACTTAATTTACAACTCTCGCATTAGAATTTTATGTAACAGATATTTTAGAAGGAAATTGAAATAATACTACTGATTTAATTAAGACCATTCTGAATAATATTTCTTGTTAACGAATTTAATACGAAACTGTTTATTCCGCACGAATTGTGTCTTCAATTGTGACTTAATAATTTCCGCTCACTGATCAAACCTAATTAGTCTCACCATTTTCAAAATAACAGCTGTATTGATTGCCACATAATGCTTTATTTTAAGTATTTTAATCGAATATTTTATTCGAACTATCTTCTCGAAATATTCCAGTAAATTATCACTACCTGGTGTTATTAGTGTAAACTGACATCATAATTATCATAAAGTTTTAATTTGTATTTTCATTGCTTTCTTTGTTTATTAAACGACTTAAAAATTGTATTTGGAGGGGCGGGAGGGGGGGGGTGATAGATATCTTGTACTTCAACAACTAAGCCTAAATGGATAATTTTCGAATCAGCATTTTATCACTAAACATGTTGCTTAGCTCTAAATAAACAAAACGTATTTAAATACTGTGTGACATACACTAATGTGTTCACATGTAATTTAAGCAAAAAGAAAAAAAAAAGAACGTCAGTATTAAAGAGACTATTTGCATGTGCACGAATCCTCATATGTATTTGTTCATGTGCTTCTAAATAAAAGTCTCATTTTTTTTTAATTACCTGCGTTTATTTGAAAAATATGTATCACTTGTAGATTAACATCTGCTGTATCTGTGCTGCACGATAGTATTTGTTTGTACTCGCCAATGCAAACCAACTCCTTCCCCCACCGATTCCAATACGAAAAGGTTTATTGCTGATGGAGAGCTATTAACAGAAAGCTGACATCCCTACTGAGATAAGTGGGCTCAGTGAACGGGATAGATAAACGGAAGGAATTGGTAAAGGAAAGTTTTGTGGTACACTGTAAAAGAGTACATAACTCAACTTGGGCCCTGATCCTTGAGATCATATTGGTTTAGAGGTTGAGTCGTGTCCAGTTGCTGACCCTCAGATTGGGCGCTCTCGCTCTGCAGCAGCGACATTCTCACAATATCAGCCCATACAGGGCCTGATTACCGCACAGGCCTTCTAGGCCTGGGCCTAGGGCCCTCTCTTCCTAAGGGGCCCCAAATTACTTAAAGAATTATGCATAGCATTACAACTATACAAAAAATACACATATTTTTAAATTAATAGCCTTCAGGGGGCCTCAAAATTATTGTGGGCCTTGGGCCTCTCACTTTTAGTTAATCGGACTCTGAGCCCATCTACAGCCATAACGCATAGCGTCAGTGCCCTATTTTATAGAAAAATCGCTCTCTCGCTTTCCAGCTCCATCACTTTGGAGAGGGATACGTGGCATTCACTTAGAGAGCACATAACCCAACTTATCGCCCAAGCCTTGAGGTCCTTTTGACATAGAGGTAAAGTGTTGAGTTACTATCACAAAGGTCCGTGGATTAAGCCTCGCCACGAAAACATTGCCCACTCACAGCACGTTCGCATCCGTTAGCCACAGTTGTACCTATATCTGATATATTTTTATAAACAAGTACAAAGGCAATTTGAAAAGCATCCGATCATTTTGTTTGGTGAAAAACTGATGGATATGAACCAATCCTGTCGTGAAACAGAAGGGGAATGTAGAGCAAAGTAAAATGGTTAAGATGACTGAGTCATTTCAAAATGAACAAATCGGAAATTCGTTTGGAAAATTACAGTTTATAATGACAGATCATTGTATTTTATAATAAAACTTTCGTTGATTCGTTTTTATTTTTGGCAGTAAATTTTTGTTTTTGAAAAGAAGAGGAAAATTCCTCCCCCCCCCCCCTTTTTTTTCATGGTGCAAAGTGAAAAATAAAATATTTTTCTAATGAAATATTTTCTATTCTATCATAAAACATATTTTTGATCAAAAGAATCAATAAATAGCAGGTTGAAGGAATAAATAAAAAAAATGAATCAGTAAATAATTAATTAAATCAATAAATAAATTAATAAATGAAGAAAAATACATAAACAAATAAAATAATGAATGAATAAAAAAATAAATAAATGAATGAATAAATAAGTGAATTACTAAATGAAGGAATGTAAATGAGTTAATGAATGAAAACATAAATGATTCATATTAAATGATAGAGTAAGTAAATGAAACAATCTATTTCACTTTACCCCCGTATGTACTTGACTAATTTTACAATTTATTTGAAATACAAACAAGTATAATATTAACTAAATTGATACTGCAATAAATATTAGGATGTCTCAGTTAATATTTAAAATATTAATAACAATAACTTTATCATTTTATTGTAACAAAAATAATTCTTGACTTACAACAAAATATTACATTATGAGTACCACCCACCAAATGCTTTAATCTTAGGTGGTATTTTTTTCCTGACTGAAAAAGATTACATATGGTACTATATAGTTAACATAATACCAGATAGGTGGTACTAAAGGCAGAGTAAATATTTCACCATTTCCGCTTCACCCCATGTTCCCCTACACATAAAATTTTTGACGTCAATATTCCGTTAAAAATAGAACGGCACAAGACGGTGAAAAGGACCATTCTTTAAAATAATCTGCAAACATTGTATACAAGAGTATATAACATGGAACAGCGTTTTATGTTAGTTCTGATATGGATTACAATTTTTAGTTAAACTTGGAACATTTAGAACCAAACATCTTTTACGGAAGCTGAGTTCAAACCCAGTAGAAGAAATGTGATTTGCGGCATGGGAAAACAAGAACAGAAAACTCTAAAACTCTGCGCAAGCTAATATTCACTGAAAAAGGTGTGACTTAAAATCACAATTCTTCCTGTCTCCAGTATGGAATAATCCGATAAAAATTGTAAACAAAAGTAACCATTTGTCATTTTGACCGTTATTGGCCGTTCTAGGTATGTTTAAAGTTCTCATAGAAGCAAAGTAAAAAAAAAACGATGATTTTTTTTTGGAAGATATTTATCAGTATTTATGTAAACAAATCCTCAATCCTATATCAAACGAATTAGTTAAAACCAAAAAAAAAATCCCCTGTTTTGAATCCTTTTACGATCAAAATAATAGGTCTGGCCGTTTTAGTGTTAAAAGTCTTATTTTTTTTTCTGTATCTTTCATAGCATATATAAAGCATCATTCATGAGATGATTTATATTAGTATTCTTCCCGAATTCTGGTTTTGTCGTCTTAAGCTTTTAAGTTGTTATTAGAGCTTGAAATTGAACATTCTATAAAAGAAGTAACGCGCGAAGTCAATTAAATTTATAAAGTCACGCGTGGTGACACATAGAAAGAGAGAGTAGGCAAAAGCTGCCAAGTTCAGGAAACATGCGTTTCTATGGGGCTTGCAAGGCATTTACCTCCAGCCATACAAACATCTAGAGTTCGAGAAACTCATCAATATACAACAGACACTAGAAAACAGCTGAATGTATTGGATTTTATCACAAAGCAGGATCGGCTTCAACAACTTTCAACAACCAGTGCACCGTTACTTTCTGAGCACTAAAATAGACACGAAACATGCGAAAGCAGATACGTAAATTATGATTGACGTAGAAAATTTATTTACTGCCACATTTGTAACTATTTTGAGGTATGTTCAGAAAAACATTCACTAGAAGTTCTACCAAATGACTAATTGTGTGATGCAATCAGTTCAACCGAATACTATCTGCCAGGAAAACAAGAGGCCCATAAATGTCATTAGGGGTGGTGTCATCCTCCATGACGCAACCACAACTTCATTAAGCTCCATCATTAAACGTTTAAAAATAACTGGATTTGAAAGAGAGGTTAGAAATGCATCTATATTACGAACGAACATCTGTTGAGTAGCATGTTTCACGCATTAGATCTTTCTTTCTGTACAGAAATTTTGAGAATAAAAATTATGTAAAAAACTGCTGCCAAAGACATTTCCTCCAAAGCTGTAGATTGTTAACTTTACAAAAGAATCATTTTGTGTCCAAAACATGAAAAGAAATCACAGATAGTATGATCTTAATACTGAATTACCTGTAAAAATTCCAGTTGATCACATTGCAATTGACTGCAGAGACCAGCCGACAAATCAGCCCTCCACCCACATAAAAGGCAAAACCAGGACTCATTTAGTGAAAGGTATGTCTTATCTCACGTTAGTTTACGTTTTATTCATTTTTGTTTACCATATTTCTTTTATTTCAGGAAAATGATGGTTTAATCACGAAATTGGGATTTCTACATACTGGAAATCAATGTCAATTATTTTTTTGCAAATATTCACAAAAAAAAAAAAAAAAAAAATCATTCGCAGAACAAGTTGCATTTTTTTATTCACACTGCATACTTTAACCTTCATAAATGTTTGTCAAAAATTTATGATTAGGATTGTCTGTTCAAACAATAACATCCACTTATATTCCCCCTCCCATGTAAGATTTTTTTATGGCGACATCTATTTCGTAAAGGCTTGTTTTATCACTATTTAAACTTTTAATTGGAGCAAATGAAGTGTTAACTTCTTCCTACTGCTTCTCAGAAGAATGAGGCGTCTTTGAGAAAGCGGATGGTCCCTCTTTTTAACCGTTTTGTTTCATTCATTTACACAACTCAATTAATTTTTGTGTGATTACATCATTAAATAACGAAAACGTCTTTGTTGCATAATATCATTATGATACGTCCTAATAAAGAATAGCATTATTTGTTATTTTGCAAATTATTCCAATGACACTAGCTTATCAAAGTCGTAACTGAAGAAAAATTAAGCATGCCTTTTAAAAATTAATTGTGTGTCTAGTAAAAATGTGCTCAATGTAGTACTTTAATTTCAGTTGTGAAAAATATTTTTGGAAGAAGATTTACGTAAGTATTATTACACTTGAACTACTCTTCTAATACAAACAAAGCCTTTTATAAGTAATTAGCTTAATTTTTCGAATCTCTATTCCCAGTTTCAGAACTATTTTTAAAAATGCAAAAATGTCAAATTGCTTTCTTAAAATGTTGTCCCCACGCCTTGCTTTTTCAATCACAAAATTGAAGAAAGGTATGGACGAAGCAATTCAATAGCGGGAGGATAATGATACAGAAGTTCTGATTGTTTTTTTTTCTTTTTTGATACACAAGAGGAAAGTAGTGTTTAAATGATGAGCAAAAAGAGTTAACATTGTTATGTCTTCGGGAAAGTTCTCTTTAAACATACAAAGAAATTTTTTAATCGAAATTTCAATCCGTTTTCGCAATTTACATCCAACACCATACACTGTAAAAAAAAAAAAAAAATTGTGGAACCTAACCCCATAAACTCAATGGCAGTTTAGCTGTCTCCTCTGCTCTGGAGTAACTTAACTGATATAACTGGATTTAAGTTAAACATTGCTTGTGGAAGGTTGCACCATGGTAATGTAAAAATAGGGTAACGTTTGACGAATTTCCGGATAAGGTAACACCCAGAATTTTCTGTATGCTTACAGAGAAATTGTTTGAAAGGCTACACGTTAGCAAGAACTCAGCTTTCATCTGATTTGGATCTTTTGTCATTTTTAAGTGTGAGTTGACTTTTACATCAAGTTAACTATTTGATGGTTAATATTATCCAGACATATTAAAATGATGAAGTAAGAACTTCTTTCTATACGTTCTAAATTGAAAGTATTCAAATAAATTAATAGGTTGCAATGCTCAAAATTTCGTTATAACAGTAAAAAAACAATGCTAGATCCTTATTACTTTTTCTTTTTTTTTTTTTGTCTTATTTGAATGTTTTGCTTTCAATCACTCATTTTTTTCAATATTTATCAAGTTCAATGCTTTCCCAAGAGGAAATAATGTGCGGGACATCTGAGCGGTCCCGATATCACAAGATGTCAGTCTCGTAGACAGCGCACAAAGCAAGATTTTTTTTACCGCTCGAGCACAAAGACCAGTCCAAGGTTAGTTAATAATAGTTTTGGCGTTTGCGTTGATTCTGATTTTTACGCATGCGCTTTGAATTCTACACAAACCATAGTGCAATGATCCTCCAACAATTTTAGTTGTTAACAAAATTATACTACGCAATTCAGAAATCGTGTTACGTTACTCATTAATCTTTGTAACCTTACACAAACTTTTTACAGTGTGCGTGAGAACATACACATTTAAAATCTAATGTTAATTACAAATGATAAGGATAGAAAAACGGTTCCCGATGTATTGATGTACTTTGAAATTTCCAAAATGAACTTTGGAAACAATTCAACCGATATCTCATCCGTCAAAGTACCCGTGCCGAAAAGTATCATTTTTTTAAAAGAAAACTGTGTTTAACAAATGTATCATGGTACAATTAGAAACTTACTTTCTCTTATTTTTCTAAGGCATGATCACTAAACAAAAAATTCTTTAAGAAGATTATTTTCGATTAGTTACTTAGGACTGTTTGTTTTTCCCATTTTTTTTATTTTATAGACTAAAAAATAACTTTTGTGAAAGAAAAAGCTTTTAAATGTTCAATTTATAATCAACAGAGAATATGCTTCAGGTCAGTAAAAAAAGAGAATGTTTTAAACTCTTCATGACATCTTTTAATTTGCTGAGCATTTTCATTTATAAATTCACTAAACCAGTCCATGAATGATTAGTTGATAAATATTTTTACTATTGAAATGGTAAATTTCAATAAAAAAACTCATTTTTTTTGTGGTTCACATGCTTTTATTTATTTTCCTTTTCTGAACTGCGATTTACTTCCATAACATAAAACTGATGCAGCACATATCATAAATAGCTGATACTAGGTTCAAGTGAGATAGAGAGTGTGTTTTCTAATAATAAATTCACAAGTTTCTCATTTCGTTCTAAGAAACGGGACAGGTATTATCTTACTAGATTTAACATAAAATGTCCCCGAGTCGTTTTAAAGATCAGTTTGCATTGATATATTGGACTTCTAACAGTCCTCATTTTAGAGTGAAGTAGTTTAGAAACTCCCAGAAGATTACCGTGCAAGCGATAGATAGTCACAAGGATTTTTGCTTTGAAGTTCTGTCACACATTTTTCATTTCGTCAACAATAATAATTTATGACTACCGACGTGACTATATGTAAAGAAGAATGATCACTATAGTTTTATCTTAGATAGTGGTACCCGCACGGCTTTGCCCGCAGTTGAAAATTAAAAGGTCATTTGGTTCACCTGTATATTTACAACTAATGGATGACGAATTACTCGCCGATTTGCTATGTTCATTTGGTCGCCAATGTTACGGTTCCACGTTATGACAATTTCGTAATTTACTCTTCCACGTTGTGATAATTTGCTCGGTAAAATTTTCTTAAAATTGGAATAGAAAAGAACAAAATCGCCCATGCTACAAACTAACTTTGAGCCAAATTTCATGAAAATTGGCGTAGCGGCCTAGGCGCTATGCGCGCCACAGAGATCGAGACAGAGAGACTTTGAGCTTTATCATTAGTAAAGATAAAGAAGATAAAGAGAAAAAAAGTATTGTCTAAAAAAAGTAACTTTTCTACTATACATCCCCATTATTTCTTATATCATAACTATTATTAAAGCATTGTTCTACCACCAATCGAGTGGAAAGTTGGGACAGAGGGAGGGTGTTGAGGACATATGGGTTCTGTGTCAAAACTGATACATCCATTGGCAGTTTGGGACGCCTCCAAAGTTGTAAATTAAGTGCTTCTAATTATTTCACAACGTTTTACTCGTATAAAAACGGCCGTTTAAATCGTGAAAAATGCTCATCGGTCATTGCTTTTTTTTTCGGGACGAAATGTTCATAAAACTAAATTTCAGATAGATAGTGTCATATAATACGAACTAAAAACATCTTTTGTCTCTGCTGGACTGATTCAGTAGTTCTTGTTTTCTCATTTGCCACTTGCCGATTTTCAAGGTGAAGCATAGTTTGACAGTGATGTGTAGTAATTTCTTTTTCGATAAAATTCATGATCAATGATTTCTGACTTATTCAGAAAAATAATAAACACATAAATACAATAAATTAATTAAAATTGTTTTTTTTTTTACCCGACTGCGCGTGCGCGACGCAAAGGAGGGTAATGTGTTAATGAGTCTATGTATGAATGTTTGTTCCTATGTGGCGTTGTAGCGGCTAAATGCATTGGCCAATTTTGATGGTTCTTACGTTGATCGATTTTTCTTAACCTTGGGAGTGTCATTAAAGACATGACAGTTATCAAAATTCACCATATCAACATTCAATCGCCATTTTATCAGTTCGAGATCGTGTCGATGACAATTGCAGGTAGCGTTTTCAATGCCTGAATTTGTTGTTTGGTAAGTCTACTAATTCAAATTTCATTTCTAACATGGTGCATTTGTTTTTGTCATGATTCAGGGGACTGAGTTTCGCGACGTATACTTTCTTGACGGGCTTTCTCAGTTTTGCGAGAAAGGTTTGACTGACGACGTTTCCGAGTTTGCTTCATCATGAGTTATACAGGCTGTTTATACAGCTGTGGTTGACTTAAGGTTGTACATTTTTGCTAAAGGTCAAGCATATATAGCTTTAAGTCAATTTAGATCCCCAGAGGGACTAATAATCAGTAGTTTAGACCACCGCAAGTTACTTAATAATCCTCAAAATATGAACTCTCTCAATAAAATGAGAAGATTGCAAAATTTACTGTCTTATCATAATAACTAAGTCAATGAAAATTAAATAAAAAGTGTAAAATAAAAAAAAAATATTAAATAAAAACAAAAAACCCGACTACGTAAAAACTAAAAAAACTGAATATATATATATATATATATATATATATATATATATATATATATATATATATATATATATATATATATAGGCCCTGTAGTTTAGAGTATTATTAAGTACTACTGAATAACTACACCATTGAAATAGTTTTATAATCAATACACGCATAAGATAAATCATAAATTCAAAAGCAGAATAGAAATATCAACAAATGGGTCCCATTCAAGTTTTACGGGGTTTCTTGATTGGTAAAAAAAAGTAATGGGCCGCGGCTGTTGATTCTTCTATACTGCTTTTGAACTTATGATTTCTCTTATGTGTGTATCGATTATAAAACTATTTCAATGATGTATTTTTGTTCAGTATTACTTAATAACATTCTAAACTACTGGGCTTATATTTTTTTTCTCTTTAGTTTTTTTGACCTTTACGTAATCGAGTTTTTGTTTTTATTAAATAATTATTTTACAATTAACGTTATTTTAACGCGGTTTAACCAAAAACTAGGGAAGGAAATGTTCAAGAAAACAGTAAAAATATTCTTATTTGGTTTTTACTTTATGAATATAATCGAAAGGGTGACTGTAGAGTAATTCGACCACTGAATTAGCACGCAACATCGAATGAACAAATTGTATTTTTTTAAAATGAAATTTCAAAGATTTTCTCTCAGACGAATCGGCAACAGTATTCTCTTTAGATTCAAATCCAATAAGAAAGCAAATATTTTGTTTCTCCACATGTTCATTTTTTGCATTTCAAAATTAATTTTCAATTAAATCCATTACAAATTTGAAATTGAATTATAAAAGTTCTCCCCCCCCCTTTTTTTTTTCAAAAGATTATCATTAAAAATGTTTCTAATGCCATAGACCAAGTGCTGAAGAATATACTGATGATACGGATGTCTAAAAATACAAATTGTACGGAACTACTTAATGTTTAGAATATATTTGAAAAATACTTACAGAGACTTAAAAAGCTAAAAATAAATATAAATATTTCGCAAAGCTTTCTCTAATTGTAATTAAAGAGCGACGCAGAAATGTGGCACCTGCTAATCATCCGTAGATAGAAACGAGAGTACTACTTTAAAACGGGAGAAGTTGAAAGAAAAGACGTTTGCCATATTTAAGAGTTAAGCGGTATTTTAGACACATGAATGCATTTTTTCCCCTGCAAGTTTTACAAATGAGGGCCTATTTTACTTTTGTCATTTTTGATTATTTTTTACATTCCGAAAATAAAGAACTCTTGCTGCGTGTAAGAGTTTTCGATATATTGGGGATATTCCTTATTTACAAAAACAATTTTTGGATAATGGTGGCTGAAATAGGTAAAACCAAGACCGACCTACTTGCGTTGGACATAACTTGTTCAACAAGACGTCTTTCCTGTACGCGCGAAATTGAAATGTTTTATCTCTCTTATTCTCTTAAATCATCTCCAGGTGGTGTATTCAAAATATAGAACTGCGAATTTCAATTTAGATTGCAGAAAATATCTTGAGTGAGAGAATTTTATTTAAAATTTTTCGCTTGATAATTGTAGTCTGCTTTTGTTTATCATTTTTTAAGAATAAAATGCGTATTTTAGATGATTAATATTTAAAATTCTTAGAATGAGCAGAATTTAAATAGAAGATAATTTTAATGTACTTTCGTTGTGTGATTATTTATAAGTAAAATGTTCAAATTGCGGCAATAACTGCGTTTAGCTGGCAAAAAATTAAACTAAAGTTACAAGCTTTCGTTCTTTATTGCAGTCCTATTTTATCTGCTCCATGTTTCATTTTCCCACTACGATACACATCTTCATGAAAATGACACTCTGGTATTTAGTCGTGGTCAAGCGCCATATCATTTCAGCCAGACTTTATCCAGAGTGAACACATAAATTTGTCCAATTTTGATGACCGTATTTACTTCCGTATAAAATGCATTTCATGATGCATTAAAAAATTAAAATTGTTTAAATTTTTTCTTTACAGAAAAAAGAAAGTTTTCTTGTGTGTCTCATCTTGAAACATAAATGCCTTACTAATGGAAGAAAATATACACTAACGAGTACCTCAAAGAATTATTATTATTTTCTTTTTATAGAAAAAGGCTTGTTTTTTTACGTAGTATGCAATCAATTTTACAATTTAGTCAAATTCCGTGTTACTTAAAAAGCTAAAGCCCCTAGGACATTTTGTATGCATTTTATATTCAAAGCGAATATATTTCGATCAAAATAACAGTTTATGTAGTGCGTTTTCAAAAACAATAACCTTTCAATTCACTAAAACTCAAAAACGTCAAATAAAAATAAATGCCTCAAGTGAGAGAAACAAAAAAACTACAAACATATAAAAATTAACTGTCGCAAAAAGTAGTTAATATTTTTCAAAATTATATTTTTAAAATATTATTCTTTAGCATGATGTATAAGAAATAGTTTTGTATCTTAGAGCGGCTTGATAAAATAATTTTAGTGAATATGTTGATTTTTTTTATCATCGCAATCTTTTAAAATTCATGAACATGGGAAAATAATGCATTGCTTCATGTTTTAATAACGGTAATTATTTATTGAATAATAAAAAAAATATTTAGACATTAGAAAACTTAAAACGTCTAGTTTTTTAAAGTCTAAAATTTTTCTAGGGCAAGCAAGTAAATTAAATCACGTTCTCTGAAAATATTAGTCGTAGGAAACTTTTATTACAGACGTGCACAAAATATTGCTCTTATTTTAAGTTTTTCATTAAGATGAATGACAAGAACGTGTCTGTGAATAAGACAATTATTTTTGATGTATGGTAGTTCTACAGTTTTTACGGTTAACAGTGGAAAAGGGTAGGACATTGATTACGATATTCATTTGTTGAATTGCGCGATATATTTTTTAAAATTTAATTTAAATTATTGCGAACTAGAAATTAGGACAGTGTATGAAGAGACATGTTTTATGAGCACGAGTTTAAAGACCGTACTCGTATCATTACTGTGTTGAAGCAATAACGTCAACGATCATGGACATAACGTAATTAAGTGATGATGAGTCATGTTTTCTATTCTTAAAAATTGGTGACTAAAATTGATATTGCGATTCTGCATCATTTATTAAGTTTTTTAACACTTAATTTTGGTGGTAATAATAACGATATTACTATATTGATTGAGGCGTATACTAATATTTTTGAATAAATTCCCTCCAGAAAGTTGCCTGTTTCACTGTGGGAACGATACATTAATGTTTTGTTTAATGATTCGCGTTTCAATCTACTATTACCAATAGTAAACGATATAGTTTGGTCAGTAACTTTTAAACTGTCACTAAAATAACTAGATAGAATGGTTTATAAAAAATTATTAAAAAATTATGGTTTAAAAAGCCCAAATACGTTATATAAACAATCTTGATTTGATAAAACGGATGACCTTTTAATCTTGAATATAAACTACTATGAACAATATAGAGAAAAAAAGTAGAAAAAAAATGTCAAAAATTTCTGTGTCTGATACAAACGTTCACGGACGCGAATAGAATGTAAATATCCAGAGAATATCTAATCAAAAGCATATTTAAAATAGGTTTAAAGCATAATACTGTCATGGGAAGGTAAGGGATTCCAGACCAACAATATGGAAATGTTGGAGTTTCACATCTTTCTCGTGCTTCATTTTCAATGGAAATTAACTAAGCAAGCTTTCACAATGAAGATAATGCATAACAGTCGAAAAAATGAAAAAAAAAAAAAAAAATGAAAATTTGCATGCATTCATTTACTAGAAAATCGCCCGTCAATGTATGACGAGTTAAAATGGCTTCCACATATGAACGAAGGAATTGCCTGTTTGGTGATATTTTGACGGTTGAAATTTTAAACCTAACTCCAATGGATGAACCCTGAACTCCAGTAGATAGCGTTCTTTGTTGACCGCTTTTAAGTTTCATTATTCCCCTGCATGCCACTGTCGTAACAGTAAAACATTTAAGTTACTGGGTCCAGTTCAGCCTTGTCAAAATAAAGCATTTCCCTGCATGCCTTACATTACCAAAAAAAAAAAATCAAATTATCATGCCATCGTGCTAGTTTCATTGTTGGTGACGTCAAAAGTGTTACTCGATCATTCGCTATTATATATATGAGGATAGAGACATACTGTAAAAAATATATGTAGAGAATATTTATTCTCCTTTGATACGTGAAGGAGTCAAATCCATTCACTATTCAAAATACAACTTGGTTACTTTTAGGAAAGAAAATCCTTTGATACCTTTAATATGTGTATACCTTTATAGAGAATGGGAAATGGGATCAGCAAAAATACTTTTCTTGGTATACTATGTCCGATTTTATGTAAAAGCATCTTTTGAAAACTGCTCTTTGTTGGATATTTCTAAAGATGGAGATACCATACGATTCAATTGTTGCTTTTGCCACCATTTCCATCGATTTTTTTTAGCAAGAACATTGGTTTAGACTTTTTTTCAAGGGTTTTTACTACAAAACATTAAATTTGGTTGCTGATATATTTTAAAGATAGCAATTTGAGTTTTTTTTTTTTTTTTTTCTCAATTTGAACTTCACGTGTATATCTATAGAGATTTAGAAAGAGTGTGGGCTGAACTTAAACAAGTAAAGATTTGTGGATTTTGCGGTTTGGTAAACTTTTAAAATAATGCAGGTTTTCGAGGTTTACCTTGATACAAGTCGTCAGTTTGAAACTCTTTTTGAAAGCATTTTTTCATCATGTTTTTAAATAACGTTTCAAAAGTTTTTCATGAGAAGAATTAGGCAGCAGTAATTTCTTTCTGTGTAATTCCAAAAGCGAAAAACTACAAAATTTTGAATTTTCCCATTGGTATGCTTGTACATGTTCTTTTATTGCGCTGCTGCATCATTATTTTTTGAGATTTAAAAAAAAATCAGAAAATGAGCAGTAAAATATCTAAAATGTTTTATCTAATGTTACACTTCTTACTATATACGGTGTTGGCCAAATTATTAGACTAAAGAGTTTTTGTTTTTGTTTTTTGCACACTATTTATACTAAAATACTATTTATTTTACTGTTGAAGTACAGTACACACTGTACACTGATTATTACGTTATTTAGCATAATTTAATGTTTGCAGGTGGCAGCACTGTCTGCTTTGTTTATGTTCTTTGTTTATCTACTTATCAGGAACATAATCTCAATCAGCTTAAACAGTTCACTAGTTCTTTTTATTAGTGTATTCTGTTATATTTAAAATTAGATTTAGGTAATTAGTGAGTACGTGTATGTGAGTATAAATAATTTTTCACCTCTTTTTTTTAAAAAGTTAAGAAACGGTGTAAATATATATATATGCTAAAACATTAAATGTATTTTAAATATTTGGTGTTATGCTTGTAGTCCACCTCCAGGTGTGCACAGTAAGTGCAAAATAACAAAATAACGAAAGAACAACTAATTGAAAAAATTTGAACAAGATATGCAAACCCGACAAATTGAACACAATTAAATGAAAAATTAACTGGGTGGGCACTGCTTCGTCGACGGAGAGCGGGAGCAGTGGTTGTACTTAAAATTTGCAGGTTTTTGAAGAGGTCGGCAGCGCACGAGTTAACATTGAAAGTTTAATTTTTGTATTAGAAAGTCTAAAAAGACAACACTACTGCCAACTCGTGCAAACAACCAACCTCCCGCTCTGACCTTCAAATGAAAGAGAACATATTACTCACCCAGTTTCAAAAATACAAGTCCTTTATCCAAACTCAGGTCAAATTCGTTCTAGTCGATACGGTAGCCAAGTCTCACATCCACTTAATACCTCCCTGAATCGGGTTTCAGTACTACGTATCGTCTGAGTTGAATGGATAACCGTTGCCATTAAGTCGTTGCATGGGCGAAAAAAATTATCGATTCTGCCGAAAAGTATTACAAAACAGATTTAAATAGTAAAATATAAATTCAGTAGGATAGTAGTTTTGATAAAATAAAAATTTTTATTAAAAAGCGTGTCATCATTGCATATTTTAAAAAATCTACAAAGTTGACCAATAATAATGTTAATAAAAATATTTTTATGCAAATTGCAAAAACCAGTGATGCATGTTTTTTGTCTGAAAATTAAAATGTTATTTTTTATCATATAAATCTGTCAAAAGTTGAAAATTTTGAATCTTAAAAGAAACATTCAAAAAGTTATCAGAATTTATTTCCTCACTGGCTTTATTTAATTGAAGTGTTTGTGGAATTTAAATTCTTCCTTCATATTTTCGTAAAATACAGGAATATCCTCGATATATCTGAGTATTTTGATTCGTTTATTATATTTGACCGTGTAATTGAATTCATAGTAGAAAAGGTACACGTTCGTGACAGTGCTGGAGTTATTAGTACCCGTGCCGATTCCATGTATTTGTTTAAAAGTAACACTATTAAAGGTGACAAAATTATTCACAAAATTATATCACACAGTACAAAAATGGTTAAGACTGACGAAAAATTTTTTGTCTATTCCCCAGCTCCTCACCAAAATTAAAAGAATCATAGATTTTCAGAAGAGTTGCACACAGGTCTTCTAAAGAAATATTACAAAACAAGTTTTCAAAATCGAACTTATATACAGATGTGGATGTGGAATTTATTTTAATTTTAATTTCATAGCTATTGTCTATGCACCAGAAATAACTCGAGTGCATGTATTTGTTCCTCAGAAAACTGTAGATTTGTTTTTAAAAAGATTGAAGTTTGATGTTAAAACATTTACCAAGGGTGTTTGTGGTTGAATAAATAAATCTAAACTTGACTGGGGATTTATATAACTTGGGAGTCATGAAAATGAATGGTAAAGACCAATACACTGGTGGACAATTGCTAAGGTCAGGTTTCAATGTGCTACGTAACGCCTAAAAGAGCAAGTGTAATTCGATGCCAAGTGATTTAAACTAATGCCAGAACTCTAGAACAATGCAATGGCGATAATTTATTGTGAACTGCAATCCAGAAGGCGTTGTAAAGTGTTCAAAGGACGAAACGGTCATTTTAGGCCGAATACGTAAAAGTGAATAAATGTAATTTCCGCCCCAGGCGTTCAGGCATAAGATGTCACTATGGGATATGGCTACAATGGAGAGCGATGCAAGCTTCTACACGTCCTGTGATGCTTTAAACAACATTATCCAGCTGCTGTTGGGACAATTTATCCCATTCTTCTGTCAGTCACGGATAAGGGTGTCCTGGCTTATTTGAGGACGTTGTCGACCAGAAAGACTGCACCCCAAAGCATCTCAAACGTATTCAATATGATTCAAATCTATAGAACTTGCTGGTCATCCCATATATTGAACATTTAAAGCAAGCTAGACACTCCTGGACCGCGGTTGTTAATGACATGTTACGTCGCCATCCATGAAAACGAATTTATCGCTCACAGCGCCACAGAACACGTGGACATGAGGCACTAGAACAACATTAATGTATAAATCACTAGCCACCACAGTCTTGTTTGGTAGCACACGAACGACGTACGGCCATTGATCACATTCCTACCCATATCACGACACAACTTGTAGGATACTAGTCCATTTCTTTTATGTTTGCTGGCTTGTATGCTGTACCACTTTCATGCCAGGTTAGTTATCGTCCACAATTAGACGACAGACTGAACCTGCGTTCATCTGAGAATAGTACACAAACCCAGTCGACTTCTCTCCAAGTGCGATGCTGAAGACATCATTACAAACAAGCAAAACACTGACTTGTAGACAAAGGGATGTACAAAACAAGCTGACGGGCATGTAATCTTAGTGCACTCAAACGTCTGGCTACAGTTTTTCGGGATATTTGCTTGTTAGTAGCAGCGGTAAACTGCTTTGCTACATCAGTAGCTGTGTTGCGCTGCTTCCTTTTCGATGCTAGCACTAAGTACCAATCTTCTGCTGACGTCGTATTGCGTGCATGACCTCCTCGTGACATTTGCTACATTTCATTTGTTTCAAATGATTTCCAAACTCTAGAAGCAACCCTGTGGCTGACGTCGAACTCTCTTTCAACATCTAAATTTTTCTGCCCTTCTTCGATGTTGTCAACCCCCGGCCACCCATAAAACCAACTAAGGGATGTCGGAAACACATACCGAAAAGTGCAAGTTCGTCAATTGACTTCCCCCCGTCAAACTTTGCTTTTGAACAAAAATGGTCACTCGCGCCCAATATTTTATATCGCTTATCAACGCCATCACGTGACCAGCAACGTCGCGAGCTTAAAATTTGCATACTCGCAACACATCTTACTGTGTCCCGAAATTATGCTAATTTCCATATTGCCAAGCCTTCCATTTTGTAAACGCTAACCCTGCTATTGCCATCCGTCCTTAGCAATTGTCCACCAGTGTAATTAGAAACGGAAAAATTATGAGCAAATTTCGATTTGCAGAGTTTTTTTTAAAAGCAATGAATTGCTTCAAGACAATCTCAGTGTTAAGGTTCAATTTGCTGTAGTAAAAAGATGAAGTAAGCTTTTGTATACATGTAATAATATAAAACTGTTTTCACTTGATACCCTAGATATCTGCTGCTTTGTCAATAAGAACAATTATGAATTCTTCTTTCAGTTTATCTACATATTCTAAGTCATGGTTATGCAGTTTTTGACAGTAATACTCTTTACTGTTAAGCTTGCAGTTAAGAAAGTTTTGAATTATAAGAATCTTGAATTATCAGAACTACTCCGTCCTGCTAAATTTATATTTTACTACTTGAATCTGTTTTGTAATTCTTTTCGGCAGAATCGAAATTTTTTTTCGCCCTTACAACTACTTAATGGCTACGGTTATCCATTCAACTCTGATGATGCGTAGTACTGAAATTCGATAGAGGGAGGTATTAGGTGGATGCGAGGTCTTGTTATCGTATCTACAGGAAATAATATGGACTGAGTTTGGATGATGGAATTGTCTTCTTTTAAACTGGGTGAGTAATCTGTTTTCTTTTATTTGCAGAACCGAGCGGGGCGTTGGTTGTTTGCACAAGTTTGCAGTAGTGTTGTCTTTTTAGACTTTCTAATACAAAAATTAAACTTTCAATGTTAATTCGTGCGCTGCCGACCTCTTCAAAAACCTGCAAATTTTAAGTACAACCACTGCTCCCGCTGTCCGTCGACGACGCAGTACCCACCAAGTGATTTTTTGCTAATTTTTGCGGTTTAAATTTAGTTGTGTTTAAATTTGTCGGTTTTGCTTTGTACTACTTCTTCAAGTTCTTGAATTTCTTGTTTAAATTTTTTTTATTTTTTGTTATTTCGTTATTTTACACTTACTTCGTGCACACCTGGAGGTGGAACACATGCATAACACCAAATATTTAAAATGCATTTAATGCTTTAGCAGCAATTATGCGCTGGTTGAGTGTAGAATATATTATTTTTCATATTCCACAGTGGCCAAAAAATTAGAGACACCCCGGGTGCGAAAGTAAACCAATCCGCCAATGACGTAGAGTGACAGCACGACGGAAAGGCGGGTAGTATTTAGAGAACGCCTAGCTTTCGACGACGTAGTAAGCGTGGAATGTAAGAGCGCAATGGGTAAGACAGAAGATTTGAACGAGTTTAAAGAGGCATGATCGTCGGTACGAAAAGAACCATAAAATGATATTACTCAAATCTGAAGTAGAAGACCTAAAATATCTGTCCTATAAGCATTCAAGCAACTTTCTATTGCATTACAAAAAGCATTTCACAGTCACTATAGTCTCATTTAACATATTAAAATAATTTTCAATTGTATGTAGTCTCTATATTTCAAATTATGTCTTTCTGTAAGTGATTTTTTTGACGGAAAAAAAACTAATTTTAAATTTTAATGAGTGTAGGAGCAGTTTATTCGTTGATAACTATTACTTCGTTTTTCTCGCAGTTTCATGCAGTATACTGTAATTTTATATTACAGTACATACATACCATGTTTTAATAACTACAACCAATTAGCACAAATAAAGAACACAAACATTTAGAAAAATAAAATTTCTAAAAGAATCAACAAGAAAACACTAAACGTCCTGAAAAACAAAAAGAGAAAAATGTTTCTTAAGATTTGTTGCAACATCATAAAGGCGAAGCTTTGAAGTTTCAAACGGGATAGAGTTGTAATCTTTTTAAGTTTCTGTCACCAAGTTCGTTTTATTTTTCAGAGCCTCATGTCTCGAATTCCACGATTGTGACAATTTTCAGAACGATGGAGACGGATGGAAGAAAATAAACAAGTAAAAAGTGTAAAACGAAAATCCTCTATCATACTATTCGTAGATTCTTTTTCTTTCTTAGAAAATCCCGGAATCTTCTCTTTGTTTTTGAACCGAACTCCTTTGCGTTTTCCTGGAATCTTCAAAATTGGAAAAGGATTTTCGGATGGTGTTCAAAAACATTTAAAATTAAATGTTCAATGTAGAATTTTTATCTATGTTACACTTTCTCATTCGAGAAGTGTATACCTTTTAAATCGCGCTCGATTTTTATAAAGATTATTTCAGTTAACAGATTTGCTGTTTTTTTTAATGGGATTATTTAGTTTAAATTAACATTTAATGTAGGGGAATGTGGGGAGAACTGAAACAGCGGGCCAAAGTAAAATGGTGAAATATTTACTCCGCTTTTAGTGCCACTTACCTACCAATATTTTAACTACGTAGTAACATATGAGGCAGTAAGAAGCAAAGGGAGATAACCAGTATGCATGGTAGGTGAACCTCTCCTCTGTCTTGGGGCAAGAGTTGTTACTAGTAGCCCTGGTAACTGCTGCTACACAGCATGATTTCGAAAAAAAAAATCAATGAAAGCCTACCTAGAAGCTAATCTTTAAAAGCGTTTTACTCAAAACTTGAAAATATCCACTTGCATCCCTTTGCTTTGCACTGCCTCATATGTAGTCTATTCCAGTTAAGAAAAAGTTACCGCTGAAAATCAAAGCATATAATAATACAAGCATTAAAAAAAATGATACTCAAATTGCAATATTTTGTTGCGAGTCAAAAATTATTTTGTTACCATCAAATGATATATTTCTAGTTATTAACATTTTAAATACTAAGAAGCGGAAGAAACATCAATAAAGTCGGGGATAAAGTGGTAGCATTTCTGTTTTCAGTGATTAAATTTCAACGGCGTGGAAGCACAACCACTAAAGAGCACAACCGGAACGCATTGCTTATTTTAGAGGGGTTTTTTCCCTTCATTTTTTACTTCCCAAGGAAAATGTAAAATGCGGGAATTTTCATGAATAAATAACTTACATTTCGTGTTAAATTAACAAAATTAGTATACGGAAATGCTAAGAAATAATGAAGCAAAAAACGTGAACGGCAGGAAAAACGTAGATTCGGGGGACGTAAAATCGGCGTTTCAGTGATGATTTTAAGTCATACTATTACGTTTTATTAATGCTATTACAACTATTGAATAAAAATCTTGAGACATTTCCATTTTTGTTATTATTTCTTTAAACTGTAAAGTAAAAAGCCGATTTGATTTTCCGCTCTTATTTTCTTGCTATTATTTCTTGGAAAGTCACTGAAATTCAATGTATGTTCGATATCAGAAACATTCCGAAGTGTAATTATGTACCTAGATTTTTATATAAAGATAGCTAATGTAGCGACTAATATATTTTCTAGTTATGCGCCTTTTTATGTTTTTTACGTAACTTAATTAAGAAGAATCTAGCTTGTTAGATCTTATTAGATACTCATAGAAAATTACATATTTAATCGGGAAGTTTTTTCTTGGCTAATTACTGCCCTTTATTAGAAATCTCAATTAAAGAAAATGCTCCTTATTTATCCTTGAAAAACAATAATTAGTGTTTTAACTCCTAAAACTTTATCTTTTGAATTGTCTGCCCTTATATAAATTCGTTTATTTTTCCTTTTAATTAAAACAATTTCTTTTAAACAAACTGGTCGTCTTAAAAAAGTTTATCACTTCCTAAATTTATATGGTTTTAACGTTTTTACGCATTTAATAATGCAATATTTTTATTTGACCTATTTAAAACTTTTAAGACATTCAATATGCAGAGTATTACGGAACCGCAAAGAGAAGGAGTATACAACTTGTAAAATTAAGAAATAACTTATAACATTTTTCAAAAATATATACCTAAACATATTGGAAAATAAACTCTGTTTTTTTTTTTTTTTCATATGAATTAGGAAACGTGTGCCACATTTTGTTAGAGGCATGTTAGTATACTAAACCCTGAGATCCATCAAGTTGCCGTTTGACAATTATATCCAATTTAGTTCTCTAAAATACTATAAGAACGAATTG
Source organism: Uloborus diversus (assembly GCF_026930045.1). NCBI lineage: Eukaryota > Metazoa > Arthropoda > Arachnida > Araneae > Uloboridae > Uloborus > Uloborus diversus. Next base: position 70,366,772 of record NC_072734.1, read on the forward strand.
AAACTCTGCAGCTTCCAATAACCAATAAAGTACTCACGGAAGATGCTAATCTTGTAAATGCAGCAATATGATAGAAAACAGAAAAAAAAAATCATTTTTTGACATTCGCAAATATGGGATTTTTTTTTTTAGATTAGTGAGCTAGAAAATCCCTACTTCTTTTAGATCTGGAAGAAAAAGTTTTTTAACCACAATTTAAAAAGTAAGGTCTTTTTACTCGCTTTATCAAAGTTTTGGCACATTTGATGGAAATCTAAATTGCTTTATCTGTAAAAGCCCGATGTTGCTAAGTGGTTTTTCAGCTAAAAACAGGGCCACAGAGAGCTAAGTTGGACCCCTAGACAGTTTTGTCACCGACCCCCACCGCCACGCATAAAAAGAGAAGAAAGAAGGAAAGAAAAAGAAAAGATCATAATTGCTTACAAGAAAACAATTGACTCGATTTTGAGTACCACAACAGTAAATAACAGGGTCGCAGAGAACCAAGGCGGGCTTCTAGTCAGTTTTTTCACTGGGCCCCTGCTCCCCTCCCCCTAAAAAAGGAAGGGAAAAAAAGAGAAAAGAAAACGAAGAAAGTAAGAAAAAAAGGAAAAAAGAATCATAACTGCTTATTAGACCTTGAGAAACAATTAACTATATTTTAAGTGCAGCAACAGTAAATACCAAAAGAGTAAATTTTACGAACAATCATAATTTTAATTCAGGAATACTGCTTGCTAATTACTAATTCAAAAAGAAAAAAAATACAACACAGAAATTCACACAGCAAAACCAAATTTTCATACATTGAAACAATGCACATGCAAAATATTGAATTTATTTCAACCAACTTTCCTTGCTTTTTGATTTGCGAAATGATTTATAATTTCATCGTAGTTCAAGTTTCTTGAAAGCTTGTTCTCCAGTGCTAAAATTCCGAGACTAGTTGCCCGTTGCATTGTACTTTAGAAGCGCTACTTGAAAATCAATCTTAAAATGAGTGTGTGATGAACAGTTAGTATTTCAACAATGATTAATCTTCGTTTATAATGTAGAATGAAAAACTAAGCTTTAAAATAAAATGTATTTTTACAATGCTTTGTCTTCAGAAGACAATCTTTTGATCAATCTTCGATCTTGTTTTCTTTTATTAACGATCAAAGTTAGGAAAAGTTCATTTTAAAAAATATTGCTGTTTATTTTGGAGTAATGGACAGGGGAATGAGCAAAAATGCATTGAGACGGGCCCCCAAGAGTGTAAACACGCCACTAACATCAGTAATGCTATCACTACTAATACTACTAATAACATCAGTATAGCAGTAATATTCGCAATTCTCAATTTAACAGACCTCTCATGAATTCTTATGATCGTTCTTTTTTGGCGGCTTGGGGAGGGGTGAATCCATTATACATTTATGTACAAAGGTTGCAGGCACGGAACAATCGACGTTTATTTCACCACACAGTTTCACCTTTTTTTTTTTTTTTTTTGATTGTTTGCTTGTCCCCCCCCCCCCTTTTTCTTATTTTATATTTGTATCTTTTTTCTATCTTTCGTTTTTCCTTTCTTTTCTTTTTTCTTTTTGCGTCAGTGTCGCAGGGTCCCCGAAAGTCCGGGTCTCTAATTTCCGACCACGCTGATATAGCGTTACAAAAAAACCATCTCTAAATTAAACCTGGATTATTTTGAGTATATTCCTCATGATTGGGACATAAGTTTAAGGCCAAAAAGTGTTTTTAAAACTCTTTCTTTTAAGGGATAAAGAGTGATTTTTTTAAATAATACTGTTTTATAAAAATTAAATTAATTTCAATTGCTTTATACAAATTATTAAAAGCAAATGATGAGAAATATTAATTATTATTGTTATTCAAAAATAATTCAAACAAATTAAAATAAGTGCTTAGAAATAAACTTTATTAATGTACAATCTAATGTCAAAAGGACCTGCTCCGCAGTACTAGATACACCGAAAGTCCCGTAGTTCTAGGGCTACATCACTCAATTATTGTCATTAAAAAAAGTCTTAATTAACCAAAACTGAAAAACTGAAATTTTAATGCAAAAAAATATTTTTACGAAGCAATAACTATTTACTTTAAAAAAAGGCGCTTTTCAGGCATAGAATTAGATCTTATCATATAATTCAACCTCTATAAGTTGACCTCAAAAGTAGTGCACCGCAAGTGGTCAACTTACACAGGTTTCACTGTATATATATTTTTAAACTAAATGGAAAGCCAATGAATGTAATCAGAAATATAAAATTGCGCTTGAAACAATAATTCAGTGCTAAAAACCATATTTTCAGATGAAAAATATTAAATACAAAATAAACCGAACATTTTCGATGGGTTAAAATGTTTTCTTTAAGATAAAATTCGGGTTTAGACTTCAGAAGACTTCAGATTGCTTCTAATTTTAAAGGTGCGTTTACCTTTGTTGAGTATCTAAGAAAATAAAGCTTCCGTTTTTAAAGGTGCAGTTAACTTTGTTGAATTTCCAAGAAAATAAAGAAATTAGTTGAGTTTTAAAAAAATGTATCGGTTAACGATTTAAAATAAATATTCAGAAAAATCATAATAAAATATCTACAGATCATTCCGACAGCAAAAAGAAAATGTATAAATAAAGAAATTTTCCGTGCGAGCATTAAAAATCAGCGACTCTTTTGCATTCGGTCACATAATATTGTATTTAGCTGACTCTTAACATTGAAAAGAAAACGCGAAACACTCCTAACTACTCAGTCGTCATAAGCAATAAAAAATACAAGTGTCAGAATCAATTAGATTTTCTTTTAAATTATTGAAATTAAGTTTTGATAATAGACAGCCTTCATATTCAAAAAATCATAACTTCAAAATGCCAAATAGGATACCCTGAGTTCAGAGTGCTTAAGTTAATTTAGGAACCAAGTTTGATTACATTCTAAGCATTAGACCAAACAATATTCACAAAGTCATACTGTTAACATGCTGGATTACAAATTGAGGTTCATGAAGCAATGAAAAAAACATTACAATGTGATGTAAGAAATACATAGATCTAGAACCGCGTGCTGGTATTTTGACTAGTAAATTAATCAAAACACAATGGGGTCATTTCCAATATTTTTAAAAGTATTTTTTTCTGAAACAAAATGCTTAAAAACATGGGATCTAACCATTTTTTAAGTAATTTGTTTAAGTTTACTATTTTTAAACAAGAAGTTCTGTCTAGAACTAAACGAGCCTAATTTCCCGTATACCCATACTACTTTCTAGTACCTGATCAATATTCTCAAAAATAACTAAAATCGCAAATTGTTTCAAACATAACTTTTAAATATTTTAAGTTGATTTCTAGGTATAAAATGTACTCATCCAAAAAATTAGATGCGTAACAAAAATGATAATAAATAAACAATGCAGCTAATACACTTTTTCCCATCAAAAAAATTTTTTTAACAGCTTTCAAAACGAAAGATTAATAATTAAAATTAATAAGCTCATTAAAATAAATACATCATTTTAAAAAAATCGTTTCTTTTTCACCTTCTGCCAAAAGTAACTTTTTAAATGAATTAATGTACTTACCAAAATAAATAAAAACAATAAAATGTCAACTGAAAGAAATACTTTTGACTGTCAAAAAAAAAAAAAAGTCACGCATATCTTTATGCAGAAAAATAAGTGACTTCGAGTTAATCCGCCGAAAACTGAATACCTAACTTAAAACTTTAGCCTGAAAATAAAAACAAGTCACATCAACAATAGTTATTTCATAGTTGAAACCATGGCTTTGGAGTCGGAGTCGGAGTCAATCTCGTTTTTTGATAAAGAAGTCGGAGTCGAATATCGAAGAATCGGAGTGAGTCATTTGTCCTCCGTGTATAAATTTTTGCTAAAGCTACGAAATCAGAGTCGAAGTCGGGGAGTCGGAGTCCAATTAATTTTCGGGCACAGGTCGGAATCAGAGTCAGGTGCCCCTAAATTCTAGGAGTCGGAATCTGGAGTTTGGAGTCAAGATCTATTTCCAACAAAATTTGTTTGAAGTAAATCCGCCTTCAAGTACGGAATCTACATTTACTTTCAGTTTCCCCGTAGGCGATAATGTTAAGGGTTTTGAACTGTTCAAAATTGAACGGAAAATTGTTCAAATCAAAAAGATATTTTATACACAAGTTTTTCATCAAAAGCTTTTTCCTACAAAGTTTGCTTGAAGCAAATTCGCCTTACAGTTCGGAATCGCATTGAATTTCCCCGTAGGCGCTAATGTTAGGTTTTTTGAACAGTTCAAATTTGAACAAAAAATAGTTCCAATCAAAAAATGAAATAAAGGAATGAGGTGTCCTCGCCGAGATCTTTCGAACAAAAAAAAAGAAAGAAATGTTCCAATTGGACTATTCACTCAAAAGTTATTAGGGAGGGCAGACAGACAGACCGACAGACATTTTTCCTCATCTCAATACCCTAATATCCAATTTTTAATTTTTCGATATTTATTTACTTATTTTATTTATTTTTACTTTTTTTTTGTTTTTCGCGATATTTTTAAGATGCATTAAGCCTTCTTTCATGCTTTTTTTTTTCTTCTTTTTCTGATTTTTACTGGGAAAGTAAGCTAAAAATTAATTAAATTGGTGATCTTTCACTGTTATCGTTTCTTGCCGATGACATCACAAATGATGAAATGATATTCTGTGTTGCCATTCAGAGAGCAAAATATTTAATTCGCATCTTTACTCACGTGTATTGGAAACGATATGGTTGATAGCAAGCGTAGAGCGCAATTTTAATTCGCTTCTCGATTATCATAACGTGGAAACGTTCAAAGATGCGTCAAAAAGCATCATTTGTGACGTCATCTAGACCACGCCTTGGTTGAAAAATTGGACATTTTAAAAATTTAATTAAAAAATAACTGTTGGAAAAATGAAAGAATTTTCTGGGTCCATGTTATTTTTTTTTTCTTTTTTTGCTTATTCTATCAATTTCAATGACTAAAAGTACTACTTTTGACTGAAGAAAACAACCACATTCCTCCTTTTTGGCCAATTGCGCATTGATTTTTCTGAGGAGTCCATGAAAAGAAAGAATTACGCAATGGTTTGTGTACTGGTAAACATCCTAGCACACGACGAAAGGTATACATTTGTTGCGCAACTGTAAATACTCGAATTTAAGTCTCGAAAGTTTTTTTCAATAAATACTTTGTTTAAAATTCACGAATTTTTCCTACCCTTTCGTCTTTAATGTTTATTCGATCACGTATTACTTTTCATAAAACATTTGCATTTAAAAGATGCAATCATTTGTTAGAAGCATCATCTAAATCCTTGTTTAGAGTTTGCAGTTCTTATGCTGAATTTAATATACTACTTACATTACAAAATACAACAATATACTACAAAAGTTTAATGAACATAATTATGTGTGGACGCTTGTGAGCAGACTTTCTTTTTTTTTGAAATCTCTGCTTACGTGTCAATTATAAAATAGAAATACATTGAGCTTTTTTTTTTTATGAAAATGTGATTTAGTTGACCGCTCATAATCAGTGTCTAAAATAACTGTCGTTTTTTTTTTTTTTTTTGAACTTATACTAGCGTCAAATTTGAATGTAAAAACAAGTGTCGGTGAGTTCTATTTTACATTTGATGCGTTTTATTTAAAGTTATTCTCCTTGTTTCCTACCCTTTTCCTATCGTGATAATAATTTGCGCATTGTTTGTTTTGTTTTTTGTTTATGCTCTTTAAATTTTTTATTTCATAATCAATAACAAGCAATTTACTGTTTTCAGCCACACAAACATGATTTTACTGTTACATGTTACTTGAAATCATAAATACTTTTCCTTTCCGAAGAATGTGAAGGTTCGTTCTAAAGATTCTGTTTAGGATCTTCTATTATTGGAGTTTTTCAAAGCTAATAGTTTTTTGTTTAAATGTAAATGAATATGTTGCTAAATGCGTCAACATTTTAAAAACGTTTTAGTGTACAATTTACGATGTTTAAATAAAAAAAAGAGCATCTGCATATCAGTAAGCTTAAAGGAAAAAGCAAACATAAAGTAGGGAATAAGAAAAAAAAATACGTGAATTCATAAGACAATAGATTAAAAGACATATGAAAGAATTCCAACTAAAAAGATTGACTTTCAATTAATTAGGAGAGTAGATAGTTCTTTTACTTGAATTTTACACACAAAAAAGTTAGCAGAGGCAGAACTCTCTGATTCAATTTGCCAATCTCAACTAGTATCTCATATAGAGCTCATTCTTCAAAAAGGTTCATATAGGGCTCATTCTTTAAAAAGGCTCATATAGGGCTCATTTTTCAAAAAGGCTCATATAGGGCTCATTCTTCAAAAAGGTTTATATAGGGCTCATTATTTTCTGTTACATGCCTTGTACAGTAAAAACTTCCAGGAACAATTCATTTAACAATGTTTTTCAATTTCATCAAAAATATAGGTATTTAAACCTGCAACAATTTTTTAATAATGATTTTTATTTTAATATATTTATTTATTATTATGAATTCTCATCTCCGTCACATGTCACACTTGGTGTGACTGTTTATGTTGCTTAAAAACATGATTAACTTAAAGTAATATATATATATATATATATATATATATATATATATATAAACATATGTTACGGCCAAAGTCCGAAGTTCGGCCAGTTCGCGAATTGGCTGGCCAATTCGCGAACTGGCCAAGAGGTTTGGCCAAAGCCTGAAATGCTTGCAATTAATATTGCATTTTCTACTTTGGCTGGCCATTTCGCGAAGTGGCCGGGAATCCTTGGCCAAAGCCCGAAATGATTACGGTAGATTTTAGGTTGACAGGTATATGACATATCTGTCGCTTCCAAAGGTACGGCGGGGAGTGCAAGTGATAGAAACTAGGAAGGAGGTTGGTCCAGGGCCGCCGAGAGCCAAATTGAGCCCCTTGTCATTATCGTCACCTGCCCCCCCCCTCCTCCTCACAACACCAGGAAAAGTTATACTACTTTGATTCCGAGTTGGGCCCCTAGTTTTGGATTAGGCTGACATGATGGCATCGGAGGATGCTATCACGTCCCTGAGAAGGTCCTGCCAATGGTTATTAAAAATTTCGATCGCGCTTTACTTGCCGTTAGTTCTTTGACGGAGCTATGAGTGTGTATTTCTCGTATTTGCACTTCTATATGTGAATACTTTCAGTTGAAATCATATTCGATAGCTAATAAGGGGTCATTCAAGTATTGTCTAAGCAACTTTTGGTCATTTTGTACCCCCTCCCCCTCTCTCACCTTGTGAGAAAAAATAAACATACGCTATACTCCCTTCCCCTTTTGCTTACATAAGATTTTATGACATTTTGTACGTCACAGGATGCTCTTTCCCCACGTTTTTTGTTGTTGTACTGTAACTGCTTCGTTATTTAATGCTTGCCTTAGAATTTTTGTTGCCCCTCACCTCTTGTCAGAGAAAATAAGTAGCCCTCGGGATCTTTCCTTTCTGCTTACATAATACTTGACCGACCCAGCTAAAATTAAACATAAGGCCGTGTTTCTCAACCTTTCAGTGTTTGCGACACAAATTTTAAATAGTATAATTTTCATTTTGAAACCAAACCTAATGACAAGTAAGGGATTTGTTGTGTGCTCCTCTCCTTAGAATTCTACTTGAAATCAATTTTATTTAAGATCCCCCTACCACCCTTACTCCCAATAAGGGTAGATGTATGATCATTAGTTTCTATTACACTGGAAACTTCAAAAAATCTTTGCGAAACCATATCTCAGAGAAAATCTCCAAGTCAAAATTAATCATGACTAAAAAAATAGCCATAAAATAGTGATAAGAATCCAAATATTCGAGTAATTGTCGGAAGCACAAGTTTTGTAAGTGACTTATTGCATGAATAATATCAGGGGTGATTGTGAGTTCATCAAAAAATACCTGAAAGTTTTAAAGCGAGAACGGGGGGGGGGAGACTTTGGCTCCTATTACTTAAGTGCACCTTTGCCATAGTATTAAATGTATTAAATCGTTCTGAGTCAAAATATTGTGTGTAAGGAAAAAAGAAGGTAATTAAAAACACGTTGTATCTAGAACAAAAAGAAAATCTTGCTCCTTCATCCCCCTTAGGAAAAAAGAATTTAGCTCAAATACAGAACAATTTATATAAATGATCATTCCGTATCCTCTAGAAGAAAAAGTTTAAAATTAAAATACTCATTGCAAGTACAGCAAGACGAAAAGAAATTCAGTTAAAATACGCACAATCAGATTAACATAAAATAAATGTAGTAAAACGTGAGTAAAAACTATTTGAAAAAAAGGAAGAATTAACATAAATACTATGACAGTAAGAACAACCTTTCCTTAATGTAAAAAGAAAAAAATAAGAAAAATATGCTAAGTTTTCCAGATTGCATTCCCTTCCGAAATATTGATTCATAAAAATACGAACTGTTTTACAAGGGGAAAAAAACAATACTAAGTGTAAATTAAAATAAACATAATCACAATTATGTATAAAATATTAATAAGTACATGTAGAGGAATTTTCGACAAAACGCGGCATCAAAGTAATTTCTTTAAATAATATTAACAAGAAAGCTATTTTTTCTTTATGTTTGTCTTAATGAACCCTTAGTATTGAGGCTTTGCAAAATACTTTAAAATCTTTTGAAACAATATTTCTTGGTACAATATGATCTAGAATCTTTAAAATTAGGTCTATGGAGCAGAAAAAGACTGCCAATCGTCCTTAATTCAATAGAGGCAGCTAGAAGTAAACGGATGTATGTGACAAAATTAAAAATTTGGAGATAACGCGTACAAACGGTAGGTGAGCCCCTCCTTTGTCTTGGGGCAAGAGATAGTAATAGTAGCCCTGGTAGGTACTGCTGTACAGCATGATTTAGAGAGAAAAAATTAAATGAAAGCCTACCTAGGACGTTACCTTTATAGTCGTTTTGCTCAAAACTTGAAAATGTCCACTTACATCCCTTGCTTCTCACTGCCTCAATTTACCTTTGTATTCGCACACTTAACACAACGCATTTATTTAAGATGTAATTCGCTCATATGAAGGGGGCAAATCCAATCTTTTTACGCAATCACGTTGTTACATCATTTACTGTCACTGAATAATATCTATTATGGCTTTAATATAGAAACAGAATGACACGAGATCATATTTTTATGTGTTATAAGTTCATTTTTGACACGAGATCATATTTTTATGTGTTATAAGTTCATTTTTAACACAGAGGTATCCCTTATATTTGAACTTCGTTTGTGAAACAAGTCAACTTCAAGAAAAAAAAACTGTACACAAAAGTACTTATTCTAAAATGCTACATTTTTAACAGGGAAGCACAATCTGGTCTTGGTTTCTCTCTTCGTACTTTGGCCGATCGTCCATAGCCACTTCGCGAATTGGCCGGCCAAAGCCCGAAATGAAGAAAATTTCGGGCTTTGGCCGGTACGTTTTTGATAATGTTGGCCAGTTCGCGAATTGGCTGGTCAATTCGCGAACTGGCCGATTTCGGACTTTGGCCGTAACATATATATATATATATATATATATATATATATATATATATGTGTTTTTTTTTTTCAGAAGTGTCTCAAATACTAATTGCTTAAGTATATAATTTTTTTTAAATATTTTGTTTTAGTAGGATTAGGAATTACGTCATTCTATAAATTCTTACCCCCTTTACCCAAACAGGAAATGCCATTTCTCATTAAACAGATGGCAGTAATAATATCACATTTTATTTCCCTTGATACAAGGGAGTCTCTTGTTTATTTTCATTCATTTAAAAAGGTGTAAGATTTTTGTTGAAGAGCAGGAATATTTTATTTTGAAAGCCATGTGTGATTATTACGAATTCTCACCTCCGTGAACTTGGATTTCAAAAACATAACTTAATGCAAAGGAAAAAAAAAGAAGTACACATGTTTTCATATTCTAACGTGCACGTTTGTAGCAACGAAGAAAAAGAATTATTTTCCTTAAAAATATATCCATTTGGCCTATATTAATGGAAAATTCTCTACCACCGTTAAAGACCTAACCAGATTCATTATTTCTGAGGTGAGAATAAGTGGTGAAACACATCAATTTTAGGCAGTCTACCAAAATTATAAATTACAAGAATATTCTCAAATTTACTAATTTGGAAATATATTAATACCTTATTAGTTTAACACAAATTTGAATTAAAAAGAAAACTAAAATTTAAACTGTACTTTAATTAAGAAAGCTAAATGTTAGATTCACACGTATCATTAAAATAGCTCATTGTTTGCAAAATAAACAAAATAACTTCTTTGACGTTAAATTAGTCTCTATTTTCAAACATTAAAAGATCAAACATTAAAATAATTGGAATTTAGCAGGGTCATTGCTTATGGTTACTTCCAGTAGGTAATACTTTCATGTAAGAATGAAAAAAAAGGCAATGAAATTGAAAATATTTTTGTTCAAAATTTACATTCGGTTCTTTTAAAAACTACAGTTTTGTAGAATGATTTTTTGCTGTTCGCTTAAAATAAAATCGCGAGTAGTCAAATTGCTCTGAACCTACTGCAGAGAAAGAAATAGTGGGACTAATGCACTCCTCTGGGACCGATTAAAGTAATTTAGGGTACTTAATTCGGTCAATGAACTTTCATGCTACAATTTGTAACCTTAGGTTGACGTACAGTTGGGATTAAGATTTTATGCTAAGTTATCACTCTCCGTTGTAACAAAAAGCCAGAACTCTGATTGATATAGAAACTTATGTGCAAAGTCACTGTTTAAAAATGTAAATGCGTATTCACACAACACACTAAAACGAAGATTTTACTAGGTAATAATTCAAGTAATTGATACATGTAAAGACTAGTTATCAAAGACCACATGTCGAGTAATAATAACAACTTCAGTCAATAAAATGTTGTAAATTTTTGCTTTTTTGTATATTGGCTACTTGATAAATGCTGGCTGCGTCAAGCATTTATCAAGCTTTATTTTATTTTTTTGGTTTATGGTTTTAGAAGGCTTTTATATAAACCCAAATTTTCCCATATTTGCTCCCAAACTAAACGGAAATGTTTGAGGCATGGATTTAAATATTTTTAATGATTTCAATATTTTCGTTATGGGCTTGCACAATAAACAAACCAAGATTTTTTTAAAACTTTAATTAAGAAAGATTCAGCATTCAATTTAGTACTTTTCTAATTTTTCCCAATTAGGTTCCAAAAAGTAAGAGATTTAAGTAAGCGGCGATAAATTATCTGTTCCTTGCAAAAGTCATACGTACGTACTCGTAGAAACTATAACCAACCAAATCTTCATTTACACCTTTTTTTTCACCCTTTGACAATTTATTGACAAATGATCACCTACAATTTACATAAAGTGAGATACGAAATGAATAATTCTTCCAGAACATGACGTCAGAAGCACTTATCTTTCCATTATATGCGTTAATTGACTTTAAAAACCCCTATTAAAATCCGAACTATCTTAAAATTTTGAGATAAAAATGATAAACTACTGAAGATAAGTATGGATTCAACTTCAGCGAGATTTAAAAAGTATGAAAAATATTTAATTTCTTTTAATCGTAGGAATGCATTACTTTTCTTTAACTGGGTATTGTAATCAATACGTTATTTTGTTTTTTGTTCTTATCATTATAAGTCCTTCAATTCATAAAAGAGCATTCTTAAATATTAAAATGAACACATATGATTATTTTCTTCTACCATGTAACTTCGATTTATTTTTTGAATCAAAAGTTTAAACGAAGATTTCTTCGTTCTACCTAAATGCATGTTTAAAAAAATACAGATTAGTTATGTATTTATTTTCATTGAAAAATACCATCCATATGGTTTGAGATGACATACAGTAGAAGCTTATTTCAACCTCCCATAATAAAAAAAAGCAATGCCTTAAATGCAATCCTGTGAAATTATCATCTATTAGGTTATTCATCTAATTAATATTGTAGCACAAAGCTTATATGATAATTTGTCATTTAACCCTCATGAGTAAAAATTGAATGTTTCTCCATGTGGGTAGTTTGTAGGGAAGACCGGGGCGCGTTTACGTAGCACCCTTTTTTCAAAAGGAATTATAACTGGAGAGCCAACAGTCACGACATATTGATGCTGTTCCCTAGTAAATACCCTCACAAGTTTTTGAGCATCAGTCGAGCTTTGGTCTAGCGTGTAAAAAGAAAAACCTGTTTTCTACCCCAAGTCAAGTAAATTTTGAGTTGAATGTCTTGAAGCTTATTGTGAATAAATAATACTTAGTTAAGAAAGAACAAATATATGAAAAATATCAGAATTTTATCTTTTTTTGATAATTGTATTTGTTTGAACTGAAATGATATTAATTTTTTTGCACGTTAAAAAGAAATCCAAACTTGACGACGAGGCAAGTTTACGCTCTGACGTTTGAGCACCTTTACGCACGTTCTTACTGTGTCTTACTTCTAAATGTGTTTTGACACTTTTTCCGCTCCGAACTGTCTTAAATCTTTTTAGTGTTTTCAATCTATTTAGCTTTGAAAATCACCATTTAATTTTTAATTACGTTACAAATTCGGAGCTTATAACTTACAATTATTAAGTGCTGACTTCATGCCCGTTCAGCTTTTACTTTATACACTGTTCAGTTAATAATAAATTAACTTTATTTTAACAATGGTTAAGACAATGTGTTCAAAACGCTAACAGAACCACGTTAGGCGTCAAAATAAATATGCGTGGACGTGCCCCGTGTCCGGGGCAAGTTTACGCACTTATTTGGTCTCAAAAATATTTTTTTTAACGGTTAAAAACACAAACTGAGCGACAACTGAATATACCAATTTTGATTTCATTAACTGCTTTATAAAACCACGAGGTCTAAAATTTCCTAAGTTAAAGCATAAAATTTAGAAAATTCATTGAAAAAATTCCTCGTAAACGTTCCCACATTGTTGAATATGTACAAACGAATGGCGTAGTTAATAATTAAAAATCCCTCGCATTGTTGATTGAACGTATAGGAAAACTTATTTAAAATTTATAACACTGTGTTCAGATTTTTGGCGTCGGATTTTTGACGTTCGGATTTTAAATGTTTGAATTCTCGGTGTTCTAATGTATATTTTTTATGCTTTCAAACTACAGAATCAATTCTTTCTCTCTCTCTCTCTCTCTGTCACCTATATTGTCAATGAGACTTTCACGTTACTGTTTTCAAACTCCCAAAAGTAGCATGTTACGTTAATTAAATTATTATACATTTGCAAGTCAAGCATTAATGAAATAATATTTGAACCATAACATAGGATTACAGTTGTCCTTTGCGTTAAATTTCTAATGTTCATTCAAATGAAAAATTGTTTAAAACTGAGTTTAAACAGTTAATAGCTCCTTAACTAAAATTCAAAGACCAAGGCTTCAAATATGATTGTTTAATCTGAATTCATCAGGGATAGTTTGAAATTAAAGTAAAGTTGTCAATATTAGACTATATTACAGCAGTTTTTGAGTCTGATTAATGGATAGCTTACAAATACAAAGCACAATAGTCTTATAAGTTGTTATGTTTGTAGGATAATAAATCTCAGACGAAACATTTAATTCGAAATATTACACAAAACTAAAGTAGTTACGGGAAGAAACAAGCAAAGTTTAGGGAAATGACGAAAAAAAAAAAAAAACTTTGTTCAGCAATTAAATGCGATTATAACCCAACATAAATAGTGCGTAAATGGAGCATTTTGGAGGAGCAATTGTTTCAAGTATTTGGAAGCCATATCTGCAGAGTCAACACAAAAAGCAAATAAACAAAAGAATAAGAACAGTATAAAAATATATTTTAGCTTTAAAACATTGAGAATTAATCGCACTATAATAGGAACAGTGGGTTATTACTGACTACTGATAACTCACTCAGTACTAAAAGAAATGAACAAAAGGTGACGCCTTATACTCCCGTGGACAGGTGAATCGCAGTATCGGAAAAAAATCGAGATAGCTGAAGAAACGCGTTTTCGATTCTCCATAAAAAATAGTTACATTTTCAGCGGAAGTCAGATAAGCCAGCTTGTACAGTCAAGTAAAAGAAAAATAGCAGACAAAGAAATGTAGATACTGCTGTTCACTTTATCAGAGAAGCATAGTTCTCATTAGCATTTTATTTAAAGTTATGTGGTCTAATTATGTCGCAGAAAGCTTTCGGGAGTCTTTCCAAAAGAAAAAGAAAATCCACCTAAAACTTTTGATGACGCACTCTGCATTATACTCTTTCCTACATGGCCTTCTCTGAATATAGGAAGTACCATTCAACTAAGTCTAACATTAACGAACATCTAAGCAAAGCAATATGAAACACCCAAAACGTAATGCGACACTTTAGAGCTGAAGAGCATCAAAAGTGATTTTAAGCAAATAACACAAAATAAAGATAATTGAAAGTACTGACTTTATATTTCTTAGAAGTAAGTAACCGCCCCTAAGACCGGGCTAAGGCAGAACTACATACAATGTACCAGACAGACCAGTTATCACATCCAGAAACTACAGTCCCGTTCTTATTAAAACTCATAATCCTGGATTAGTGAATAACCGAGCTGGAGGCAGATGTCATCTCATTGAAGCTGAACGTGCCAACGAACTGGTAGATAAAGTTAATTTATCTCTTCAGCGAGTGTCCGGCCTCTGGATGTGATAACTGCGCTGTCTGGTAAATTGTATGTAGTTCTGCCTTAGCCCTAGCTTTGAGGCGGTTACTTACTGCTAAATACCTAAGCTTTGCTTTCAATTCACGAGTTGATCCGCATCATACTGAGGATACTGACTGGTGAGATAAATTACTTTATCTACTAGCTTGTTGCCACTCTCAGCTTCAATAAGATGACATTTGCCTCCAGCTTGGTTATTCACTAATCCAAACTGATGACTTTTAATAAGAACGAAACTGCAGTCTCTGGATGTTATAATTGTGCTGTCTGGTATATTTTATGTAGTTCTGTGTTAGCCCTGGTTTTGGGGTGCTAACTTACTGCTAAATACCTAAGCTCTGCTTTCAATTCCCGAATTGATCCGCATCAAACAGCGGACACTGGCTAGTGAGATAAATGTACTTTATCTACCAGCATGTTGGTACTCTCAGCTTCAATAAGATGTCATCTGTCTTCAGCTCGATTATTCACTACTTCAGACTGATGAGTTCTAATAAAATCGAAACTGCAGTCTCTGGATGTGATAACGTCGCTGCCTGATATATTGTATGTTGTTCTGCCTTAGCAATGGATTTGGGGAGGTAACTTACTGCTAAATACCTAAGTTTTGTTTTCAATTTCCGAGTTGATTCGCATCGTACTGTGGACACTGGCTGGTGAGATAAATTTACTTTATCTACCAGCATGTTGGCACTCTCAGCTTCAATAATATGACATCTGTCTCCAGCTCGATTATTCACTAATTCAAACTGATGAGTTCTAATAAGAACGAAACTTCAGTCCTGGATGTGATAACTGGGCTGTCTGGTATATTGAATGTTGATATTTCTTTTCTAGCATACTGGTTTGGTATAAAAAATAAAATACACAAAGATTAACTGAGTAATTATAATTTTTTCCCGGTTTGAGTCCAATTTAAGTGAGAAAAACAAGAATGATTGATAAATTAGACGTCCCAAGAGACAAATAAAAAACACGCGATTATAAAAATATAGAGGACACGTGAATGAGACTATAAAATCGTCACAAAGGTAGCGCTATGAGATTAAATCACTAGCAGTTGACTTCAACACCAGAAATACGTAGTACAAATATAGCATTAGAGACTACATATATGCATATAGAGCTTTTTTGAATATTTCGTAAATACACTCCTGTATGAGAAAATTGCAACACCATGAAGGAAGCATCATAGTTGAATAAAATTTAATACACAGTTGAGTGGTAATGGTAAAATAAATGATTACATTTTCAAACCAAACAAACAATAAAAAGAGATAGAAATTAGTATTTTGTGTGGCCACCATGCGCCGCAATAAGAACTGCTACACGACTCGGCATGGAGTGAAACAAAGTTTGAATATCTGCCTGCGGAAGAGTATTCCATATTGTTTGTATAAGCAACCAAAGTTCGTCTGTCGAAGCAACAGGACGAGGATCACGAGCGAGACGCCGCCCAACGAAATCCCACACATGTTCAATCGGTGATATATCCGGGGAATATGCAGGCCAAGGAAGAAGCTGTACTTGCCGCGAAACAAGATAGGATTTGAGTCCTGGCGACATGTGGACGGGCATTATTCCTGCTGGAATACAGCCCCTGGCAATCCTTGCAGGAAAGGAATAGCTTGAGACAGTAAAACTTCGTTTATGTATCGGGTACTGCTTAAATTGTCCACAATTCGTAGCAATTATGATCGTCCATGATATGCTATGGCAGCCCAGACCATAACTCCGGGTGTTCGTCCACTTTGGCGTTCGAAAATGCACTCCGGAATGTGCCGTTCACCGGCATAGCACCTGACACGAATTCGGTCATCATGGTGCCACAAATTGAAGCGGGATTCTCCAGAAAAGAAGACCTATTGCCAATCATCACGCCAGCTCCTTCGCACTTCGGCCCATTGTAGCCGCAGGCGGCGATGGTTTTGCGTGAGAGGAATCCTGTATAAAGGAATCCTTGCGCGTAGCCCACGCTGCAGCAGACGTCTTCGAATTGATGAAGCAAACAATGAAACATCTGTAGCTGCTGACCACTCTGCTGCTAATTGTTTAGAAGAAGCTGTGCGGTCCGTCAGCACCATACGCACCAGGTGTGCGTCATCGCGAGCTGACGTCATATTTCGGGGTCCACTCCCGGATTTCTGAGCTGTCCGACCCTCGTCCGTCCACTGCTTCCAGAAACGCATGATTGTTCTGCTGTTACGCTGCACACGAGCGGCTACTGCACGATAAGACAATCCAGCTTCACGAAGGCCGAAGATTCTCCCCGTTCAAACTCCGAAATGTGCTCGAATTTCGCTTTCTTTCATCGAAGAGGCATAGTAAAGATTCAGTTATTGTTTACTCTAGCATATAACCACGTGATAATCATACACGCCCCGCTACAGCCGTCTATTTATATTGGGTTCGATCCACCGTTCAGAGGGCGCTGTTCAGCGTAAGCATGCGCTACCGGTCTGCAATTCTAATAATTTGCATATCATACCCTACTTTACATTTCCTGCAATTTTCAGCTCACTCGCGTAAGTCCTTCGTGGTGTTGCAATTTTCACAAACAGGAGTGTAAAATCCATTACAATTTTCTCGTCATATTGGATGTTCAATAAATATGTCTACTTTGCTATCTACTCCCTTTCGTCTTAAAACTTTGTGCATAACTAGGGAACATGTAAATAAACCAAACTTGCAAGGTAAAACTGCTAATTCCAAAGTTTCGATGTCTATTTACAGAAGAAAGAAGGTTTCTAGGTAAAATCTCGGTAGTTGAATCCCTCTCCTCAAATAAGAACTTAATGGCAAAGTGCCTTTTGTGAGAATCAAATATACTGGAACAGTAATATTTCACAAGCTAAGCTACTTTATTGTTAAGAAGTTTAGTACCTCGGCTAGGTCGTTTAATCAATTAATGAAGCCAACCCTTTTAGAACGTCCTAAGCTTTGGTAAAGATGGAGATTCAGCTGCTTTCCTATCGATCAGAAAATGTTCAGTTATGGAATACAGCGCATAAATTTAATGCATTACTTTAATAAAAGAAAGATACTTGACCAATGACATTGTAATTAAGTTTGAATAACTGCTCTTATTCGCCAGAAGTTTCCTTGGTGAAATTAATTATTACTCATCATTTGAGAAAGAAAGAGGGAGTCATTTAGTCATAAAGTGCCTAGTGTAGTAAAAACAAGAAGTTTTTGTTTTACAAAAATTATATAGGTTCGGTATCTATTAAAAAAGTTCATCAATATGAATATAAAATATTTTTGAAAAAAAAAAATAGAACCGACCTTAAAATTGCTCTAAAAAGTGAAAAATAATTTTATTCTTTGAACACCATCGATAATACTTTCAAAAATAATTTTTAAAGTTGGAGCAAAAACAATAGATAAAACCATTATTATACATAGTTCAATTACAACTATAAATTTTAAAGGAACCTGTTGTTTTAATAGCCATACATTATGCATTGATGACACTATATTTGAGTAATGTTATAGATAGTTCGTTACTAATTTTCGATGGTTTTTCTGAAAAAATATGAACAAGTATTTACATATGATTTTACTTTTTGTTTTTGTGTCAACTTCAAAAATTATGTTTGAAAGTATTATCGATGGTGTTCTAAGAATAAAATTATTTTTCACTTTTTAGAGCAATTTTGAAGTCGATTCTATTTTTTTTTCAAAAATGTTTTTTTTATTCTTTTTAGTGTAAATCTTAAAAGGGAAAGATTTTTTTCCCTTTTGATCTTTTGATTATGTTTTGATGACTTAAATGTTTAATTAAGTTATTTTTTTGGGGGGGGGGGGGCGGGGTTAGATTTGATTACCTTCTTTCAAAAGCACAATTCCCAGAAATATCTGTACATGTTATCACCATAAACAAACTACAAAATGAAATTTAAAATTGAAACGATAAAATTGGCTCATTATTACGACCAATCCCGGATCTTTAATCCCCCCCACCATATCAAAAACCACCAGAAACTCTAACCGCCTATTGGATTCTTCCTCCCTCCTTCCTAAACTTGCCTTAAAACTTTTAGCGATTGGCACTAAAAATTTATTTTTGCTCCTCTCTGGAATTCATTTATGTGTTAATTTAACTATATTCATTTACATATTGCGTTTCCCCTAACTAATTTATATTTCACAGCATGGAAGTTGCTTGTGATGCAATTCTGTATCTCCTTACTTAGCCTAGATCATCTTTTATTATCACAGATGATAACGATAAAACTACTACTATATATAGTTTGATGGAAACCTAACATAATAGCAATGTGAAGGCTAAGCAGATCTTAAGCACTGCATTATCTCGCTTCCAGGTTAGGGTTACTCCCACCATAGAGAAATGACACTGAAGAAACTTGATGCTTGTTTCAAAGAAGCCTTCATTCAAAATAATCATTAGATTTACTATTAATGTTATTATTGTCTGGCACTAAACTTTTGTAAAAATGGGTTTTGCTATTAATCATTTAATGGTTGAATTGCATGATATTTACTGTTTTTTGACCATTACTTTTTTTTAAAGAACAGATGTGGTCACACAAAGTAATTGGACCTAAGTTGAGCCATCCCCTATCTATTAAAAAGTAATCATAAAAATCTGTTCACTAGGTGAGACGCTGTAAGTGGACAAAAAAAAAAAAAAAAACATACGGTATGAACTGATAACCACCTCCTTTTTGAAGTCGGTTAAAAACTGACTACATTTTAAAATGCACTTACTTTATTAACGCAGTATACGATACAGTCGCAGTTTGTTACTGGAAATCTTCGTGAACTGCTTACTGAATTTTGTGCTGCAAGTTAAATGTATCTATGTCAATATTACAGTTTAAGTCATAACTATTTTCGATTCAAAACGATTACACAATAGTGGATCATAGAAACACGTTATTGGTTATATTTGAAGATTTATTATTTTAATGTTACGTCTCAAAAAAATCAATTTAAAATGTAACATTACTGAGTCTTACAAAAGTGAAAAATATTTTAGCATGGAAAACCGTTAGAGCTAACATATTTTTTATAACAAATATTATGTAAATTTACATTATGATAAAAAATTATGAAAACTGAATGCATGATTTTAAATTCTCTTATTTTAAAAAAATATTATGTATAGTTACACTTATTTTATGATGAAAGGTAATAAATAATGAATGCTAGATCTTGAAAACTCTTACTTTTTATTTATATGATACTCTCTTATGTGCACATAAATATCATAAACAGCATTTTGATCTTTCTGTTAAAAGAAAAAGGGTAAGTTTTAACGATACGCAGCAAAATAATGGTATGGCTTTAAAAAAATCTAAAAGTTTTATGATATTGCGACAGCTTTTTCCAAGCACGTTCATTTTATAGACTAATAAATGAAACTCCGCTTTATCTTTTAAAAGAAACTAAAAATCGAAATTTAATCTTTTATTTTTATTACAACCTTTAACATTCAAAGGTATTTCAGTATAGCACCGTCTGTCCCTTTGACACATACATACACTTAATATCGAATCACACACACAATCACTTTTTCTTACAATCGAATCACTTTTTTTCAAAATTTTCATCTCGTGCAGAAACGGAAATTGAAATCAGATTTATTTTCAATGATGTTTTTTGGTTTTGCGCATGTAAGAAAAAATGCACAATATAACTTTCTTACGTTAATCGAAGGATTTCAATTCATAAGCGAACTTCTTAAATTTCTCAGAAAACCATCAAATCACATATTTTCAAAAACTGTAGATGTTTTTAATACATAAATATTTTTGAAAAATGTATCAAAATTTTTTTATCCCAAACTAGCGCAATAATAAATTAAAGTAAAATGCAGTCGCATCTGGACTTACGCTAGGGATGTGCTCCAAGACCCCTCGCATAAGTCGAAAATTTGCGTCGTGACAAATAGAATGTGTCAACTTTTTTATAAACGTACCTAATTATTTTAGACACGTGTTGACAGCACCTCTGTTTTAAACCATTCCTTAATTATACATTACCATTTCTTACACAAACAACTAAATTTTTCTTTCTATTTTTAAAAAAGCTGTCTTATTCAACATAAAATGTATTTACTATACACAAAATCAGTGATCAACGGGAAAGAGAGACATGCAATAGACCAGTACGATACGTATAATAAAATGTACGTAAAAATGTAAAATAATAAATACCTGTAAGGTAATAATAAAATGATGTCCTAGAATAATACTGTGCAGTAAATCCAGTAATGAAATTTGTAACCAAGGCCGTAGCCAGCGGGGGGGGGGGGGGGGGGGGTCAGACCCCCCCCCCCGAAATTTTCAAAATCTTAAATGCTTAAAAAAAACGTCGGATGGTCCAGTGAGTGTGACCCCCCCCCCCCCCCCACCTTCCTGAAATTTCTGGGAGGTGTGAAATGTTTTGATACTATATAAAAAAAAATTATAATAAATCATTGGAATCAACTTGATTACTGTTCACTAAACCAGTCGAAAATCTTTCCTTCACTCTTCGCGCACAAATGACCACTAACTCACCCCGTTTGTCCGAAAATTTTTCTGGATTCTTTTCCCTTCAAAAAGTAGAAAGAAGAAAAATCCACATTCCAAACCGGTCAGTCGACCTTAATGCTTTGTTTACCGATGGACAACAGGTGTGAGGAAGGGATGATAATAGCAAAGTCCCCCAGGTCTTCTCTGTCCCAAGATAAGCACGTCTGGTGCAGAGGCGGATTTAGTCTATTCAAGGGGGTGGCGGTTGAAAACTGTTAAAGCCATCCTCCCAAATCCGTCACACAGTAGGGTAGGGAGTATATTGCTCCCCCCCTCTTCACCTCGGCATTTGAAAAATTAATGTTTTTTCATGTAAGTGAGCGTGGATTTTGTTGTTTTCCGATAAAATTTGAAATGCCCCCCCCCCCCCGAAGAAATTTGAAATGACGGGTTTGCCCCCCCCCCCCCAGTCTGAATCTACTAGTTTTGCCCCACACTACTCACATTACATTTTAAATCATAGCAACGCCTTATTGTACATGTATAGTTTGGTCCTGGAAGATGATGATGGAAAAGTGGACTTATATATACAAATATAAAAATTATTAAACTTTAAACAGGGAGGGTGCGAGCTCGGCGAACGTTGAAAAATGGGTGATGCCGCACATCCTGGACTACAAAACTGCCTAAAACAAGTTTATAGCAAAACTATGGAATTTATTTCATTAAAATACTATCGATTGCTAGTAATATCAATATAACTGGTTTCAACAAATGACGGTCATGGAGGGGGCGATTGCCCCCACCGCCCCCCTAGTAAATCCGCCACTGGTTTGGTGTGAATTTAAGGAGCATGTATGAGAAATGTCTGTTGTTCACTTCTGTGACTAGTCTTGTGTATGCCGGTGCTAAAATATGTCGAATAAGCGAGTTACTTTAACGTTAGAGCAGCGGATAGATGTTATACAGTCTTATGAAAAAGATAGTTCAGAAAGGAAGTTGGCAGATGTTTTTGGTTGTAGAAAAACGCAAATTAATAAAATTTTGAAAAACAAAATTCAAATTCGGAAAGAATGGGAAACTTTCAAATTTCGGGGTGTGAAGGAAGAGAAGTAGAATGGAAAAAATTCCAGAAGTCAATGATGCTCTATTGGTGTGGTTTGAAGTTGCTAGGACAAAAAATATTCCATTTAGTGGAACTTTAATGATAAATATAAATAACTAGCAGTATCCGCACGGCGATGCCCGTGCTAAAAGGGAAGTCCGTTGAATAAAATAAATGACCCCCCCCCCCCTCCGCTATATGAAATTATCATTTTTAACTAAAATGCGCACCCACTTTTTAAAAAAACCTATTCAAGTTTCCATAGAATTTAAAACTATTTTCCAAAACATTAAAATTAGATTTAGAGTTTCTTAAAAACCCTTTAGCGAGTGAAGTGGTTATTTCTGCAATTTTAAATGCTTCATTAAATAAACAAAAAAGACATAAAATAGTATCTTTCAAATTTAAAATTATTCCACAATAGCAAAGTTTATTGCCAAAATCGGCCAGCAACCACGCTACCGTAACCCTAGTCGTTAGCGCGTGAAGCAAACTCCGATTAATTAGCTATCATTCCCGTATCCTGTATGAAAAGAATTTATCTATGCAAAAGCGATCGTTTGAGAAAAGAGGGGAAAACATACTTCTAGAATAAGAAAAAATCACCCCCTCCCCTCACTTTTGATGTCAAAAATCATATTCTTTAACTAAAATACGTAAACACCCTTTGAAAACCTAAATACAATCGTTTGCAATTAAAAATAGTTTGTCAAATTTAAAAAAAAAACATTAAAGTGACTCAACCCCTTCTTCCCAAAAGCCTCTAGTACAGTGTTGTCCATTACCTTTCCTTCCTGTACAAGTCCCAAATACTCTCAATCATAGACGGCTGGTGAACCAAAAAAATGGGGAGTCAAAAGAAGTGCGAACTGTGAATGGAATAGCTGTGTTTTTTTTTTTTTTTTTGTACAATTTGGTCATATTATTGGATTTAAGAATTACTGATTAAACGATCTCTAAAAACGGAATACAGCTTCAAAAAAACAGGTCGGATGACCACCATAGAAATCTCGATTCCAATTAAAAGTTCCATACTTGTGCATGTGCAATGCCATGAGAAAAAAAAAAAAAAAAAAACTTCTGAAATTTTTAAGTTTTTGTTTTCGGAAAATAAATTAGCCTACCCAGCAAAATATCGTTTTTCAACGGACCATTAATTTATCACTCAAAAAAAAAAAAAAAAAAAAAAAAGGGGGGGCAAGCCCCCCCCCCCCCCCCACCACCATTTTTAAAAGTGAATACTAACAGCACCCTCCTCTTCTCCCGTACGAGCAGCCTAGGATCCCATTGTGTCAAAAGACATAGTAACCTTTTATACAACTCTGTCTTTTCACAGATTAATTTCGTTCACTTTGAACCCTCCCCCGAAAAAAATTCCTGGCTACGGCCTTGTTTGTAACCTTAATAAATGAAGATGTTGATGATTTATGCTGCGTAATCAAATCGTTATTCTAATATATTTTTAAATACATTTGCTTCTCCAGTTCTTTTATAACCTTTGCATCTATGACAACACACCACTCTTCTTGGTTTCTTTAATTCTCAATGAGACTTCTTCCATTTTCATAATTTTTACATTTTGCATAGACACTACTCGGTGAACTTTTACGGATTTCCTTTTTATCTTGACTTTTAATTGTACGTATGAAAGATTCACTCACACATAATGTTGTCGTGCTACCTTAGAAGCATTTTTTTTTAGTGAACCTTTCGTTTTTCTTCAACTTTCATAAATTTTCTCTTTTGCTTTCTGTCTTGACAAACTTTAGATGGAACAGTGTTCTTAGGTGTTATTATGCTTCTTCAACTTTCGCATTTTTAAGGAAAAAAAATACGGTAAGTGATTTGTATACACAAACAAAGCTACGTTCAGAGTAGTACGGTGCGGGGACTTTCGCTGCCAGTGATGCTAAAGGAATGAAGGTTCATTCACAAAAAAAAAAAAAAAAAAATGTTTTTCGTAGCCAATAACAAAGCTGATACTTTCACACCGCAAATTCCCTTCTGAAAATTTTCTTGTTGCGGGCGAGAAATTCGCGTTAGGTCTAAAACTATTTACTGGTTTAAAAACCGCGTTATAGCCATTTCGTGTAAGTTAAATCGCGTTGAAGTGGGAGTAGACTGTATAATTCATTTTCAACAGGGGATGTCCTAACAGTCGCAGTATGGAACCATATACTATATAACTAATTTCCTATGGGACTATATTCCTGGCCTCATGCCGAGGCTCATTCAGGAGATTTCTGGTTAGCATTCTTTTAATTTTGATTTAAATGCTCATCAGATTGCTTTGTGTTGCACTCAAACGAATATATTTCGACTTTTCGCAAAAAGATGTTAATAAATCCGTTTTTAAATGAGATGATTTGGCAAGAGCAACAATTTGGTCGCCCTTGTTAGCTTTATTAACAACCAGATCTGAACTAGAAGTTCAATTATTTACACTATGACTAACAGTATTGGCAAAAACAGGTTTAGAAGCTTTAGAATTAAAATCGGCATTAGGAGCAGTAAGATGCCGAACGGGAACTTTTGTGAGCGCTTAAAAGCCTTCTCAACAGGAGCATTTAAATTAGGAAAAGAAAGTGTGTTAGCCGCAGCAAAATTGTGTTGCATTTTAGAGCGTTAATTTGGGAGCCATTTAAAGCAACACTGGAAATATTAACGATCACATTTTCACCAATAGTGGCACATTGTTTGCGGAATCATGAATACAATTTAAAGCTGAAATATATATTTTTATGTAACACCTTCAGGTGGTGCACCCTGGGTGGAAAAGTAGACAGTCAGTTAGCAGCTTATTCAACATCTTTGCACTCTATTTGAAGTCTACAAACTACGTGCACTTTTCAATGATAATGAATCCACATTAAACCCTAATACGTCACCTTACTCATATCAGGATGTGACAATTATCCTCGAATCGAAATACTTGAAATTGAAACTAGCGGGTTAAAACTTGGAGATTCTGGACAAGAGATAATTTGAAACTAGTAAATAATTACTAGTTAAGTGAAAGGTGTTTTTATGGAACTAAAATGTTATTTGCACTCAAGATATACAATGTTTTATAACTTTTATAGGTAAAATAAGTACAAAAAATTAAAAATGATAGGCAACTGTGGAATATGTACTCGTTGAATGCATATAAATGTTATTTTTTTTATTTAGAATTAAAAAAAACAATCATACATTTTAGGGAAAAGTTACTCGACTTCCTGGTGTGGCTTTCTCCTCACAGTTTACAATGCTAGAATACTGCACTATTACTATAAATCTCATTTTTCCCTTCTACAGTTAAAGGTTGTTATCATGCATGGCTTCAGCTAATGAAAACTTCTTCAGCGGTAACGGTCAACTCGAAATTGCTCCCCAAGTCACATGGTACTGTTGCCGTATCAGGATAGTAGGGTTGCACTCTCTTCATTTATTCCTTCTCAATGCTCATTTCCCCAAAAAGTCCGCAAGTCTGCCAATATTTGTGGAGTCGGAGTCGGACTTATTATTTAATACAGGAGTCGAAGTCAGAGTCGAATTTCCAAGAGTCGGAGTCAGTCATATTTCTTCCGTGTATAAATTTTTGCCAAAGCTACGAAGTCAGATTCAAAGTCGGGGAGTCGGAGTCCGAGTAATTTTCGGGCACAGGAATCAGAGTCGGAGTCAGGAGCCCCAAAATTATCGGAGTCGGGAGTAGGTCGTCAAAACTATTTCCAGTAAATCCGCCTTTAAGTTCGGAATCTATATTGACTTTCAGTTTCCCCGTAGGTGCTAATGTTAAGAGATTTGAACTGTTCAAAATTGAACGAAAACTTGTTCAAATCAAAAAGATATTTTTGATACATGTTTTTCTTCAAAAGCTTTTCCCAACAAAGTTTGTTTGGAGCCACTTCGCCTCTAAGTTCAAGATTTATTTTTGCTTTGAATTTCCCCGTAGGCGCTAATGTTAAGTTTTTTTTTGAACTGTTAAAAATTGAACGAAAAATTGTTTAAATCAAAAAATGAATTATGTGAATGAGATGTCCTCGCCGAGATCTTTCTAACAAAAAAAATTTTTGTTCGAATCGGACTATTCATTCAAAAGTTATTGGGGGGGGGGGGCAGACAGACAAACCGACAGACAGACTGACCGACAGACATTTTCCCCCATCTCAATACCATACTTTCCAATTTTTAATTTTTCAGTATTTATCTATTTTACTTATTTTTGACATTTTTTTTTTGTTTTTATGGATATTTTTAAGATGCATTAAGCCTTTTTTCATGCTTTTTTCTTCTTTCTCTGACTTTTATTCCGAAAGTAGGCTAAAAAGGACAATGCATTTTAAAATAAAACTTGCATTAAAGCGCTATTTTTATTTCTGGCAGTAAATTTGTGCCTTGAAAAAAAAAAGGGAAAGTGGAGCATTTTCCCTTCGCCCAATGAAAAGGGCAAAGTGAAAATATATTTTTTTCTAATGAAACATTTTATATTTGATTAGTAAAAATATTGAATAAATAAACATGGAACGAAATAATTTCTAAATGAATAAATAATGGATTAAGAAATGAATGTATAAACATGAATTATAAAATAATCTGTTAGAAAAATTAAATGAGTGAATAAAATAGAAAATGGATAAGAATGAATAAATAAGCGTTTTAAAAAAAAAATATTTAATAGTTAAGAATTTTGAAATTTGTTTGAACTGATTCACCATCTATTTAACAAGTAAAAACATAACATAAATATTTAAGAAAAAATTCATTCAAATTTAATTAATTAAAACAAGGAGCTGCTGTAAATCGCTAAAACTCAAAATATTCCTGGTCGATTTTTAAATTTTTTTCAAAAAATGATGTACACATATTTAAGCTCTAATTTTTATTTGTCGATTTAAAAAATATTAATTCAATTTTAAAAAAAAATAGAATCACAAAATAATTTTAATTCTGAAATTTTGAATTCAAATAATGTGTTTCGCAATCACGAGTTGCGAGAGGTCTCTACTCGTTGGAGTTATTGTTTCTAGAAACAGCTCCTGTCCCCCTAAGCCTGTCCTTCCTCTTGGGTAATTACGTGTATGTGTGTTTGTATGTAGGCTTGTTTCTGTGTCCGTAGACATGTGTGTATGCACGTAGGCGTGGATGTATATGTGTGAAGGTGAGTGTGTATATGTGCGCCTTAGGACATAGACGCCGCCGACCAGGGGACGCGAATGCCGGGGAACAATGCTCAAGACTTTAGGAGCAGCGCCTGCAGAAAACGGTGGGCGGTGGTGCTGCAGAGGCCACTGGTCCAAGCTGAAATATCAGCGTAACGTCAAGGACAGTCAAGTGAGAACAATAAGCAATCGTGATTGCTCAAAAAAAAGAAAGAAAAATTTCGAAAAGCTCGAAGATATTTTTTTAAAAAAAGAAATAACATTTTTTGAGGTAAACTTTTTTTTTATCGAATTTGTCGGAAAAAATAAAGTAAAACATTTGAAAAAGATATGCTCCAAATTTCATTACTTTATCACTATCCGTTCTTGACTTGATAAGAATTTAAATACAAAAAATCGGGAAAAATCGCATCGTGGGGGAAAACGCGTTTGAAGTTCAATATATTAATTAAATGCATGCAACAAAACTAAATATCTTTCGTTCTAAATAAGAAACAAACAAGATTTAAACGTCCTTTTTAGCAGAAACAAAAAGGAAAAAGATTTTTTAATGATAGAAAAAAATGCAAAATTTGACGATTTTTGTGTGTCGGACCCCCTTAAATGAGACAGTATAAATAAGTTAATGGATGATTGCGTACGAGATTAAATAAATGATTTAATAAGTAAACGAAGTGAACTTTTTCTTTTTTTTTATTTTTATTATTTTAAGTTTTCCTTTTTATTTCACTCCAAGTGCAATTGACAAAATGTGTTAAACATTTACAATAAATGTATGCAAAATATTAAACAAAAAGGTTCTGTACAGAACAAAAGTAGATCTCCATTAATATTTAAAAGTATTAATTAAATATAACTTTTTACATTTATTAGAGCATTTGACAGACGTTGTTCTGTTCAAACTTTGTAAATTAAAAACTAAAGAAAATTTCAATTAACTATCAAGTGTTTGAACTGTTTTGTTGAAAAAAAAAGTCAAAAAAAAAAAAAAAAAAAATGTTTTAAGCTGCTTGGTGTCAGAATGCGTATATTTGTTACAACTTGACTTATCTATAATGTCTACTGAGCAGTTGTTTTATTAACTATTTTTCTCCCGTGCTTGATAGTTTGTTTCTTCAGTCATACTAAAAGGCTAAAAATCGTCCTCAGATATTAAGTGTAAAAAAACTAACTACCCATCTAGAACAAACGGGAAATCCCGCTGCAACATCCCTCATATGAAAAATAATTAAACAATCGAACGGATATCGATCAAAAAAATGATAAAGGTAAAAACAATTCTCCAAATAAGCGAAAATCACTCACCGCCCCACCTCCCGATGCACACATGAAACACATTCTTCAATTAAAAGGACTAAACACTCTTAAAAAACGAAAAACAATTCTTTGCTACTCGAAATTTTTCGCCAAATAAACGAAAAATACAATAAATTACATTAACAGTAGCTTTAAAACGTAAACAAATGACCACGCAACTCTACTGTTTATAGCCAAAGTCGCCAAGCCACCATGTTACTGTAATCCAGCCGATCAGTGGGCGAAGCCAACTCCGACCGATTAGCGATCCAATCTTTTAAACGAAAACTTTTAAAACTTCATATATTGCCTAATTTGTTCATTCCACCAAAGAGATCTTCCACTGCACTGATCTTTTCTGTACAGAACTATCGTGTTGTAATTTATCTGGACGAGAATAAAATTTGTTTCGTTTCTAAATTCCATCATCTTTTCATCTAATAATGTACTGATAAGTTAGATAATCCTTAAAGTATTTTTGACACTGGTGCCAAAACTCAGATAGATTTTAGCCGAGAAACAAATGTTGCTAGGTACGGTAATTTCTGATCTTTTGGTTAGGAAATCCTAAAGCACCGATCTGGTCATATGGTTCAACTACGACGGCAGAACACACGTTTTGCGTGAACTTTCTAGTACTTTATTTTAAAATATATCATGGGACATAAAATCGTTGCTTTCAAGAGAGACAGAAATGAAAACTTCACTCTCTCTCTCTACGTTTTATCTATTCTCAATTAACATATCACAGTAGGCAATTTCATTAAAAAAAGCAGAGCTGGCTTTCTTATTGTCCTTTGGCAGCGCGTTAAATATTTATTTCAGTTCTCGCTCAACAATAGGTTAAAACAAATATTAATCATTTGGGAAATATAACCACCCAATGTTTAAATTAATTGATTAATTGACAAACACGTTTCCGATTCGATCCATCGCGCTTCGAAACCATGTTTGCCACAACTTAATTACATACAAAAATTTTGATAAAAATCGGTCCAGCCGTTTAAAAGCCTCATGGTGACAAACGACCGCACAGAAGATTTTTATATATTAAGATAATGGCAAAAAAATGTTTTGATTTACCAAAATTAATAAAACATGTTTATCAAATTTTTAAATTTGCATGTTTTTTCTTATACCTTGATCTCTAGAGCTGTTTATTTTTTGACTGGATTCAAGTACATGTTTAAGAACATAGTTAAATATTGCAAGGTAAGTGGCGCGGCAAATTGCGACACAGGTTGACTGTTTCTCCTTACCCCGAGTTTTCACTCAAACCCACATTTCTCAACTTCATGTAAATCATGCGCCGTATTGAATTTTTTTACAATACTCTAATTTCTTTATTTATTTTCTTTTATACATTCGATTTTGAAAAAAAAAACTTCGTTTTTTATTATAAATCAACTTTACTTTGCTTTTCAATAACATCTTTTTTCTTGCATTCTGGTACCATTCTGCTTGCATAACATATCCTCTTTTGAACAAAAGGCTGGAAAATCACTAAACTCTTTAGCTTGATATTTTGAGCGAACAAACATGATACCCTTTCCCCGAAAACTAATAGGTTCTTTTTTAGATTAAGGAAAAATGAAATTTTGAAATAAATATTTCAAAAGAGCCAGAGATTTGAAAGGATAAATTTTAAGAAATCAATGATGTAAGAGCGAGAGTAATCTCGTTCCATTTTTGATAACATTCTAGTCAAAAATGTGTGGGAGTTCTAGAAAACGATAATTATATCTTTGGAATAAAAATAAATTTAGTACATTTAACAATTGGAAATATGAAGTTTTTTTTTAAGTTAACAGTAGTAGCTAATTCATTTGTTTCATCTAATAAGCCAAACGAGAAGATACATGGTAAAAGGAAACTTTGTGATTATGAAATTTCGGATGTCTTTGCAAATTGAAAAAAACATTCTTAATCGTTCAACCAATAATTACAGCAACACTGTTATTAACACTTTTTCGTCTAAAATTTCTGCAGGTACCATTTTAGTGCTTTTCCTATAATATACTGTAGTTTTTTCAGATATTGTAATACATAATTTTTAGGCAAGTTCAAAAACAATATATATTACTTATTATTTGTGTAGCTAAACTGATAGGAAACTAAATTTTAGAGTAAAATTCCGTGCTAATACTTCATTAACCTTTAAAATTTCACTGCAAGAAGTAGTCATTAAGAAAAACATTTGAAAAAGTCCCTTTTATTTCTGAGTGAAACTTTTATTCTCGAGCAAGTTTGTAACAATGCCCCGAGAACAATTATATTGATCAAATTTTATTGACATATGGAACTGCTGGCTACCAAGACCCGTATATTACGGTAAAGTGCTTCAAAGACTTAGTGAAGTACTTTGTGGCAAGCGAAATTCAATAATCACTCACGTTTATTAAATTGTAAACTTCGAAAAACTAGTTGGAAAGCTTTTCTTTTAAAATAAGAAAAACGAAGAAATCTTGAAAGCTGAGGAATGGTGAACTTTCGGTTGAGTACTTTCGTTTCCAATATTTATTTATTTATTTATTTATTAAATTTTCCCTAACATGTTTTGTTTCGAAATATACTTTGCCTCTACTTTATAAAAAAAAAAAAAAAAACTAGTGCGCAAAAAGAGAATTATATCATTCTATAATTATATAGTTAACGCTCCACTGATGTGTAAAACTGTCCAATATTTGAAAAACTGAATGAGGGAGCATTGAACTAAGTTTTTCTCATTGAATGATTAAAAAAATAATAATAATAATCTACGTGTCTTGACACAAACACCCAATTTCCTTATGATTTTTCTTGCAATATAGTATCACATCTCAGTCTTACATACAAGTATAACACAATTTTATATTTTACTACGGCACTTCACTTCGAAAAAAAGAAACTGCTAATGTATTTAAAGTTCAGGAAAGAGAAAATGTCGTCATTTTATAAATCAAATATCAAAATAAAAATAATTAATTTAAAAAAACCTCAAAAAAAAAAATCTTTTTAAAAATTTGTTTTTATACGTTGCTAAAATGATTTTTTTCACCACTTGATGCGTTTTGTTTTCATTGATAAAGTATAAATATTTAGTGACCCAAAGCATTAAATATACTGATGAGATTAAACCGGTAAAAAAGAGAAATTAGGTAATTTATTTTTGTAACCTGTAAATAATGGTCAGTGACAGTTATACTATCAGTAAAATAGCATAATCTGTTACGAGAAATACGAAAATGGCCTTTTTTATGTAGCAAAATTTAAAAAGGAAAAGAAAGCTAATAGGAGCACTTTGGTGACGTATCAGTTAACTTATGCAAAAAGAAAAAAAAAAACACTTTCGCGTGTAAATTCTCAGCAATGATCTTTTCTTCAATTTGATGGTGGGTATAGTAAACATTCGCGGTCTTAAGCTTCAAAATACTGCGGTGCTTTTTAAACTTAGTAATAACTTGGTTTGAGTTAAATACGTAAATTTTACGTTTGTGATATGAATAACGAGACACGAACAAAAAGTGTTTTCATAACGCTTTATGTACTTATGTCTGCTGAACTAAATATAATTTAGAGTAACTTTTAAATAAGTGCGTTAATTTTTCTCCACTTTTTATTTTTTGGCATATTTGACTATAACGAAAATTGTAGAAAGTACAATGATGCAATGTGTTGGCAGTTTAATAATATCAATTAGTCTATTTCACGTTAAAGCAACAACCCTCTCAAACTGACATCACCGAGTGCAAAATAATTACAGGCTTGAGTCAATTCGTATGTTGATGGAAAAAAAAGTATATTTCTAAGATTTTTTGCACAGTTGTTTTTCCGTTAGTTTTGACTGCTATTTAAATCTTACGTAATGCAATGCTATTGAGTGGAATGTTTTGAAAGATTTTTTTCTTATACAAAAATGTACATATTTGGTAAATTAATTTATTTTTAGTCATATTTTTACATCTATCCTACGTTGAACCATGATGGGAATTCCTTTCCAGTGCATTGCGTTGAAAAAAAGAAAGAAAGAAAGAAAGAAAATTGTAACTTTTAATATTTCAGCAAAACAAAACAGTTTTAGCGGAGGGAGAATCAACGTGTTTTTTTATTTTCGCTAAAGGCATAGTTTTTTCAAGTACCGCGAAGCAAATCTCTTCTTTTTTTTATGATAGGGTAAAAGTTAAAATAAAATTCTTTGTACGCTTCAATTTCCTAAGTAAAATGATAACTTATTTCCCCATTTTAAAATCATAATTTTATGTTTCATAATATGAAGGAATCGATTTTGCAATTTTCTCAAAAGAGAAGCCCTTGGCGAGCAATTTGTTTTTAAGTATGATTGCGAGTTTTGTTGTTCAAAACCACAGACGAGGTCATCAAAAGATATATATATATATATATATATATATATATATATATATATATATATATATATATATATAAAGCTATAGATAAGCAAAATTTTACCATATATTGATTGTAGAGTATCACAAGAAAATGTTTAGTTACAGTAGTTATTTATGACCACAACGATTCTTTTGGATCTTACCATACTAGGTGTATAAAGTAACTATTTTAAGCTATTGGCATTTTTCCAATAGCACTAATTATCTTATTACTTTTCTCTTCAAAAAGAGAAACCTTTTTTGATAACACATATTTGTGCATCTAATGCCTTTTCCAACTGGTTGTTCGAAACACAACGAGGTTTTTACTTTCTTCTATATCTAATTTATAGAAGAAAGTATTGGATTCGTGCAAATTTTCAAATTTCGAATTTTAACGAATTCGAACGTTTTGGGGTGTGCTGTGGACCATTTTTGGAAAATGTCTGTTTGTCTGTGTGTGTGTGTCACGTATGTATGTGATCAGTTTTTTGTGGTCGCTCCACAGCAAAAACTACCACATGAAATCGAACGAAGTTTGCTACATATATGTTCCTCTATGTGAACTTGTGCCCATTGGTTATTGGCGCAAATTCCTCCAAGGTGGGTGGAGCAATGGGCCGTTTCTTGAGTTTTGCGTGCCTGCTATTCTTCAGGAAGTAACAGGCGGAATGAAACAAAATTTTGTCCATATGTTGTCCTTAACAGGTACAGGTGTTGATTCAATTTTAGTGTCAATATCTCAAACGGGGGTTGAGCTATAAAACGTTTTTTGTTGTCAATTGTGACTGCTGTATCTCAAGAAATAATGAACGGAATCAAACAAAATATTATCGGCAAGGGTGCGAGGTACAGTAAAGTGTAGTTATATGTATTATTATGCGTTCGCGTTGATGTTTGAGAAGTCCCCTTGAATCACGCATTTCATTAAAAAATATGTTTGAAAGTATAAAATACACAAATGGAAATATTTCTACACTTTGGTGCACACAAAGGTGTCACGATGATATATTTCTGATTTAATATAACTTAAATATAACCTGAAAGTTAAAATTGGTTGAAGTGAAGAATAATTATCAGCTCAAGCACAATAATATTTACTCAAATATTGTACTTACTGTACGGATAATGAGTAACAATACAGACGATGTTTAATGAAGTTAATACGTTAAATACATACGACAACACGAAATTCAAAATATCATTTCGTATTTGAAACAAGACGATATATTTCTAAAATGCCCAGAAAAAAATCAGAATAGATAAAATAAATCGACTAGTAGATAATTGTACCTGTGTTTTTGCCGAGTTTTTAGTTTTTCGGCCGTAAATGTTGCCTTATGTGTCGTCAACTAATTTACCAATTTATATTATAATACAACGCAATGCCAGTGTTTATAGGTGTATGAAATATGTGCTGAAAGCGCTTTATTTTTAGTCAAGCACTGTTTACAAAGAAATACCGTTCTCTTAAAATTTTAAATGGTAGAGAATAATACCTAAGCCTAACAAGAATAGATTCTAACTACTCAAGGGACGACATCTGATATTCACATTAGGACTTCTGATTCCCGCTCTTAAGCGGTTCCGCTGCCGATTAATAGGTATCTTTAACAATAATTATCAATAGAATTGCAACAATGTTTGGTTGAGAACTCAATTACAAGAATCAACTCCAGATAGTAATTGCACTTACTCTAGATTTTAGATGTAATTCGCACTGATTACTGTAATTATACCAATTAATTGGATGTGAGTTTAGACTTACAGAAGTAATAACGTGGAAGCTCAAACGGAATTTCATTTCGTAAACAGGAATTTCCCTACGGCATGAGCGAGGGAATTTATATAGACATAACACTGACGTAACATGTACAGCATACAATGCTTAGCCCAAAATGTTATATTAAATTACCTGACTATATGTATTCAAATTATAAAACAGTTTTAATAGACATACCGTTAATCTTTGAGTTCCTGTTTTCTTTTGTCTTTGATATGCTTGCAACGATGTAGTCTCTTTTAAATATATTTATATTAAATTCCCAATTTGACGTACAAGACGTAAAAGACAACGGTTTCAAACAATAATTTTTGTATATTCATTTACCTATATGAGAGAAAAATATCAGTTTATATTTTCAGAAGTATTTTTGTTATCATGATTTTTAAAAGTTTCCGACTTTGCATTTAGAAAAAAAAAAAACTTGTAAAAAAACTTTATTTTTTTTTAAAGTTTACATTTTATTTAAACTTAAAGGAAAAATGAATTATACGAATTATCTTTCAAAGTACTTTTTTACTTTAAAACATACTTTTGGGCAATATATGTAAAAGCTGCTTTTTTTTTTTTACATCTGATGTTACTACTTTCAAAGAAAGTTGTTTTAGCTCTTATGAAGCGAGTTATATTTATTCATTTTCTTTGAAAATATGTGAGAAAACTTTGAAATAAAGCTTTACCACTAACACCATTTGTGATCTTAAAGTTCGAAGTAGAGTGTCCAAAATGGCAAAATTTTTAAAAACAGCCAAAAGTACTTCAAAAAGGTTTTAAAATGTTACTTGAAAAACCTAACCTTCTTTCGTTTAGAGGAGAGGAATATAAACAGAAGGAAGTAGCTCTAGAGGAAAAGTCAGGTCCCCATAGAACGAGAAGTGGAACGAAAGATGACAAAACCATCTATTACCACCTTTACAGTTAAGATAAAGTTCTGGGGACAGTATTTTAGGGCTCATGGATTCATCGAGTACGTAATCGGTGGCGGTTTAACAGTGTTAGGCTCCAAACCCTTAGGCATCCAAATTCGCGAGTTCGATAACCTATCTTCAACTTTACCTACGGCTTCTAAAAAGTGTGAAATTAACATTTTATGTACCCTTAAATCTTTTTATAGCTCTTAGCATATTTTTAAAAATGATATTTTTATGTCACTAAGAAAAATATTTTGAAAATATAATAATAATAATTGTAACATAAATTGTACAAACTTGTAATGTTTGTACAATTATGACTTTTTGAAAATCAAAACTTTAACTTAAAACCTTGTGCATCAAAAAACAAAGTGCAACAACTGCTTTTTAGTACTTGATCTTAAATACGTAGCATTCACCCCAATTTAAATAAATGTGTCACAAGCCTTTAGTAATTATCCGGACTAAAATAGTAATAATTTGAATAGTCAAATCATTCAAATAGTAATCATAAGTCATAAAATCCCACCAGAAAACGAAATTTCGTAGTTCTTTCTCGGTTTGTTTTCATAACTAATTTTTTGCAAGATAGTGTGTTTTTAAGAAACAATAGTCGGGGAAAACCTAACCTGGTAGCATTGAGAATGCTACGCAGATCCAAATCAGAGCATTACAAAACGTCGACAAGGAAGGTTTGCCCCAACTATAAATGCCTTTTAAGACCAAAAATTTTGTGAAAAGAAGAGAAATATAACAATGCTACAATGCTATTCAAAAGAATATGACTTATATAAAATGATAGTAATATCTTTATTTCGTACGAATATATATAAATATATATATATTTTAATGGGGTTGTTTCCTTCAGTCAAAAGTAATACTTTTTGTCACTGAAATTGATAGAATAAGCAAAAAAAAAAAAAAAAAAAAAAAATAACACGGACTGAGAAAATGCTTTTATTTTCCCAACAGTTATTTTTTAATTATTTTTTTTTTAAATGTCCGATTCTTCAAAGGAGGCGTGGCCTTTATGACGTCACAAATGATGCATTATGGCGCATCTTTCTATTGCATTTCCACGTTATGATGATCAAGAAGCGAATTACGATTGCGCTCTACGTTTGCTATCAACTATGTCGTTGCCAATATACGTGAGTAAAGATGCGAATTAAATATTTTGGACCGTGAATGGCAACACTGAATGGCATTTCATCATTTGTGTTGTCATCGGCAGAAGCGTTTAACGATGAAAGAGCACCGCTTTAAGTAATTTTTTAAAAATAATAAACTTAAAGAAATTATTTTAAAAATGTACAGATTTTATGTTTTTAAGCATGATTTTTCAGAAAAAAATACTTTTAAAATTTTGGAAACGACCCCGCTCTTAGAATGTTTGTTTTTCCTCATTGAATTACAATTGTAAAATAGAAATCAGATATCTCCTATATAGCTGCGTTATGATTTTCCTTTGAACAAAAATTATTTGAAGCATATAACCCGTGTTCTAGTCTTCTTTGAAATACAAAAATCAATACATTTCAAAAGAAAATAATTATATTCAGCATTTGTTCATGCCTACTTTTTGCATATTTCGCGGTTTGCTATCGTTTTTCATGCTCCGAAGGTTACTGAAAGAAAATCTAAATGCAAGTACTGAGAGAGATCGCTTTTGAACTGCTTTAAAAACTTATTTCAGCCACAAGCAAAAATAAGTACTTATACTTGTTTGAGAAATAGTTTGAGACAGATAATAATAAAAATATGCTTTGAGATTCGTAATAAATGTAAATACAGTCATTCCCTATTGTATGGACTCCCAAAAAAATTAAAAAATCAAATCAAATTCGCAAAATATCTAATGGACAGAAGCTCGTTCTACATGCAAACGAATTCCAGGAGCTTGAATATAATAGCGTACCTTATTTACTTTAAAAAAAACAGCTACTTCGCTTCAATTCCTTAAAAAGATAACGGCTCATTATTTCACGAAATAATATCTCAGGGCCCTCTAATTGGATGGAACTTCAGGTAAATTTGTTTCTTCATTTCTAGCGCTAATCTTTGATTTTCGACTCCTCATCTTTAATGATTTTATTTCACTTCTTTCGATTTTTAAGTTGAAGAAAAATACATAATTACGTACTGTCACAGCATATATTAATAGGCTGATCGATATTTACCAAATCATTTTAAGAACAGCTCTGCTGCGAAATTTAGTTTTCCAGAGCAGTTGAATAGGGTTGATATTTGTTTTTTTCGTGTAACTGTGAAATAACACCTTGGGCATATGGTTAGACAGAATTATTAAGTTTATTGTTACTTGTGTAAAAAGTTACGATAAATTTAAACTTGAGAGAGAAAGTATGTAGCAGATGATAAAATAGCACACTGTAACAAATTTCTAAAATGTCAGTCACAGTAAAAAAAAAACTAAGATGCAATAAATTGAAGATTCCTTAGAGAAAGAGCCATTATTATTCAAAAAATTTGGATCAAATAGAAAGTGCTTGAGTCCAATAATTACTTCGCAATGCAAAAAAGACTATATCTGGAGCAAAACTAACCTGGCAGCATGGTGAAAATGACGCAGATCTGTTGTTGTTGTTTCGCATCCCTGAGATCCGCAGAGCTAGATAAGGTCCATGAATCCATTAACCTTGAGGAAGTCCAAGATCAGTAAAGGATCACCAAAAAGTTCCTTCTAGTGAGCCCCAAACAGGATAAAATGTGAGCAGGAGAGGCACACTTAGCGCAAAGTTTGAACTGCTTAATACCATTGACAAAAGTCATTGTTGATAAATGGCCACTAAAGAGACGAGTGAGAGCAGTTTGGTCCCGTCTGCAGTAGTTCCGTTCTTATTCATGGATAAGGTAAAGGACAGCTTCAATGATCAAAGATCTGGAGCACCGGTGTTTGAAGACTCACTTAGCTCCGATGCCTGCAGACCTTAGCTGAGCATAAAGGAGTGGCCTTCACACCTTGGTGACCCTACGAAGATTATACTATCCCGACGTTCTTTACCCACTCCACCAGGTACAACCCCCGCCGGCTCTAAAGCACACTTAGAGACGGCCTGCAGTATTTTAAGGGGGACGGAGACTTTATTTACAGCAATACGACGCTGCCAGGTTAGGTTTGCAAAACTATAGAGTAGAGTCGACTATCGCTACAACGTGATTCGACTTACGGGAAAGGGCTATTACGCGAATTTTTCACGATTAACGAACTTTAGAGCTAACGCGAATTCCTCGTCGACAACACGAATTCTTTTGGCAGGAAGCATCGGCTTTGTTATTGGCTACTAAATATTGATTTCGTGAAACGTTATTACATCTCTTTAGCATCACTGAAAGCGAAAGTTCTCACACCAAACTAGTCTACCCATCGCGTTGTTAGTGCATCAAATAACCACTCAGCAACTTTTATTTAATGTTTTTTTTTTTAATTCTAATTATTGAAGTTGACGAAATATAATGAAATCTTAGCGCACTGTTTCATCCAAAGTTTGAGGAAGGGAACAAAAAGAAAGTTTCTGCAAAAAAAAAAAAAAAAAAAAAGTTTTTCGATATACTTGAACAACTAAAAACGTCGACGGTAGCACGACAATAAGTATGAGTGAATCTTACGTACGTACAATTAAAAGTCAAAACAAAAAGATATCCGTAAATGTACAGAACTTAGTTTCAATATTGAAGCTTGCAGAGTAGTGTCTAAGCAAAACAAATATGTATTATGAAAATGGAAGCTGCTCTTGTACTATGGATTAAGGAGATCAAAAAGAGAGGCTGTTGCATAAATGTAAACGTTATAAAAGAAAAGGCGAAGCAAACGTATTTAAAAATGCATTAAAAAAGAATAATGATCTGATCATGGAGCATAAATCATCACCATCTTTATTTTTCAACTCATAAATATTACTACTGTATCTAATGTATTATTCTATTATAGTGCAGCTTTTATTATTACTACATAATGTCCGTGCCGTGTTGTCTTATTTTATATCTTTCCCTTCTATTGATCATTCATTTTGTGCATCTTAAAGTATTTGAATAAAAGAGCTTTTTTATTTTTTAAATACAGTAAAAGTTTAACTCTTTATGTAAGAAACTGTATGTAAAGAAATGCTTCAAAGCAGTTTAAGGGGTGTTTAAAAGTGTCTACAAGAATTTGGTATGTTTCTAAAAAAAAGTGTATACGTACATTTTTATACAACGCGAAATTTCGACTTACGCGAGGAGTCTTGGAATACATCCCTCGCTTAAGTCGGGACTCGACTGTATTGTGTTAGTGAAACTGATAATATATTGATTTACGCTAATTTCTTTACATTAAAAACTATTCAATACAGTCAGAAAATGTTAATTGCAAACACCATTTTTAGAATTTTCAAAGCATCAAGCAAATAATCCATTAGGGAAACTAGTATTTAGCCAATTGATACAATAACACTATTAAAATATGAAAAGGTCAGTTAAAACTAGCTACACTTTGCATCAAAGTTGACTTGAATGACTCTTAGAAATTGATATCAGGATAACATTTAAGCATTTCGCTCAATTTATTGACTATAATAGCAATGGCGCCAAATTTCATATCAGACATAATCAGTATAATGTGAAGCTCTTGCATTGTGATTAAATAGCCGCCATATTTGCCATCAAGCAGCAATTTATATAATGATTATTCTCATTACCATAAAGGCATTCAAGGATGTTTAAATGTGGCAATTTCATGAGCATCAAATAATGATGACAGATTTCTTTTCAGGCTAGATGTTTTGAGACCATGTAAGATAAAAAGTAATTTGTTTTATTGCTTAAAAATGTAATGTCTTTAAAAAGTTTGCAGTCATGACAGTTATGGCTTTCAAAGTGATATTTTATAGCGGTCAAACGTTCCATTTTAAGCTCTTTTTGATGACTTTTCTTAATTTTTTTTTGCTTTTCCAATTTCAAGCAAATGTTTTCACATAAATACGCTAATATGATGCCAAGAAGCATTTGTATTTTACATTTTCATTCTTTTCGGAAGTTCATGAAAGCTGTGTAGTTAAATTTATTCACAAATATAATTGATGACAGCTATAGTGGCTGTAAAATTACTATAATAAACAGCATTATAACCTTATATTCAGTCCCTTTGATTTGAACCGGAATTGCGACTTAGGTGCGTAGCATTCATTTGCATAACAGAGCCTATTCATTGAAACATACTAATTAACTTTGGAAAGTTATAAAATCTAAAACATTTCGTAAGAATAGAATTATATCATTTTGCAGGTTCTAATAGTTGGTAAACCAAATGCTTATAACCCCCATAATT
Source organism: Uloborus diversus (assembly GCF_026930045.1). Classification (NCBI taxonomy): domain Eukaryota; kingdom Metazoa; phylum Arthropoda; class Arachnida; order Araneae; family Uloboridae; genus Uloborus; species Uloborus diversus. Next base: position 70,407,889 of record NC_072734.1, read on the forward strand.
AAATATTCATATTCCTGAAACCTGCAAAATATATATGTTCAAAATAATAGACCAAAGAATATAGATCAAAATTTGCGGTTAAATTTCCATAGTTGTTTAACGTAGTTATCAGAGAACATATTTTTCAGCGATCAAACTACAATTGTAAAAATTTATAGTCACTCGGTTATGCAGTGTTGAACTTAATTCCATGAGCAGCTTTTAATGCCTATTTATAGCAAAATTCGTAATAACGTTACTAAAGTAAATTAATATATAACATTAATTTACGTATTTGCTTTTTTATCAAGGCAAGACTAGAGTAATTATGCCAATTTTCATTGATCTTGAAAAGCAGTTTCACTTTATACCTTTAAATAAAAATGCCTTGAAATTCATTTATTTATTTAAAAGAATTAAAATGAGCATAGGTGAAGTGTCTTGTTCTTAACAAATGTAGCGATATATAAAGGGATATTTATATTCAATATTTTCTGTTGTCCTTTATTCTCCAAGGCAATTAAAAAAGAGCTCTTGCTGATTGTTCTTCTTATAAATAGTTTAAAAATCGGAATGTAATAAGAATCGGTAAATTTATCGACACTTTAGAACAAAATGTGGTTTCGCTTATTCCTCTTTAAATTGAAGTTTAAAGTAAAATGCAAAATAAAAAATGTGTCTGTGTGACTGTGATGTTTTTCCCAATTTTTTTAACCTATAACTACAACATTACTTTTATTCAAACTGTCCAAAATACATTTCTAATACCGAAAATAATATCAAATTGAGCGAAGAATGTGGTTTTTTTTATATAAGCGAACAATTGCGATTATATATAATTTTTCGATACCATTATCTGTGCAGACGAATGGTAAAACCCGCGTAATACGTAGAAATATCTCTTCTCCGTTATATTTTGAGACAAGAAATATATAACATTGAATCATTGTATAAAAAACGGGAAACTGATTCTCTCAGGAGATGCATCGGTATGGTATCCATCACTCTCTTTATCCATCAAGGGAATGTTACTCGAGATGACATGTCTGACCCTTTTTTCTGTTGAAATGGTGTATAAAATTGCAGTTGCCCTAACTTTTCCCATGTAAATACAAATCATTTATTGGATATTTTTTCTGAGTTAAATAGTCATTATTACTGAGGATGGGTTTGCTATACTTTTTCTTTCGCATTTATTTAAATCTTGAGCAGGGTTCCTTAACGCTGTGAAAAAAATTACTACATTTTTAGTATGATCAAAATAAAATTCTGTTTGAAGTAATAATGATAAAGTAAAATTGTTATATTGGTACAGATGAGTCACAAACACTGTTATGTGGACTGTTAAGTGGTCAAGTTAGAAAATACCGAGTAAACGGAAATACGTGTAGCAAATTTTGAACGCAGGGCTTGGGCGCGGCCGAGTTTTCTGGTGCATTTTTTTTCTAAATAAATTATTCAATTATTTATGATTAATAAATGAAAAAAATCATTTCTCGCAATAGGACACTATAAGTTCATGCATAGTTACACAAAGTTAGTTCGGCATTTTATTCAGGCAAAAATATTTTAATCATATTTATTATAAAAAGGAATAAAATAGACCGTGACCGAAAAGTTTTTTTTTTCAATTCTCAAAGATTTATTTTCGATTAACGTGTCACAAAACTTAATGCTAACATGACTAAATTTAGTGTGAAAGATGCACTGTCCAAAAACAGAAGTTATTTTATGACTTCTAAATACTTTTTTATTATTTATTACTTTTCATATTTTATTATTACTCAAGTATGTTAAACTTATAGGATAAAGTTCAATATATTACATACCTAGAGAAGGTTGAAGATAAAGTGCGTATTGAAGTCACAGTAAACATTTACTAATCCCTTTTTTATTTAAATTAAAATAACAGACTTTATACTAATTATCTTCATCTTACTGGTATTATATATGCGAAAGTTTCTCTGTATGGATGGATGTTTGTTACTCTTTCACGCAAAAACTACAATCTGTTTGGTGGGAAGCTTTGTAAAGTAAAGAAGTGGCTTGGTAAGCAGAAAACTGCCCATTAAACTGGATTGAAAACAATTTAAAGGATCGATTCTCACTGGTATGGAGTTGGTGATGGAAGCAGGTTCTAGCGAAAATAGTAGTGATGAAAGAGGGAAACAGAGAGGACAGTAGTCTGGCAGATACTTAGCGGGAAACTAGATATCATAACTTTTTAAGTCTGAGGGTTTTTTGGGTTTAGGATGAAGGCCTTCTTTTTTGTAGGGAAGAGATAAAGATTTTCTTGGCGGGGAAATTTTTACAACAGTGTTGGTTTTGATGAAATATCACATCTTTTTACATAGATATTATTATTTTGTATTTTTAGAATTGAGGATTTCAAGTTATAAATTTTCAATTGAAACAACGTAGTTTGTGTTTTTAAGGAACAATAATGGCAAGCTTAATTTTACGTCATGTTATCTTCTGATCAGCAAGATTCTATGATTGTTTGTCGAGAATTGGGCCGTTTCAATTTTATTGTAATCTTTATACCTTCTCTGTTGCAAAGGAAACTGCTTTTATAATAAAATACTCTGTTTTTAATTATTTTGTTTAACGGATATTTTACAACTTGGCAATAAATTCTATTAGTTTCTTTATTTGACGGATAATTTTCATGAAGTTTTTTCATATTTTACAGTTTGCGGGCTATTTTAATCTAGTTTTTGACTTTATTTAATGACTTCTTTTCTTAAATTTTCCATTTTGTGGGCTAATTTTATTTATTTTTGGTAATTTATCTTTCTTTTTTAATGCAGCTCTTTGTCTTATTTAACGTCTTTTTTTTTTTTTTTTCCGATTTCAAGACAGAAAATAACGTATGGTATCGCTAACCCTAACCAAGTAATGGCTTCAATGAATAAAATAAAAATAATCTCCAAAAGGTTAAAAATAAGTTACATCACGTACCTGTGGTGAAAAAGTCCTAAGCCGTCTACATACTGGCCGGGGTTATTTTAATCGAGCTTTACACTTCCCTTAATGGCTTCTTTTCTTATATGGCGGATTATTTTACATTTTACCCGCTTATAATCATTATTTGGTGAATTATTTTTCATTTTAATAGAACTCTTTGTCTTGTTTAATACCTTGTTTTGTTTAAAAGTTCATTAAAAAGACGAAATAACGTATGGTATTGCCAAAAAAAAAAAAAAAAAAACCCCTAAGCCATTTAAGAGATTAAACTTGGATGCGTAAGAAGATCTATGCATCTGTTCATGGTCCCACTTAATTTTGCTTAACCTTATAGAACTATCTACTAGGGCCATGAACTGTTAGATCTGTTTTAGTCTTGATTGAGTTTCATTTCCTAAGACAACTTTTGAATAGCTATTAGATCTGTTTCAGCTTTGCAATTTAAGTCAGAGATTAACAAAAACCTATGAGCTGAGAATAAGTACATAAGAATTTTGGGGAAATTGGTGATTTTCAAACTTAAATTACTCCGGCCTGTGATGTCCCCGGGGGTTGAATTTTTGTATATGTCCTCAATGGTCCCCAAAAAATTAAATACAAAAAATCATTAACAAAGACCCCCGGGGGCTGTTACGGACTCCCGGGAAGGTATGATTCGGGGGATAGAAACGAGGGGGGAGGAATAGGGGGGTCAAATGGCATAAAAGGTACATCAGTCGGGCGCAAGGAATGTGTGTGCGAAATTTCAGTTCGAGCCCTCTTTTCGTTTGGGCTGTAGCCCTGTCAAAGAACACGAAAAGAATTTTCAATAGTGATTTTATAACTTAAATTCCTCCTCTCCTGATGGTTGTCGGGATTGTATTTTGGTATACGTCGTCAGGAGCCACAAGAGTTTGAATATACCAAAAATCAGCTCCTGGGGTCTTCATGGGGCTGAGATACAGAGGGAGGAAAACCCCAACTTGTTTTGTCGTGTAAACTGTCCTAAGTCGCGTGTTTAATTTCTTTCGTCTTTCTTGGCGGTGGATATTTCTCTTTGTTGGTGGCTGACATTTGGTTTTCTTGGCGGTCGGGACGCTTTGCGTCCCGACCGCCAGAGTACGACGACTCGAACAGTGGTAATAACCAAAACCACTGATCGAGTAATTCTGACGTCAGCCGCAATGCAACTCACGCGATAGCTTGCGTGACAGCATTATTTCATTGTTGAAGCACCAAAAATTTAGTAGTTTATAACAATGTTTGACATGCAGAGAAATGTTTTATTTTGACAGGGCTGAACTGGATGCGGTAACTTAACTGCTTTACTGGTAAGACATATATTTTAGGAGATTGAAGAAGCGAAAAAGTGGTTAATAATGAATACTTTCCACTGAAGTTTTGGGTTAATCCACTTTAGTTAAAATTTCAACTATCAAAATATCACCAAAAAGACAAATGTAGCAGCAATTTTTACCCGTCATACCTTATCGGGCCATTTTCTAGTGCAATTTAAAATTAGACTGTTTAGCTAACCGCAACAAGTAGTTCAAACTTGAACGACAGTTTATAGCAACTGTGTTTTAACTTACTTTAAGTTTAACTTAAAAGTTAAACACAAAAACTGTGTGTGATAAAGTTCAGTTTTAAAGTGAAAAACATTATATTCATAGGATTAAATCGCAAATTACAAATGGTATTTTCGTTTCTATTATTGTTTGCACTTAGAAAGATTTTTATCTTAGCGATAAATTACCATCTTCTTAAAATTTCCTTTAAACATAAGTATTGAACTTTTCAATTTTGCAGTAACTAACATTTCTTAATTTTTTATATGCAGTTTGTATATTTTTTTTTCTTAGTTAACGGTGCATGCTTTTGCAATAAAATTGTTTCCTGTTTATCGTTTTTCATCGGAATTAGTAATACTATTACAATCAGTTTGTTACCGTTAAAATTATTTTGAAATACGAGTGTTTTTATTTGTTTCTTAATTTTCACTAAGCCCCCCAAAAAAGAAAATGTATAAGAATCACAATGGTAGTCAAACTTGTAGATACTTTCAAAAGTCGGAGATTTTTTTTTTTCGAACTATGTATGCTTATAGAAAGTGTCAAGATATACAATATCCGAACTCTTATACATCACTTTAAATCCTTCATACTGAACTCATTGAAAAAGATTTTTTTTACTGCCCCTTCACCAGGTCTAGAGAATGAATTGGGTTTTTTATGACATTTATTGAGACAGGGAATTTTACTTTTTGCCCACAGCTGCATCACTATATGAAGAAATCAATTTATTCATCAGTTTGTTAAAAGTATTTCAATTTCTTCATTGAAACAGAAAAATGCACAAAATTTGAACTTAAAAAAATGTATACGTATTTTAATCTTAGAAACAAACACTTATGAAGAGGCTTGTAATATCTAACTCTCTAAATACCTATTATGAACGTTTCTAAAGCGGATTAAATTTGCTTCGTTTTGGATCTAGAACTATCTCTAAAGACCTAATAATTTTCAAAATAGAGCCATTAAGAACGACAAAATGTTGCTAGCACTTCCCATGTTTGAAGAAAAAATTATAAACTTTTTAAAGTTTTATCTTTTGGTTCTATGGAAAAATCTCTAGATTCATATTGTAGCAAATTTAGTACACTTTAGAAACGTGTGTAGTAAGTATTATTTAAAAAAAGGTCATGATGAGTTAAAATCGGCAAAACTACAGTCAAATCTAGGTTTTTTTTTTTGGTTTATGAAAAGGTTGTTTTTGGCGCTCGTTTTCCACCAGATTGACTTGGATAATTTATTGGACCAATGTCATAAACAACTCACTAAACAATTAGAACTACAGGGTCTGACGCAAGGTCTGATGCATATGGTTACTGGACTACTATTTGGTAGAAGTTCAGTTCTTATGTAATCAAATACAAATTTCAATACAAGTATTTGATTCTTTTTTGTATTCAATTCATAATTACTTTTTCTTTAAAATGATACATCCCAATTTGTACTGAGTGAAATGTAACATTTTTCGCGAGCATAGAAATTTAAAATATTTCCAGAACTGTCCAGGCCAACTTAGTATGTTTCAATTTTCCATCCACTATTTTCATAAATTAAAGTAATATTCCGTCTCATACGACTCCCTTTACAACAAAACTCTTCACAATGGTTAAAATAAACACACATCTTTAACCGTTTTTAGACACCGCAATTCAATACGCATGAAAGCAAATGTGGAGCCAGAATGCAAAATGAGGTGAAGTTCTTGACATTTCACTGACGGTGTTGAAATATATTGAGCGAAAATAGATACTCCGAAATGCGTTTCTCACTGAGCGGCAAGCACTTCCGCTGCAGGTATGGATCAGCGATCATCCTTCGTGATAAAAATGCTAAAGGAGGAATTTATCATAAAGGAAAGGCAGGCTATATACTAACGAATACGACACTTTATTTTTTCCTTAATCCGTCGAATAAGGAACGCTTTAGAAACGTGAGTATTTGTCATATGTCGGTGACATTTAGGCAAATAACTTTTTTGGGCAATTATTGCTTTTGAAAAAAGCAACAATATAACGTGCAAGTATTCGAATTATACTGTAAACATTCGGTATAAAGTTACAAGGGATCATAGTTGAGTAAATTTTCATTTAAGAAGGGTTTATATTTAAACATCATAATCTTAAATGAGAAGATATTTGTGACTGTATTCAAAGTTTCTTTAAGTGACTTAACTATTAAAATTTACGATGGGTTTACTAACGAAACTTTACTTTTTTTCTGCAAACATCAAATAAGGAACGCTGAAGAAATGTAAATTCTTGTCATGTTTCTGTGACATTTAGGTTTTTTTTTTTGTAATAAATGTTTTTGTTAACAACTGCGTTATAAAGTGGAAGATTATAATTCTTATCGTAAGCACCCGGTGTGACGCTACAAGGAATCAGGACTGCATTAACTTTAATACAAGAATAATTCGTATTTAAACAGCATTAACGTTTATTAAAAGTGACTTGTAATTGTTTCAAAGTACATTTAAAGGACTTACATTTTAAAATTTATGATGGATTTGCGAGAAAAAAAAAGACAAAGACATGCAAGGATTGTAATAGGTGAGTGACGCGCCCTTTCTGCAGAACATTTTGGCTGCTGGTCCAATCAGTAACATGGAAACTGATATATGGTACTGTCTTTCTCACTTGAACAGTATTTTAAGTTAGCCTACTATTTCCGTAAAATCCTAGTTGGCAACATATATTTGTTTTACGCAATTATTATGCTAAAACGAAGAACTTAAGACCCCCCCCCCCCCTTCCACGCACACATACATATATTCATGATTAACTCAATTTGTAAAAAATTTAAATTTTTCCACTATCGTTCTAGCTCTTTCCATTCAATAATACTTTTTCAATGAATTGTTTTTCAATTACAAAATTTTAATAGTAATTAAAATTAAAAAGAAAAATTGTCGTTATAATTTGTCTGAACTGCCTTTTGTGCAAATTTCATGGATCATGTTTAATGTCAGGCTTATTTTGCAGCATCCATTCCAAGATAAAAGATGCTGAAAATTACTTTTTCAGTATCTTTTTCGCATTTTAAAGCACCATAAGTCGAGTAAACTAGTTGCATCAAAAGTGAAAATATATGAATACAAATTATACGCCTGACCATTGTAACTGCACTACATATAGTGTAAATTCGCAATTTCAAACGAATTGAACATTTCTACCAAGAGCAATTATATGAAAAATATATAGACGAATTTTACCATACTATTTACTGGGAAAAAATTTCTAATAACACTTATTGTAACAGGTTAATCTGGACAAATTCAAGAACATTATTTAGTTTATCACAAAAGATAAGACTTATTTTTAATTCCGGAACTACTGTGTAGATTTATGTATTGACTTTTTTCACCACACTCATATGGAATTTAACCCTCAATTGTTGAAGTTGCCAAACACATTTCAATGCATAAATGCTTTGAACTAGATGAAAATATTGAACTTTTCGTGTACGCCATTTTGGCTTTTTTGAAAATCGTATTATAATATTTTCCCCGTAAAATTTTCGGCAAACATGAGTTAATTTCCCACTTTTTCAAATGATGAAAGTCATGAAAATAATTTCGTGAAGATAGGTTCTAAGTTATTTAACTTTATTTTCATTGATATTAGCTTTTTGGTATTCCAAGCATTTTTTAAGTGTTTTTAAGTTCTGGCCATTTGCGGTGTTTTTGCCACTTTTGTCTAAAGTGTACGAAATATAAAAGTTAAATGCACGAAACTTTTCTCTTTTAACGGTTTGGACAACAATCCAGTCACCAATTTCAAACCGATTTACTCCAAGACATTTTTAGAAGGTATCATCAAACTTATCTAATTTCGTGACAAAAACTTTAATGAGGTGACTCAGTTCACCATTATCACTGCGTTATTTTTAAGATGCTTAGATATTTTCAAAAGCTATTCTTTTCTTGAAAAATTAGCGAGCATTTCTTTTAAAACGTGTACTTTCATCTTAAGGCGTAAGAAACTTTAGATGTTCGCAAACGATAAGTGGAATAGAATATATTTTTTTCCAGAGAATATATAGTTTTATTAACTATTTGAACCTACTGTCTTTTTTTCGCATTTGAGATCATATTAATATGATAAATAAATATTTTAATTTACTCCTTTCTTTATAATTATTGCTTTGCATAACTGCAGTAAAAATAATTTTATCAAAAATTAATTGTTTTTAATTTGTGTTTTAAACTATTTTCATTATTATGCTATGCTATAATAAGCTCAATTTATAAGCTTAGCTGTGATTTTTACGCATATTATTTATATTCTACTTTCAGAATTTTGAACTTAAATTTTTAATTTTTAGACAGCCTGTCTCAGTCTAAACTGCAAATACCTCTAATTTTTTTCAACCGTTAGTCCTACGCTGTAAAAAATTTTTGCAACCTTACTCCTTGAAACCGGTGGCAGGTAGCCGCCTTCATAGGAATGGAGTAACTTAACTGATAATACTGGTCTAACGTTAAGCATTATTCATAACGTTAGATTAATTTTATCAACTACTAGCTGCATTGCCCGGCTTTGCCTGGTCTACCACGAAAATAAAAATTATGTCAAGTGACTTAAGCTCAACAATCAGGCTTAAATAAAAGAAAAGAAAAAAACGTCAAGCAAAATTTCCCTTATAAAAAATGACGACAGTATTAAAATATTTTTAAGAAATTAAAATCGAAAAGATGAATTTAAAAAGCGTAACCATGGAAACATAAAATAAAATAAGTTTAAGAAAAGTGTGAAAGATACAATGGAATCAAAAAGCGTAAGCATGGAAACGCGAAATAGTCCTGGCCCCACAATGTATGCCCGTAAAAATTTTTAGGTCCAGAGATTTTCTCTTTAGAATCTTGATCTGTAGGTGTTCTAATGTGAGAATATCTTGGGTAGACATGTTGAATCATGCGCAAAATAATTTTACAGGTCATCAAAGATAGCGGCCATTTTGATTAACTTGCTCATCACGTTTTTCGCAACGTGTGTGCCTATAAACTCGGTTTTAGTTTTGAACTGCGGTTTTGGGGGTTTAGGAAGTCAATTGATGTATTAACTATGTCATAAAAACAGCTCTGGCTATTTCCACAATTCTACGTGGAGATATCTCTGACAATTGTTTTTTAACCTCTAGTTACTAAAAAGTGTACAAAAGTTAATAAATCTCCTATAATGCCCAGTTTACACTCGTGTTTATCACATACATGTTTCTTTAATAACATAATAAATGTAAAATACAAGATTAGTTACTGTAAAAAAAGGTTACTACATTCGAACCCCGATTTGACGAACCTCTAACGAATTTCCCAATTTAGCGAAGTTTTCTTTTTCCTCGACTAAAATGAAGACAAAAACCCCTATTTACCGAATATTAAACCTCAAAATGACGAATTATTTTTCAGCCAAAAAAAAAAATTTTTTTTTTTTTTTGTTAATTTGAATTAGGAAATATTGGATTGTTTTCTAAATGTTACATCCATATTGTCAGCAGCAGAAAAAGTTTTTTTTTCTTTTTCTTTCTTTTTTTTCCGGAATCGCCAAATTTTTGACGAGCGAGGTCGAGGGGGCAACCAACGAATAGTGATTCTGATGCTGAAAGCGACAGTGAAACTTCCATTAAAACTTACTTTTTCAGATGCTTTACATGGCCTGGAAACTGTAAAAACATATCTCAAAAGACCCAGTATTTTTTTTTCTCTCCATAAATTCGAAAGATAACTATTTCGAGTGAAGTATCAAGGATTTGTCCCAAACATCTATTACTCAGTAGTTTAAAATTTCGAGTTAACTAGCGTGTAATAAGTCGTATAATGCTGAGTAAAAAGTGTAAACTTTCTAATTATGGATATTTTGGCGCAGTTGCTTATTAGGGATATTAGATAAGGTAAGTGATTTTTTTAAAAAAAATGTTCACACTCCGATTTAACGTATAAAAGTTTCAGTCCCAATGAATTTGTTAAATCGAGGTCCGACTGTATCTGTTTTTGCATTGCATGTTGCTGCACTACGACGTCTGTATCATTTGAAACCACAATCACTTGAACCATTTTGATCAGCCCAGTAAATCTGTGGAACAATTCACAGGTCCAATCCATCTAATGAGTTACGAAGTTCTTCGATGATCCGTCTCAAATCTTCTATGAAAAATATTGCAGATTGCAACTCTTCATTAACTGTTATGCCGCTAGCAATCGCTGAAAATGCAGCATTTTTAGACATTTCTTCCATTCCCTTGCGAAAGAGTTACTGTAAACTTTCCTTATTTGATGCTGATGACCATAATTGTTGTACTTGAAAAAGTTCTGGTGTTTTTTCTGTCAGTTACATCAAGGTTTATAGTGCCCTTAGTTGAGTCTCATCTCATCCTCTCAGATTATTTCACAGAATGCTGAAAATAGCAATCGAACAAAACATGAAGTTCATAAAAAGAGCATACAGAAATGGATCCGTGCAGAACATTGCTGATAACTTCTCCAAAAGTTTTCATTTTATTTAGCGGACGAGAGACATAGATAACGAGAGCAGTTTTCATAAGGGATACTTTGCTAAATAGAAAATGTTCTGGCAACAGATATTTCTGCAATTGTGCTTAGAGATAATATTTAGCTTGGCAGGTGAAATACCATCACATAATGTGTTCGTTGGAAAAAGTCATGAGCTAATATTTTCAATGCTTTCTCCCTTTTCTTTCGCTATTTCTATGTCTCTGTACCATTGTGAAAGTTGATTCTTTTCTATTAGCTTAGAAGTGATATTTTGTGAAGAACTGTGCGCATCAAAGCATGGTAGGTTCACATTCGAAAGTAAATCATACGATTTCTTGGTTTTTGCAACAAATGTCTCCTGCTTAAACTGGCGATACTGTTCTGATCAATAATTCATGCTGAGAAGGCGAATCTTAACCCTACCATTCACAAGTTATTTAGTGAGAAAGCTGCCAAGTTGCACTGTTTCAGAAATCCCATGGGTATTTCTATGTTGATACATAAAATCAACAACTCTTGTGACATTTTCATCAAAATACTGCCTACGATTGCCTATAAAGATAATGATGCGGGACACTCTCACAGTGATCCACTAAATGAGAATTAGTAAGACCACGAAACACATTGCATATCATTAAAATTTCATGATACTCTAAATGCCACTCGGCAACATACTTTTCTCGTCTATCCTGCAATTCCTCCGGCTCTTTTTTGTGACCGTTGAATCGTCCGTTTCAACTTCATGTCTGGCTTCACAGCTTTGAATTTACCATTCTTTTTTAACAACAAATTTACCTGGAATGAATTTTTTCAACAGGTAAGGACACTTATTTTCTAGCTCTCTCATTCTCTCTATGTACCATGTTGCATATAGTAGATGATTGATACAGTCAAATTCACGAAGGACTGGAAACAGTAACTCAACAGTTTGAACGTATAATTTGTAATTTTCTTCGCGATCGACAATAATCAAGTGTTTTACAAGTGATACCAGTGAAGGGAAAACTTCCCAATACCTGGACTGTTGCGATTTGTTACTACAACCCTTAACAAAAACTTCAAACTGTTTTTAAGCTTTCAATATTTGTGCGTAGCGATTGAATATTTATTTGACTTTTTTCCTCATCCTTTGAGCAAAGAGCATCCTGAAGCTTTTTGTGAGCGAATCGCAGCAGCAAGTACTTTTGCAGAAAAGAAACTTTTCCCTGAAAAATGTATTTATTAGGCCTATATTAATGGAAAATTCCTCACTTCCGTGACAGACCTTATCAATGTCATTATTTCTGAGGAGAAAATAAATGATGGAGGAGAAATACATTAATAATGGGCATTCTACCAAAATTATAAATTGCCAATATATCCTCAAATTTACTAAATACTTTTTTTTTTTTTTTGAAACTACTAATCAAGCCGTACTTTAACTAAGAGAGCTTAATATTATATTCCCACTAATCATTAAAATAGCTGATTGTTTGCACAATTAACAAAATTACTATTTTGATATTAAATTGGCCTCGATCTTTAAATATTAAACGTTTTTTCTTTTTTTTTTATTTCTATGAACAAGCCATTTATTTATTTTTTTCTTTTATTTGTGAGTAAAATAATTGGAACATCGCTGAGCCATTGTTTATGATTACTTCTTGTAGGTAACACTGTCATGTAAAAACAAAAAAAAAAAGAAAACAAAAGGTTTCGAAATTGAAAATATTTGCGTTCAAAAGTTGCGTTTTCTGGAGAATGACCCAAAAACGTCAGAGATATCTCACGTAAAAATTGTGGAAATAGCCAGAGCGGCTTTTATGACGAACCCTTACATTGACTTTCTAAGCCCCAAAAACCGCAGTTCAAAACTAAAATTAAGTTTATAGGCACGCACGTTTCGCAAAACGTTATGAGCAAGTGAACCAAAATGGCCGCTATCTTTGATGGCCTGTAAAATTATTTTGCGCAGGATTCCGCGTGTCTACCCAAGATATTCTCACATTAGAACACCTATAGATCAAGACTCTAAAGAGAAAATCTCTGGACCTAAAAATTTTTACGGGCATACATTGTGGGGCCTGGAATAAAAATGGTTAACAACTTGAATAGAAATAGAATTTTTCAAACTTGATTTAAAAAGTCTTGTAACTTTTTTCCCCTTGGAGTTAGAAGCTTACTTTTTCGACAAAAGTCGAGTTAGATCTGGAGTGAACAATGTCGCTTTTTCCAATGGTGTCAAAAAAAAAAAAAAAAAAAAACCTGGGACAATTCCTTCACTTTTTATTGATTTATTTAATGAATTAAGTAGTGCCAAAACTTCAACTAAACCTAAAAAAAATTCGAACTAAAAACGCAAATAATTCCCGGCGTAATAAAGTTAGGGCATTGGAACAGATTGCGTAGAACGCGGAAAAATCTACCCTTTCCAACGATATGTAATATTAATAAATGCAAGTAATTTTTCACCCCCCATATTCCAGGATTTATGTGAAAATTAGGCCTAAGTTGGAATAAAAAAAGTTGTTCATACTACTCGTTGAATTTTTTCGAACTGGTCTACAAACCTTTCCGGAGCTAAAATAAAGATACTGTGAATATTTCAGAGAAGTCGGCCGGGTTGTTTTCGAGTTTTGCGCGTTTAAAACAAGCACTCTTTTTGGAGACTTAATTTTTTTATACTATGTAGATAAGTTACTTCACTGCTATTGAAGTATTTAGCCGGCGGAATAAGGTTATAAAAAGTGCAGAATGCTGCCACGTAATTACGAATTCGCAACTCCAGCGCTCGAATACGCTACCTTGCGGTGATTTACAAAACTGCCGAAAAAACTAAAACATTGCCACATTGCGTTCCACGTATGTCTGTTGACTTAAACATAGGCAGTTTGTTCTGAGTATTTATTAACGCATTCGATCTGTCTTGGATTGCTTTCAGCAACAAAAAGTGTTAGAGCTCCTCAAAATAATGTTAGTTTTCATTATTTCCCTCTAAAAAGTGATTTGATTGAGAAATGGTGAAAGCGCGTTAACACCAGAAAACTCTGGATTAACAAACTTGGATAACGTTATACCAGATAAAATTTTTATTGTTTTGTGTGAATTTGTAAGAATAAGGCTTTTTTTAATCTTAAATTAATTTAACAAACCATATTTTACAGCAGCATTTAGTTGGAATCGACAGTATGCAAAATTTTTTCGTGAATATATTATCGTAGAACGAAATGAAAAATGTTGAACCGAGAAAGAATTAATTTTGTTGATTTTATTCTCAGCTAAAAGGTTTCGCCAAATTTGTTTATTGTTATAGTTTTCGTATTGTGCGAGCTAAGTATCCTTGGCGAGATTCCGCCCATGTTAGTAAACCATATTTATTTTTTATCATGAGTGGAAATAAAATGGTAGAAAGATTACAGAATTAGACAAGAATAAAGAAATAAATATTAGATCAAATTGAAAAGAAAACTACCATCATTTATCCGTGAGAATGTTGTTGATGATTTGCATGGCATGACTTAATTAAATCATAACGCAGAATTTAGAAAAATATGAAACAGAAAAATTTAAAATGAACCGATTCGGCAATTTGAGAAAAATAACTCAACTACAAATGCGAAAAAATTAGCGCTAGCCAAGCAAGGCAAATAAGTATCATCTTCTTTTGACAATAATTCGTAATGTCATATAATTAAATTTTCAAACATTAATTGTTATTCTTGTCAGACCACAATTATTATTTAGTTTTATCAAGAATTGATAAATATTGAATTCAACATCTTGAAATGGCTGCTTAGAACTACGAACTGCGTATTTTGCATTAATATCTAACGTTTAGTAATGCTTCTTGAATTCCCATTTCTTTCTACGTGGGCCAGAATATCAACAAGACTTTGAAAATTAATTTAAAAAGAATAAAGCGAAAAAATCATGCATACGAACAAAATTTACTAGACTTATTAGCATTTTCTTCATTACCACATGCGTTTGTTTTAGTTTTTTCGTCCTCCATTAGACAGTGATTGCAGTGCCCCCTGTAGTTCGTTGGAGTTGCGAATAAGGTTACACAAACTTTTTACAGAGTAGATGCATACTTTTAATTGCAAAACTGATTAAAACAAAATGCAGAGTTAAGATATTAAAAATTTAAAGCGAAAAAAATAACTTTGTGAAAAAATAAGAAATCTAGCTGATTATATAGACCCTAAAAGTGGTGGTGGGGTGTACAGTACATAATACTGGCAGTTAATAACACCTTTTGGGGGGAAATATAGCGGCTAACGAGGGATTAAAATTATATGTGAGCATAGAGTGCATTTTTGAAATAATCCGAGCTTTCTCGTGTGTTTTTACGCATCATAACAAAATATTTGCATTTAATTTTGAATAGGAATAAAAAATACAAATTTTGCTTTTTTACCTCAAAACTCTCATTTTTCAGAAAAGGTGGTACATTTCGATCTCACCTTCAGCGCGGTCTTTTAATGGTTTGATTTTGAGATTTCGTCCGAAAATTTCCAAATTTTTTGTGTTGGAATGTTTTTTGAATGGAGATTATTTCTTTAATTATAAAGTTAGGGGACCTAAGCTTCGCATAAATAGTTAGATTTTGTATTTTTTACTTTTTTCCCCTGCATTAGACTTTTATTATCTTAACTCTGAATCTCATTTTAAACATTTTTGCAATTAAAAGAATTCCTCTAGGACAACTGGTTGCGAAAATAGAGACCTTGCAGGATAAGCGGGGACGCGATGCACGTATATTCAAATCTAAGCATCATTATGTATCATAACATAAATTATCAAAATAAAAGAAATGCACTTGACAAGTAATGGTTTTGGCTTGATCGTCCGGTGACACACGTAACACATCCAATCATTATTTTTTGAGAACTAGAAAGCTGAGGATGCTAGGAAGCTTTTTAGATAGGTGATGCTTTATATCATGATATGTGATGGTGTTTAACATTTGACTGTCAAGAATTAAAAACCAAAGTTTAAAATACAGGAAATAAATATAATATATAAGCGTAATAATTTGTCATTTGTGAAAATGGACAGTGAGAAAAGAAAAAAAAAATCTTGCACAATCACTGAAGAAATCATCCAGTGCGACAGCAAAGGAAGTTTTTATTAAGTTCAGACTCCGAACTGATGTCTTGAAAACTATTGAAAAACATTTCATAAAGAATTTGAAAAGGCTGCACAATAGAAAAATTTGCAATAAAATTACCAGTTTTTTTTACCAGTCATTAAAAGTTCTGTAAAGGAGACTTGATTCATCTAACATAGAGGTAAAGTTTGATTAGCTTAACACATCGTAGCAAAAAAAGCACGGTCTTTATTAGGAAAAAAAATCATTATCGCCTGTCAGAAACAACCTCTTATTTAATATAGGAATTAGTTTTTTCTAATCAAAGATAGGAAACAGTACTTTTTTATTCGGCAGAATAGCTTTTTTTTCGAATGGCAGTTCGTATTTCTTCTATAAAAATATTGCGATTTTTTTTCTAAGCTCTTCGCGGTATCTTATTTATTTATTTATTTCTAAATTACCTTGACACTGTTAAAATTGTTTTGAAAATATTATGAACATTCGGAATATTATTTTATTGACTATTTAAGCTTTTTTTTTCCTCTGGTAATTGTTTTAATATTTTAAAAAAACTTTTATAATGGGGTTGTTTCCTCCAGTCAAACTTTTAGACACTGAAATTGATAGAATAAGCAATAACAATAATAATAATAATGATAATAATAATAATAATAGGGCTCAACCGATGGCATTTTTGGCCGATGGGCCGATGCCGATTGTTAGCCGATTGTTCAAAAATGGCCGATTGCCGATTGTTTTCCTCCAAATGGCCGATTGCCGATGGCCGATGCCGTGGGCCGATGGCAAAAAAAAGTCTACCGGAAATAAATTGATAAGATTTTCAGGGATTTAAAGGATCATTTACTCATTTCACTTTACTTCCTTTCTACGAATAAGGACTTGTAATCAAAAAAAAAAAAAATCAAATTTCGACCTAATTTCTATTTTACGATCACCCAATTTAAACTTCACAAACTTTTCGGCACATTTGTACACGCATATGTACCAAAGAACATATAGATGATCAAAATATCCATTTTGAACGCCTCCTCAGTTAATTAGTGCTCTTGTGATGTCTTCATACGCGTAAACTTGCGTCACACAGAAATGTTATGAAATAGTGAGTTGAAAACTCATACGTACGTAGTATGATCTAAAAGTTCGAGTACAAGCAGTATAAAACCTTACCCTGAATAGTTCACATTACCGAAGCACATCTATCTACAAAATAATCACCTTGAACGACTATGCACTTTTGCCATTTTTCGCAATCTCCTGTAAGGCCTCTTGCACTGCTGCTTTAACTTCATCTTGGGGAAGAAGGCGACTTTCATGTTGAGGATGCACGGTTTGATTGATCAATGCTCTGATATGACAAACAAATAACGTAACGTTTCGTCAGACTTAGCTCCGTGTGACTCTTACCTGTTCCCAGCAAAAAAACATTTGCCTGGACGCCACTTTCTTCCGTCAAGAGAAGATAAAGCTGCATCATAGTAGGTTGCGAAAAAGGCTTCCAGGAGTGTTTACAAAAGTTATATGAACACTGGCAGAAGTACATAGTCCCTCAAGGTGACCCTTTAAAGGTGTATGTGCTTCGGTAATGTGAACTATTCTGGGTAACGTTTTATACAGCTTGTCCCCGAAATTTTGGATCGTACTACGTATAATCTATATAGGATGTAGTTATGCTTCTCTTTTTCGACTGTTGCAAGATGATAGAGCCAAAAAAAAGGAAGAAAAACAAAGACACTTTAATAACCAACTGTTTGTTTTTTTTTAAATTGAACATATAAATAAAATTTCAGCAATATTGTAATAATGTATGGATTATTTACACTATAAATAGTTAAAAAACTTTAAATTATGTTGTTTAATCATTCAAAAAAAAAATTAGAATAGAAATATGAGACCGTCAACAAATTACGCAATTAAAGTGTAAAGATTGCACGTAGACATTTTTTAGTCATGAAATTAAACAAAAAAGATAAATTACAATATTAAAATAGATAAATTACAATATTAAATCATAATAGGAATATTTTTATACCTATATAAAATTTATGAACAGAAAAATTTGCATTTCTCACAAAAGCTATAACAGTGACATAAATTTTTCTGAAAAAAGAAATAGCCTTGAAAAGAGTGAGGTTCTTAAAACGCAGCTACAATTAAAAAAAACTCGATATTTACTCCAAATTAATAATAACTGAATACATATACTACACTATCTGATATTTTCACACACAATATTGAACAATTTGATTGTTTAAAATGTTTTATGAAGCACTACAAACAAGTTCAAATTAAAATTTTCAATTTAACAATAATTTTCTGAAATTTGAAAAATTGCATAATAGAAAATCCTTGAAACTTTTCTATAACATATTATTAAAAATATGATGAAAACGAAAATAACTCGTTCAGTGATTTTATAAAAATACATGAAAATAGTTACTTACAATAGAAAAAAAATCGATCGCTATAAATGATGCAAAAAAGATGGCGCATTACGAAATAAAGATGAAACAAGAATGAGAAATACGCAAAATGACATTTCTTGAGCAAAATAAATAATCGCGAAATATTTAAGAAATGCTTGAAACGACGAGGGAGGGGCGGGGAGGAGGGGCACCCGCTGATTTTGGAGTAAATCACAACATTAAACTTCGTTCACAACTTCGGCCTCATTTGTTTAGTGCAGAACCGCTACCACCAACACCTCGGATGAGTTTCTGAGTCAACTTTGGCATTTCCGAAGAAAAAATTCAAAAGTCCCTTTGATTTCCGAATTATGTCACCATTCAAAACGTCTTTAATCAATTTCTTACATTAATGCTCTAAATGCTTTCTAAACAATAGATTAAATTTGAAAAAAAAATCTCTAATTTTATGAATGGTGTTAGTTTTAAACAACTCGGATGTGTAACTAGAGTTTAATTTCAGAAATACAGTGAGGGGGAGGGGGGCAGGCAAGAGTTCTAAAAATTACCGTTGGTTCAACGGGAATCTAACAAAATGGCACAAAAATCGGTTTTTCCATCTCATATGTGTTTCCATGGTCTCCAATTCGGCAATATACACTCTATAACAAAAAAATCGCGCCACTGACGCCTACACACTGCCGAGCCAGATTACAGTGGTGCATGGCTCGATCAGGTTTGAATGGTGCCGACGGGGAATGTATAGTCTTTAGCGATGAATCTCGATTCCAACTTTCGATCGTCGAAGACGTGTTTGGAGACACCCAGGGCAGAGGGGGGATATTGGTTTCTTTTTTGTACGCCACACTGGCCCTCAACAAGGCATTATGGTCTTGACTGCCATTTCCTTTAATAACTGGACCCCTTTAGTCGTAATTAGAGGTACACTTACAGCACAGTGGTACGTCGACGACATCCCAAGACATGTTTTGTTGCCGTTCCTTTTGCAGTACCCTCGGCTGGTTTTCAGCAGGACAATGCAAGATAACATACGGCATGTGTTGCTATGCATGTCTGTAAACTTGTCAAACTCTTCTGTGGCCTGCCAGATCGTCAGCTCTCTCTCTCCCATCGAGCATGTCTGGGATATGATGGGATCTCGATTGCATCTGGCAAGGAATGTTGATAACCTCATCCGACAATTGGAGCGAATTTGGCCGGAAATACCGCAGGACAACCTCCGGGAGCTCTTTATCGGTGTTTCCCACGTTGTGCTTCAGCTTGTATCTAGGCTAGAGGTGGGTCAATACCTTATTGAACTTGTTACTGTAACTCTGACATAAATTATTCAATTGTTCTAAGAATTTAATCATTTGCTATTTTGTGCATTGTCTTCCTATCTACCAATTTTCGTCTCAATCGGATCACCTTTTCTTGGTGCGTCGATTTTTTTTTTGTTATAGAGTGTATGAACAAATGATCGTCAGTCTGAGACGCTATATTAGTTTTGTATTGAAATAAGTAATTAATAGCCACACAAATATGAGTAAATAGGCTTTTTGGAGCACCCGATTGAAAACAAAAAGGGAAGTGAACAACTGGAACGTACGCACACTCCACATTCGAAATTTTAACCTTCTACAGCTTACCATTTTTGAGTTATGACTTATGAGACATACGTACATCCAGCCGCAAGAAACAACGCAATAAATAACTTGTTTAGTACCTGAATGCTGTATTAAAAACTCTTTCAGCGGTGACTAAAATAGAAATTCATACTGAAGTTTAAGTAAAAAATTTTATATGAAAACAATAACTCCCTTTACTTTGCATTAAAAAGTAAAACTGCAAAGATCTTTTTTTTTTCGAAAACATCGGCCAATTCCATCGGCTTTTCGATGATTTTAAGGCCGATGGGCCGATGTTTCCTGCAAGTTACCATCGGCTGCGGATGCCGATGCCGATGGCTAAATTGTTGAACCATCGGCGCCGATGCATCGGTCGAGTCCTAAATAATAACAACATGGAGCTTAAAAAAATGTATTTTCCCAACGGTTATTTTTTAGTTATTTTTTTAATATCCGATTTTTACAATAAGGCGTGGTCTTTATGACGTCATAAGTAATGTACTTTGGCACGCTGCTCCACTACCGCGCTAACTGTTCACGCTTTGCTTTCAACTGCGTTGTTAGGTTTCGATAATTTGCGATGTGCGCTAATGGCATCAGTGAATGGTATTTTATCTCTTGTGATGTCATGTGCAGAAGTAAAAAAAATGAATTTCAATCTGCGCAACGATTGAAATATAGTTAAGTAATACTAAACTTTGTCAATTTTTTTTTTAATGTTTAAACCCCATGTTTTTAAGCATGCTCTTTCAAAAAAAAAAAAAAAAAACTCTTAAAATTTTGGAAACAACCACATTGAACATCTTCATGCTTCTTTCAAATGAAATAGTTTATATTTTTATCTTTATAAATTTATATTAGTTCTAAATAACTGCTATTTTTTCCTGTGATACATTTAAACGAAACACAGTAGCTTAGAAACTCCTTTAAATACAATCTTTTACTAATAATTTAAGCTCAAAGTTTGTCTGGATATTTGGATCTCTGTCGGGATCTTTGGATCTCTGTGACGCATATAGCGCATAAATCGCTCCACTGATTTTCATGAAATTTGGCACAAAATTAGTTTGTAGCATAGGAGTGAGCACTTTGAAGTGATTTTTCGAAAGTTCGATTTTGTTCTTTTTCTATTCCAGTTTTAAGTGTATTATTCACATAAAACTAATAATTTGGAAGAGAAATATGTCATTCATATTTTAAAAAATTTTAGTGATTCAAAAGCTTGGAATTTTCCGCATAATATGAAGTTTGTTTTAGTTTTCTTCGAGTGTTAGGAGAGCTGTAGGAATTGTTTATAGAAAACCAAGGTCCAATGTTTATCTTTAGCAAGCCAAACGATTCTAAATGATTAAGCTCGAGAATAAAATCAAAAGTTAAAGATAAATGGAAATTATTTTTGAAACGAAAATTAACTTTTGTATGTTACCATTGTTACGTGTTTTACTCGCATTGTTTGTTTCATTACCTTTCTTTAGCCTACTTTCCCAGTAGAAGTCAGGAAAAGAAAAAAAAAAGCATGACAGATGGCTTAGTGCATCTTTAAAATATCGCAAAAAACAAAAAAAAAAGGTAAAAATAAATAAAATAATTAAATAAATATCGAAAAATCAAAAATTGGAAAGTAGGGTATTGAGATAATAGGAAATGTCTGTCGGTCTGTCTGTTTGCCCCCCCCCCCAATAACTTTTGAATGAATAGTCCGATTCGAACAAACTGTTTTTGGTCGAAAGATCTTGGCGAGGACACCTCATTCCTATATTTCGTTTTTTGATTTGAACTATTTTTTGTTCAACTTTGAACAATTCAAAAAATTTAACATTAGCGCCTACGGAGAAATTCAAGGCAATTAAGAGCTTGGAGGCCACTTAGCTTCAAACAAACTTGTAGGAAAAAGCTTTTGATGAAAATCATGTATGTGAAATATCGTTTTCATTTGAACAATTATCCGTTTAATTTTGAACAATTCAAATCTCATTAGCGCCTACGGGGAAAATGGAAGTCAATGTAGGTTCCTCACTGAAAGGCGGATTTACTTCAAACAAATTTTGTTGGAAATAGCTCTTGACGACAGACTCCGACTCCAAGACTTTTGGGGCTCCTGACTCCGACACCGACTCCTGTGCCTGACAATTAGTCGTACTCCTACTCCCCGACTTCGACTCTGACTTCGTAATTTGGCAAAAATTTATGTACGAAGAAAAATGACTAACTCCGATTCTTAAATATTCCGACTTCGAGTCCTTTATCCCAAAATAAGCCCGACTCTGACTCCGCAAACATTAGCAGAGTTGCGGCCTCTAAGGGAAATAACCGATTCCAACTCCGAGTCTTTGAATTGAAAACCTTCGGCTCCCGAATCTGACTCTTTTATCCCAAAATGAGACTGACTCCGACTCCGCAGTGATGGTTTTAACTGTGAAATAATTATTGTTAATGTGACTTTTTTTTATTTTCACTCTAAAATTATAATTTATGCATTCACTTTTCGGCAGTGAAACTCGATGTCTTTTACGTTTTTACATTAAGATATGCGCAGACGATTTTTTTTTTTTTTTTTGGCAATGAAAATTATTTCAGTAAGTTAACACTTTATTGATTTTATTTATTTTGGAAAGTACTTTAATTCATTAAAAAAATTATTTTTTGGCAACAGGTGAAAAACATTTTTTTGTTTTTTGATATGATGCATTTAGTTTAATAAAGTGTATTAGCTGCTTTGTTTAAAATTCGGTGCGATTTTATTTGTTCGTTTATTTATTGATTTTTTTTACGCATCTAATTCTTTAAATGAGTGAAGCATATTTTATTCCGAGAAATCAACGGAAATATTAAAAAAATACGTTTGAAACAATTTGCGGTTTTAGCTATTTTTAAAAATATTGGTTAGATACAATAAAGTAGATATGAGTATACGGGAAAGTAGGCTCATTTAATTGTAGACGGAACTTCTTGTTTAAATTTTTTGTTTCAAACATTTTTAAAAACGTACCTATTTTTGCAATCCAAATCCTTTTTTTATTTTATTTTATTAAAAAGAATTTAAATTGAAATAATTTAATTATCAAGAAAAAAATGTCTTCTTTTATTTTCTTTGTTTTTATGGAATTACGTTCAATAAATTATTGAATATTTCTTTTACAACGTTCTTTCTATAGTGTTTAATTTTGAAGAATGTCTTATTTTGCGTGTTAAGCAAGGAAGGGACATTTTCTTCATCTTTTAAATAATTTTTATGGCTCCTGCTGGCTTCTTTTAAGCTACATGTTTGATTTTCAAATCTGCAAAAAATATGAAGATATCTTGAAAATAAATAATGAATTAAAATAAATAAACGCATAGCAGACTTTAACTGTAAATATACAGGCATACGTAATATTTATATAAATCGGCTTTTACGGCCAGAATAGTCTTTGTGCAACACAAACAACTAGACGTCCTCTCCTTATTGCGAAGTTCATCTTTCACATACCCAAAAATAATTTTCCTAAAACATGCCACTACTTTGAATGTTTATTTTGTCATGGTGTTTAGAACTTGGTTCTTGGAAACATGTTTCAAAATAAGAACCCTAAAAAATGGCTTTTCATTGACAAACATTCTTTCATTGAATATCATTTTCGGAGAAAAGTTTCAAACGCACAGTATTAACTGCGCATCTTTTTATTTTATGTTAAAATTCTAAGAAATTCGTCGCTTTACACTACCCAGAGATGTTCCAAAAACCGTCTTTTATTTAGTGTCATCTTTCATTCCATCTTCCTCTTTTTTTATTTTTAAAGTTTTGAATATAAAAGAAATCCTTTTCAAAAGACGGTCTCAGGAGATATCAACAGGCATTTTTCAAATCTATCAATGGCTGCCGCGCTATAAAAGAGCAAAAAATCAACGATAAATCTCAAAAGAAGCGTCAGAAATCTTCATAAAAGGCATAGCAATGTATTTTTCTTGCAACATCACAGAATGTATCCAAACCATATGTAAATTTTTATTACGGATTTTGTTGTTTCTAATTGAAAGAAATGAAACATAGGACAGAAAATGAGTTCAAAGAAATATATCTATTTTTCTGATGTCTCGAACGTTTTTCTGTGCATTGCTTTCGCCTTCTTCTTTTATCACTTAGGTTAATGTTAGTATGCTTGAGATCAATGTTTTAAGCATCGCATTATTTTGAACAACCTAATATGTGAAAAACATAACTTTATTTTACGCCAATTTAACGATAATAGTATATTAGAGTAATCAAGGATACACTGTAAATATTTTTGCCCTTAGTTTGTCTATGCAAAAAAGCGTTTTACAGAGATTAATCTTCCCAATATCGCAATTTAACATATTGCAATGGATAACTCTCTAAATATCGCCAATAGCACCAAATTAAAACCGGATACGAAAAAAAAATGTTGCGAATTTTTTCGCCAACTTGGCAATATATCGCCAAGTTGGATACAGAATAAGTGACCAAAATATTAATATCGCCAAATTATAACAACACTTGAGTTTGCATTGAAATTAAGACTGATTTGCTTAAAAAAGGCCCCTTTTGCAACCAAATGCAACCGAAAGGAGAGGTGCACAACCAGACCCCACTAGGAGTCTGCAAACCAAATTTCAACTTTATAACGGCATACCGTTTTTGAGTTATACGAGATACTTGTGTACATACAACATACATACGTACGTACATAAAGACGTCATGAGAAAACTCGTGGTAATTAACTCGGAGATCATCAAAATGTATGTTTCGGACGTTTATACGTTCTTTGATATATATGGACGTGTGGTCGGGTCAAAAAAAAAACAACTCAACATTCATTCAGAGATGAGCGAAATGGAAAATAAGGCCGATATTTGAGTGAAATAATTTTCGCGAATGCAATACTTCCTTTACTAAGTAAAAGAGAGTAAAAACACCCCTGAAGTTATTTCTTGAAACTAGTATTGTTTTTCTTTTCGATTTCGTGGAAGTTTTACGTAGTGACCGTTTGAACTATCCAGAAACCTAATACTGTTTCTTCCTCGTAGAAAAATATAAAGGAAATTTAAGGAAATTTAACTCGATGTTTGAATAAATGATTGTGATTTTCAAATGAACTTTTTTTCTTTGAAAAAGATAAAGTTTCTGAAATTTTGTTAACGAGTGTAATGATTTGAAATAGAAACACCTTAATATTTAATAAATACTCCAAAGCAATTATTAACTTAATAAAACAAAAATGAAAATGCTACGGGTGATTCAACTCCTTACCAAGTACCTAAGTTAGCCTTTCTCTCAACTTTAGAGTCTATATAAGTTTTTTTTTTTTTTTTCATGATTTTGCTCAAAGGCATAACTTTTCAAGAAATTTCTCAGAACATAGCGAGTTTAATGCAATAAAAAACCAGAATATGAAATATATTGAAAACTAGGGGTACCCGCACGGCTTTGCCCGTAATAGAAAAATTAAAAGGTCTTTTGGTTCGCCTGTATATTCATAAATAATGTATGGTGAATTTTCTCGCCAATTGGCTTGTAACCATGTTACGGTTCTACGTTATGATAATTTTGTATCTCGCCAATTGGCTTGTGCAAATGTTATGGTCCCACGTTATAAAAATTTCGTAATTTACTCGTTCATCTTATGATAATTTTGTTCTTAAAATTGGAATAGAAAAAGAACCACATCGAATTTTCGAAAAATCGCTTCGAAGTGCACACCCCGATGCTACAAACTAACTTTGTGCCAAATTTCATGAAAATCGGCCGAACGGTCTATGCGCTATGCGCGTCACAGAGATCCTACAGACATCCAGACATTCTCCAGACATCCAGACTTTCAGCTTTATTATTAGTAAAGATAAAAGCATTTCTTTGCTTAATTTACATGGAAATACTTATTGTATTCATATCATTAATTTTATACATAGCTTCGTAATATTGTTCATACAAAAAGTCATACAAAATAAGAGCTTTTCATAATATTGACCCAAAACGTTAGAATAAAGTATGTAACAAGAAACACATAAAAAAAAATAGAGTCAATTCTTACTTTCATTAACATTAAGAATTTTAGTTTAGTTACAATTTATCAAAAAATTACATTTAATACAAATATGTATATACATATGATATGATCATCCAAAAAATATAAACATATTTAAAATTAATCAATTCAATTTATAAATTAATATTTGAAAAAAACTGTCTTAATATAAAGTTTGTGTCATTCACTACACACATAAAATTTTATTTAAACTTGAGTGGATAAATGAAAAGTATTTCATTAACGATTGAAAAATTGAACAAGAAAAAAAAAATATGTACAGGAAGAGTGAACTAATAGTCAGAATTGAAAAAAAAAGTGATGACACTAGCAATTAACTAAGAAAAATTCATAAATGATAGTAAAGCGAATGGTAAAAAAATCTACAAATGTAAGTAAAAATTTCAATTGTACACTTATAGACGCAAAACGAAAACAAGAACTTTAAGAACTAACTGAAAGAAGAAGGAACCAGAACTTAAAGGCCTACTAACACCAAATAAGTAAAACATATAAGTTATAAACACTGTGCGATCAGTTACAATTTCAGTTTTATTCCAAAATTACATACATTTTGTTCCAAATTACTTTTTAACAAAGATAATTGAAAATGATGAAATAAAAGCTAAATTTAAAAACTAATTTGATGACAAGTTGATTCCTATCAGACATTAAATATAATGTTTCTATTTTTAAACTACTTGAGTTTTACTTTCTCTTTTACTCTTGTTTCAGCATTTAAAGTTCCTTTCAGTTTAGACAGAGCCTATTGGACTCTTTCAATGTCGTAAGTTGTTCTAGTAAGTTTCTAAGAAACTGGAAAGGAAGTTTGAGCTAAGATTAACTGGTAGGTAAAAAGAAGACCAGCTTTTTTAACCATGAGCTTGAAAATTGATGAAAATTGCTAACTCAATTTCATTCGCTAAAATAGGCACTGATTATCTATCTCTAACTGACAAAAGTATTTTTATGTATTGAAAATTTAGTATTTTGCTCAAATGAGATTTTAATTCACTTACTTTTTCAAAAAATTAAAACTAAATTTCTTTTGTACTTCAATCATCATTAATATTTTCGTTATCTATACATCATCTAACATGCACCACCAATTTTAATGTTATTAGACAAACTTTTTTTTTTTCTAAAATGGCTCTCGCACTTTTTGGTGCTTAAAAAAAAAAGAAAAAAAAATTGTTTCTTGTGTAAGAAAAGGAGCCTATTTTAAAAAAAAAATTAAAAAAGCTTCAAAGATAAGCACATTAAATTGTCTGTAAAAATTCAGAAATCTCACATGTGTCATGCTTTGGCAAACCGCTTTTACACGAATTTTTAGAGAATTTCAATCAAGTAATTCTAGTTATTAAAATGGTAATAGAAGTTTTGTTCTGAAAAAATGGATGCTTAAATGCTAAGTTTTTACTAATTCTTTACTATTATTAAATGTATAGTAATAATATACATTGTATTTGAGCAAAAAAAGTTTTAAAAAAACATAGGAAATTTAAAAAACAAAAAAGATGAAACAAAGAAGTTTTGACATATTTATGGATGAAAAAGTTATTGTTTGCACAAATAAGAAATATTGCTCAGACACATAACCTTTTCAGCATTAGGAATATTCGCTAGAAAATTCAAACTTTATTATGTAATCAGAAACATCAGAATTTACAAATTGGAGACAAAAATTTTAAATAGATTTACCAATTATAATTGACCAAATGACTGAATAATAAATAACAACGTGATTACATCGTATATCTGTTTCTTAATTTCTAATGCATTTAAAAAACTTAACTTTGTTTAACTTAAGATTGTACTGATAATTTGTTCAGTAAAATTTAATATTGTCAATCCAAACCAATAATTTTGTCACTGATATGATTCGACATGTAAAACAAAGACACCTGAGCATCCGAGTCATTGCAGTTTTTATTTAAATGAGCAGCATGTTAGAATGAAGGTTTTCACGGCCGGTGTTAATGAGGTTGTGAGATTCCAGCCTGTTGTGTCGTGGTCAGAGTGGTGTTTTCCCAACCGTTTTGACCTCATCTGCGGCGGTCATTTCAGTGTCTGCGTGGTCGAAGCTTCCAGGGAAGCGACTTTCTGAAAGTTCAGCTTTATTCATTCTAGTTGGGGATTGGCTGCTGGACGTCCGTCGCTGTTTCTGGTTGACTAAAAGTATCTCCTAGAATAACCCGTCTAAGTGCAGTATGCCAGAGTTTGTTGATCTTAATTTCTTTGGGTTGGGACTACTTTGGTTTCTTTGAATTTAATGTCATGGGTCCCTTCACTAAAAGTGTGTTCCGCGACTGCTGATTTCTCAGCGTGGCACAGACGGCAATTTTTTTTTGGTGTTCTTTTATTCTTGTATTAACGCTTCTTTTTGTTGTTCCAGTTTAGGCTGATCCTCAGGAAAAGGTGATCTTGTAAACTCCAACAGCGGACAAAGGGTCTCTCGCATCCTTTACTGATCGTAGTAAGTCGCTGATTCGATAGGTAGGCTTGAAAATAGTCTTGATGTTGTGTTTGCGCAGAAATCTTTCGATTCTATCGGGGACATCCTCAACGTAAGGGAGGTAGGCTGTAGATTTGACCGGTTTGTCTTCAGGTGATTGTCTTTCAACTTTGGAGTGTAACGCTCTTTCAATTTCTTGTTTCTAAAAGCCGATGCCTTGGACGACATTTGTGAGGTGGGAAAGTTCCTTCTCAATAGCAATTGGTTCGCAGATTCTGTTGGCCATGACGAATAAAGTTTTCAGGATACCCCTATTCTGTAGAGGATGGTGATTGGAATCCTTGTTCAGATAGTGATCCGTATGTGTAGGCTAAGGATAAATACAATGGCCTAGGGTTCCGTCAACTCTGCGGTTGAATATGACGTCCAGGAAAGGCAACTTCTCATCATTCTCAATTTGCAAAGTAAATTAGATATTCTCATAATAGCCGTTTATGTGAATCAAAAGTCGATGAAGTTCGTGTTTTCCATGGTTTCATATCACAAAGGTGTTATCGACGTATCTGAGCCAGCACGTTGGTTGTTTTTCTGCGGTTCTGAGAGTCACTTCTTCAAACTTCTCCATATAAAAGTCGCCAATAACAGAACTCAATGAACTCCCCACGGTCACATCGTCCTTCTGCTCGTAGATGTTTTTGTTCCACTTTAAGCAGTCATTTAGTTCTTGTTGCATTGTTGATAGTTATTGATCGATCGTTATTGTTCCACTTGAAATAGATACTTCAAGTGGAACAATCCCCAACCAGAATGAAGAGAGCTCAAGCCAATCAGAAAGAAGGACGAACGTCCATCAGCCAATTCTGGTCCAAAAGGAAGGAAGCGCTAGTTCTTCCCACATAAATAGTGATAACACTTAGAAATCTGCTTCAATTCTTAGATGTCGCTTCCCTGGAAGCTTCGACCACGTAACCACGTGAGCACTGAAGATGACTGCCGCAAATGTGTTCGAAATGTTTGGGGGAGAACACTCAGCCCACGGCACAACGGTCCGGAATCTCACAACATCAAGCAGCATGTTAATCATGGTTATGTAATTTCACAAACCATAACACAATTTAACAATTTGTTGAAAAATACTTGAAAACAAAACGGATTTAAAAACTGACTGTATGCATATGTCATGCAATATGAATTTGTTACTTTCCGTAATTTGCTTTTCTATACAAGTCAGCAACTGATTGTCCATGACTGGAATTTTATAGTTGGTTTTCAAAAATCAGAAATAAAATTATTGGGTGTCCTATTCAGTTTTTACCATTTGTTCATCTTTACTAATAATAAAGCTGAATGTCTCTCTGTCCGGAGGATGTCTGGATGTCTGTAGGATATCTGTAGAATGTCTGTGACGCGCATAGCGCCTAAACCGTTCGGCCGATTTTCATGAAATTTGGCACGAAGTTAGTATGTAGCATGGGGGTGTACACCTCGAAGCGATTTTTCGAAAATTCGATGTGTTTCTTTTTTATTCCAATTTTAAGAAAAAAAACGATCATAAATTACGAAATTATCATAACGTGTAACCGTAACATGGGCACAAGCCAATTGGCGAGATACGAAATTATCATAACGTGTAACCGTAACATGAGTACAAGCCAATTGACGAGAAAATTCACAATACATTATTTGTAAATACAGGCGAACCAAAAGACCTTTTAATTTTTCTATTACGGGCGAAGCCGTGCGGGTACCACTAGTTATAAATATAGCTTCAGATTTTAGCTGTAAGTTACCGCCCCCTAAGCCATGGTTAAGGCAGACTTATATGCAATATACCAGACAGCCTGGTCATCACATACAGAGACTGCAGTTTTGTTCTCATTAGAACTCATCAGTCTGGGTAAGTGAATAACCAAGCTGAAGGCAGATGTCATCTCATTGATGCTGGGAGTGCCAACAAACTGGTAGATGATGTAAATTTATTTCACCAGCGAGTGGCCGCGATGGTGTGATTTGACTCGTGGATTGAAGGCAAAGCTAGGGCATTCACTAATCCAGATTGATGAGCTCTAATAAGAACGAAACTGGCAGTCTCTGGATGTGATGACCGGGCTGTCTAGTATATAGCATGTACTGCCTTTGTTGTTAAATAGACATTTATGTTATGCTTTAGCTCGTCATTTAATTCGCTCCTCACTTGATTTAGGTTTCGAAATGTGCGGTTGAAGGGTAATTAAAAACTATTTTCCTAGGTTTATGGACCTACAGAAGTGTTTTTTCTTTTTTAAGGTGTAGCCGTTAAGATAGTTTAAAATATTTAATCCCATATAGTCAAGTCAATCAGTGCTCAAAACAGGGTGTAGCGTGCATGGAATATGCGATAATTTTTGACTTCAGAATATTGTTAGGGTTAGTTAGCAAGTAAACATACTAAAAGTCCCCGCCCCTAGAAGGTGAGCTAAAGGCGGGAGGGAGGGGGAAGAAAATTTTGGGTTTTTCGAGAAAATGTCGGAAACGATGGAAAAAATGCATTTAAAATAAAAATGTAAGCTAAATAAACTTACTATAAAAGTGTTTCTACACATATTAGTCAAATTTTTAATATTTTTCCAGGTATATGTTATGAAAATTTGATAATTTTCGGAAAAATTAGCTCTTTTTTGTCAAACATTTGCTCCTTGTGCCTCCCAGTATCATTACTCATGAAAATTGTCAATAACACAATTGTAGAGCTTTACATTTCCTTCAATTTGATATGCTATTTTGTTATATTTTATTAAATCAACTAAAAGTTAGAGTTTCAAACACACACTTTCATGGCAAAAAATGGAACACTTGCCATTAGCAATTTCAAACTGATCCGAAAGAATCGCGAACTTTTTCTTTCATCTATGAACTCAACAATCATGATGGACAATAAAGAAGTATTTGTGGATTGCTACAACACAAATAATGTTTAAGGGGGGGGGGGGGGGTCCTGAAATTGTGACTTTGTGACAAGGGGGAAGAAAATAGTAAGAAGTGCATTTTTAAAGAAGTGCATCAAGCATTTTTTAATACGAATATGTTAATGAAAAGTAGCTTGCAAAACGAACTTTGTGACAAAGGGGGAGGGGGTCAAAAATGTTGGAAAAAGTGTAACACCATTTATGGACAGCCCCTTACCAAAAATCGGACGGGGATTTGCAGAACTACGTATATGCAGTTTGAATTAGCTCCATTCCCATGGCATTGTTTGACAAAAGTTAACTGAGAAAGTGCAGAAAGCAAGAACTTCCTCAGCAAGAAATTTGTTAGAAGTAATTGATAAGTAAACACACTGAAAGTCCCCAACCCTAGAGGGGAGATAAAAGTGGGAAGGAGGGAGCCAAATTTTGTGGAATTTGATTATATCTCAGAAACGGCAGGAAAAATGTTTCCAAAAAAAAAGGGAAATTTAACTAAATTTATTGTGAAGTTGTTTTCATACATATATGTCACATTTCCAGTACATTTTTAGGAATGTGTTCCTGAAACCAATACTCTTCGAAAAAAGAAAAAAAAAAGGATTATGTCATTTTTATTGTCTCAGAGTGTCTGTGCCAAGCAGGCGATCAAGGGATCTTGTGCAGCAATCATGTGAAAAGGACCCTGACGGTTTTCTCTGTTTCCACCGGCTGAACACTTGAACGGCATGGTTCAAACCTGATGCCAAAGAAATACGAAGCCTATGCCAAATTTCCGCGACACCCAGCTGACAAGCAATCAAGAACTATGAAGCTCTAGCATGTACTCTATTTCGTTATTCTTATTGAAATGAATATATGACGCTATGGCATGATATTGAAAATTTTGATAACAGAAATAAGGTAAATAGCTGACCAGTAGCACCTTTTTGTAATTTTAGTTTTTATTACATTATTACTAATTATATTTTGAAAGTGTTTATATGGTTTACGGACTGACACAGTAATCAGAAAATGAAAATATCATCTTGAAGATGACATCTTGGTTTTATTTTGAAGCAAAAGGGTCATGTCACAAACAGTGGAAAATTTGTTCTAAGAAATTGGTAATGTATATGTCATCATCGTCCCCTTTATCCTGGATAAATATTTTGATTCCGTTGTTGCAACTGCCCTTGAAACTTGCGACCGATTAGTTTAACGATGATTTTCTACAACTGACCTCCTAGTCACTTGTAGAAAAGCAATCTGTCAAAATCATCTTCCAGATTCCATCAGGAGCAACATCCGATTCCGAGAGTTATGGCACAAGTTGATCATTTCTCCTTTCCCAACCCACCAATCCGGTACTTCACTATTAAGTTCCCAGCTACAAGTGTACCTGGTGGTACGGCAGAGTTAGAGATCAGTCTTGATGTTTGCAGCTACTTTGATAAATGATCTGTTACGGAACTCGTTGAGGGACTTTTCTGTGGCTAGAGCACCATACTATGAGAAGTTCATATGACCCCAACAACCTCAATGGATTCAGGGGAAGAAGAACTGTTGGTGTATAGCTTAGATACATGTTGCATAATTTTAGATTTCTGGTATATTTTGACAGCATAGAATGTGGCGATCAGTTGGAAATTAGGCTATCAAGAGAACAACCAGGAGGACTTCCTCTCAAATGATAGCTATAGAAGAATTTCGCCATCTGATGATAGCTGTCTTCGCAATATCAACGTCAACATCACCTAAAGCTCGGAGCGTATTTGTCTCGTTCTTCAGCAGCTAAATCATTACCAGATTTTTCAGCTGACTGTTATTATGAAAGTTGGACAGAAACTTTCTCGTTTAACCGTCGTTTCAATTTTCTAACTGACATTGATGTCCATATGGTTTGTACAGTTGTCTGTTTTTTGCCTAACAGTTTTGTAGACTTGGTATCCTCAGTAACAACAAATTCAAATTAAATTAAAACAATGTAGTTATAAATTTCCTTAAACAGTATGTATAGTGCTGACTTTCTGCACGTCCTTAGTCCACCAATTCATACTGCATATACGTAGTTCTGCAAATCTCTGTACGATTTCTCGGTAAGGGGCTGCCCATAAATGATGTTACACTTTTTTGAACATTTTTGACCAACTCCCCCTTTGTCAAAAAGTTCGTTTTGCAAGCTACTTTTCATAAACATGTTCCTATTAAATAATGCTTGATGTCACAGTTCTTACTTATTTCCTTCCCCCTTGTCACAAAGTCACAATTTCATGACCCTCCCCCCTTAAATACCATTTGTGTTGTAGTAATCCACAAATACTTCTTTATTGTCCATCAAGATTGTTGAGCTCATTGAGGAAAGAGAAAGTGCGTGATAATTTCGAGTCAGTTTGAAATTTGCGAATGGCAAATGTTCCATTTTTGCAATGAAGTGCGTGTTTGAAATTCTGTAACTTTTGATTGGTTGAATAAAGTATAAAAAATAGCATGTCAAATTGAAGGAAATTTAACGCTCTACAATTTTGTCATTGACAATTTTCATGAAAACTGATCCTGGGAGGCACTGGGAGCAAATGTTTGACGAAAAGAGAGAATTTTTCCGAAAATCATCGAGTTTTCATAACATATACCCAGAAAATTATTAAAAATTTCACTAATATGTGTAGAAACACTTTTATAGTAAGTTTATTTAGCTTAAATTTTTATTTTAAATGCATTTTTTCCATCGTTTCCGACATTTTCTCGAAAAACCCAAAATTTTCTCCCCCCTCCCTCCCGCCTTTAGCTCACCTTCTAGGGGCGGGGACTTTTAGTATACTTACTAACTACTCCTAACAGTATTCTGAAGTCAAAATTTAACGCGTATTCCATGCACGCTACAATGCGTTCAATGACTGGACTAATACTATTAACTAATATTTTAAATATACTGAATATATTTCTTAACAATTTTTTTTTACATTATCGAATACGAAAATTTCCTTCTTCACAGATGCTTAACTTTATTTAAATGTCTTTAAAAACAAAGAGCTTTATTCTTTTAAATGCATCTTTTGGGAATAAAATACTTCCTTTTTATCTGAGCTCATGATTCTTGCAGTGAAAGTTTCCTTTATTATTTCTGTTTTATCCTCTTTTTCTGTTTTATTTGCAATGCTCTTATTCCGCTTACAATCACTTTTTTAAATACATGTATCTTCGTGTCTGTTGCACTTCAACAATTTTTTGTTAACCTTCTTTAAAAACATTTTCCGTTTGCAATTTAAAAAAAAAAATGTACGCTTATGTTACTGTTACATAACAAGATTGTTTTTTCGAAAGCGATTAATTCTTTCAGTTTTTTAAAGAGGTTTTTTGATCTTGTTTAGAAACAAGATAGACTCAATAAAAATTGTAAGTATCTTGTTCTGAAGGGAATCCGAAATTTCAAACTCATTTTTCAAGCAATAATTTGTTTAGTAGTAATTTTAATCGTTTTTTTAAACTTGTATGCGGTTTATAACAGAAATGTATGAACTAAAACATAAAAACATCAAAATAGAAACATCTTTAATAAATCAGTAAAGTCGCTCATTAATCAAAAGTAGCAAAGTTTTAAAACATCAAATTAAGCCCAAACGACAACAAAAGTTTGAAATATACTGAAGAATTTTAATTTATTTATTTATTTATTTATTGCTAGAAAATCGCCTGTCAAGAATGGCGGGTTAAAATTACTTCTAGATTTGAACGAAGCAATTGCCTCTTTGGTGATATTTTGATAGTTGAAATATTTACCCTAGCTCCATTCGTTGAACCCTAAACTCCAGTAGATAGCGTTCATTGTTGACCGCTTTTTCGTTTCTTCAATCCCCTGATATGACTCAGTCTTACTAGTAAAACAGTTAAATTTCCGGATCCAGTTCAGCCTTGTCAAAATAGAGCATTTCCATGCATGTTAAGCATTATCGAAACATATTATCAAATGATTGTGTCATTGCACGAGTTTCATTGTTAATGACGTCAGGAGCGTTAATTGATCATTAACTATGATGTATATGAGGATTATTATTATTATTATTATTGTTTTTTGGTTTAAAAGTTACGAATATGTAACACAACTATTAGTTCAAGAGCCCATGAGTGCCTGACCTACGTCATAGTATAAGGGGGCATTCATTAATTACGTAAGGGTCCCGAGGGGGAGGAGGAGTTGGAGAAATCTCTACATATCCTTACTTTGGGGGGGGGGGGGGTCAATCAAATTCTTACGTAAGATTTTAGAAGTCGATATCTTATATTTCTAAATCGCGCAATCAAGTGGTTTGGCACACTGTAAAAAAAATTCGGAAACGTTTCTGAGTATATCGTGCAGCTGCGGTTCATGAAATTTTCAAAAACGTTTCTGAGTATTTCGGAATTCTCTTTCTGTAATGTCCGGAAACGTGTCTGAGTATTTCGGAATCCTCTTTCTGTAATGTCCAGAAACGTGTCTGAGTATTTCGGAATCCTCTTTCTATAATTTCCAGAAATGTTTCTGAGTATTTTGGAATCCTCTTCCTGTAATTTTCAGAAACGTTTCTGAGTATTTCGGAATCCTCTTTCCGTAATTTCCAGAAATGTTTCTGAGTATTCTGTGCAGCTGTGGTTCATGAAAGTTTCGAAAACGTTTCCGAGTATTTCGGAATTCTCCAAACAATTTTCAAAAACGTTTCTGAGAATTTCGGAATCCTTTTTCCGTGATTTTTTCTGAAAAATAATTCTTTTTTAATAGTATTGCATGCCATATCAGTTTCAATTCTTTCATATCTAAGAGCAATGAAACAAGCAATTTTAGAATCATTCGTGGATTTTTTTTTCTGAATTTCTAATGACAAATAGCATGGTTAACAGCATAACATAACACTCCAGGGTCCCCCGTACCTACCACTATGTGTGGTTTAAACGGTTGGATGGGGCCCTGGTTAACAGCATAACATATGCACAGTTATAAATTTTTGAAAATTTATGAAATAATATAGTAGTTTCATTCATAATCACAAAATCGTCGGGGGAGGGAAGGGGAGTACTTTCTCAGAAGTGGGATTGTTTGTTAAACAATATTAAACTTCAGTTTTTCTCTCAATATTTTCAAGACAAAATTATCAACATATCGTATTTTTAATGCAGAACTTAAAAACATATCTTGTATCAAACTTGATAGCTTTTATTTTCGGATAAAATTTGACAGAACTTACCTTCCCTTCGCGTCAAGTCTATTTCTCTGACGAAAAAAGTGTACCGAAAAGTGCCAACAGAGAAATTGGTGAATTTAAATATGACACCAAGTCCTCCTGTTGGAACCATTCGGGGTGATTCTTCTGTTCTTGCCCTTTTCCAGTTCATCACAAATATAAATACTTTATCAAAATATGTTACTGATTTTATTTTTACAATGTGCGCAAAATGCATTACTTATTTTATTTGTTAAAACATTGAATTCTATTGCATGATTACTCCATTTCATATATACGAGATCCCCCCCCACACCATAGAGTGATGGTGAACCCATAAAATGCTATAAAGCGCCCCCCCCCCCTTAAAAAAAGCAATCCCTGAAAATGTCAATGGCAGTCTGCGTGGTGAACGCCCCTCGTCTTCTCCCCATATGTACATTGTATATTTAATTAATAACATAGTATTTAAAAAAGGATCACTTTTAAAACAATGACATGAAATAATATTTCTTTTTATTTCGGCTTGTAAATGCAGCTGTTCCATTTTTGCCTCTGGCTCATTCCTCCTGACTGTCCTATATTAAACTAGTATATCCACGAAGGAAATGTTATTTACCGAACAAACTAATGTCAAGGAATTTTTTATTGTCAACCACATTTAACAAAATGAATAAGCACATGAATTAATTGCATAACTATGTAGCTTACTAATAGATAACTGGGCCATTTTCTAATGGTATAAATATTTTTAAATAAATGAATAAATTATAATATAAAAAGATAAATAATACTGGCACATTTTTTGTGAAGCATATTACAATATTAGAAAGCATTTGCATTACCATATTTTTAATGAATTAAACAATTGATTTTTTTTTTGAACCAATGTATGTATATCCAAGTATTTCAAAATAACTTTTCTGTGATTGCTTTTCAAATATAAATCTTATTTCTTTTGCGTATTTAATCAGTTTCAGTTAGTTACAACAAATAGTACACTGCGCTCACAGGTATGTAGGATAACTTTAAATTAATTCGATAAACCCAAAAACAGTTACAATTGGAGCCTCATCAAATGCAAATCAACAAAAATATAAATGTATATAACAACATTTTTTAAAATATTCATTAATACTTACAAGTGAACATGAGCGGAAGAAAATCTAAGTACCTCCATTACAACTGGATAAGTAATCCAAAGGGTTTCGTTTCATTAAGTATAAAAACGGGTGTTGAAACTATTCACGCTTGAACACACAATATAAATGTAATCACGGTTGCACCGGAAATTGTATAAGCAAATCGTTATTAACTAACTTAATAGCTGCGTACATCTTCTAAAAAATCAAGAGCAGCCCAAAATGAAAGGCGTAAAATTAGTTTCGACGCAATTTACTACTCTCTAGACATGAAATAACAAGCAATCCAATAGCAACCATAGATAAGAAAAAAAGAAGTTCTCGTTATTTCCGACTCATTGGCGCCTGTGTTGGAAGGATGAAATAGGTTTCGAAGCGTTGCGTCATCACTTCCGCTTCTAGATATCTTGAAATAACAAAAAGGTTTCTGAATATTGAGGAGTTCGCTATTGGATGAAGGATTCCTACTATTTCGGAAACGTTTCCGATATATCTAGAAACGTTTCCGAAATTTGTTACAGTGCAGGGATCACATTTCATTTGTGTCTGGTAGGAAAAAAAAAATATTATGATGAGTTGTTTTTATTTGTTTTACAAGGAATAATGTAAAATATAATAAATGAATCACACTATGTGTGGTATGTTTTATTTTAAATTGTTATCGCATCAAAAAAAAATAAAAAAAAATTAAAAATAAAATTAAAAAAAAAAAAAAAAACATTTTTTTGATAACGATTCCAGTGGTGCAAGATTCGTTATTTATTATTTTGAAAAACGAAATACAATATTACGTAAGTATTGGGGGGGGGAGGGGAGAGAAAAATCTTACATACGCTTACATGGGGATGGGGGTTAAAAATTGCCAAAATAATCCTTACGTAATTAATGAATGTCCCCTAAAAAGTCAGAATTTTTCTGCGTAAGCGCTATATAGCAGGTAAGATCGGTTCGCTATTATTAGAGCCGATTCGGGCTTGATTTGGCAGGAAACAGGTAGCAGTGGTGCGTTAAATTGCTGCAGAAACTAATCATCCTAGATTCATTCCATGTCACGTGACCTGGTGGCCCCATCCAACCATCTCCAATTTGGAGGACGTTTTACATGCCTTAGAAAATAACTTATGCAAATTTGCAGCTTTCACGACACAAATCATGAGAATCTAGGATACCTCAAAAAGTTAAAACAATAGGCCCCAAAATTATTTCCCATGGCAGATCAGCCTAAATATGGCCTTCGTTTCACAAAGCTGATCCGCCATTTTGAACCCTATTTTTCATTAATCCTAAATCCCCAGGATTTGGGTCTTGGAGGATGAAAATTTGTATAGGTTAATTTTAAACACAGGCCTGCAGCTCTGTAAAGTTTCCTTCGAATTCGAAATGGTCGGGTGGAGATGAAGAGTTCACTTGCCATGGTATGACTTAGTAGTATGTTGTTTAGTTTTTGACGCACCATTTACTACCTGTTTCTTGCCAAGGCTACGTAATTCAGCAAAAATAACATCAAAACTTTCTTACCTACACTGTTAAAACTACAGGTTGCATTCGGCACCTTTCAGGGGTGAAACACTTGTTCACCAGCGGCACCTAATACGGAGCCGAAATTGCACCTCTAACTAGGGTGAAAAACAGGCACCTTTTGAAAAATAGGCAGCCGGGGTGAAAGGAATGAACCTTCGGAGAGAGAAATGGCACCCTTACTGTAGATCCTCCCCCCCTCCCCCGTATTGTGTGCGTTTTTGAATACAGTTGTGTATTTTTCTTTTTTTAATAGTTTTGTTTTGATTCATGATAGTCTACGTTTTGCACACTTTTCACATTGCATGAATTCAGTACTGGAAATGATTAAAACTTGTAATTACAGCATTTGACCATATTTCAGAGTTTTCAACATAGTTAAGAAGTGCTCATTGCTTTAATTCATCTGATCGTTCTCTATATCAGTGTTTCTCAACCTCTTTTGACCCACGGGTCGGTAAAAACAAATGAAAAACATTGCGGACCTGTGAAATTTTTATCCTTTTCTTAAAAATAAATAAAATAAATAATAATAATTATAATAACTCTCGGGGCGGTAAAAAAAACTTGTGAAAAATTCTGCGTACTGATGAGTTTTTTTTTTTTTTTTTTACGAAGTAATATTAAAAATGAATAAAACAATAAATATCTACAGACTTTATTTGGTATCAAAGAGTTGTCACAAATATATTTAAAGTTAAAGACGAGTAATTATTTGAATAATCATAGTTAAGTTAATGATCATTTGTGAGAAATTACCGCACCGAAAGTAAAGTGTAGATGTACTTATGGAATTATTTACATGAACAGCCAAAAATATTTTGGGATGTTAAAGTTACGGAAAAACAAAATCGTTTCTCAAACGTTCAAAATTTCAATCAAAATAACAATAAAATAAAATGTGCATAAAAATTTTTGAAAGTGAAAAATTTAAAGAAATTCCTAACACTATCGAATAACCGCTAACAGGAAATGATTCAAACACTTGAACGAAAAAGCAAAAGAAAAAGATAGACGGAGAGAGATTTCTTTTTTATTTTTTGCGCTCGCTACACAAAGCACAAGAATCATTTTTATTTAGGTTCTCACTTGTTGATTATTGAAAATATCCTTGCGGTTACTATTTCGGTGATTAAATGTTGCTTATCGAGTACTCAAGAAAATAATGATAGATACATTTAGTAGCGTTTTGAATGATGGAATTTTCCCGACAGTAACGGTAACCTGAAAATAAACAACTAACGGTACTACGGTATCGTAACGGACTAACGGTAACTGAAAAGCATTAAACGTACTTTTAACTAGGTTTGAAAGCCCTAAAAGCTACAAAGTGATCAAAAGCTGTACTTACTTGTTATTTTAAAGAATTATCCTACAAAAGTTGAGATTTAATCCAATAGTGAACTTCATTCAAAGACGTAGAAGCCACGCGTTGTGCAATCTATCATTCGTCCGCCATATTGAAGTGGTTGAATGGTGAATGTATGCCGGAAGCGCATACGCCAGCAAGTCATTTAGCGATTGCTTGCTGTTTTGGCACCCCTGTCTACGACTGTCTGCTACTTTCGCACCTCTGCTTTACTTCCTGACCAGTATGGCACCCTTGGTCACCATGCTTTCACCTTAGGGGGAATATATTCACTCGTCTGGAACCTCTGGTTATAACAGTGTATTGTAGTGTGCTTATGAAGAAAAATTTTAAACTTTTATACTATGATGTAGGTCTAGTGCACACAGGCTTTTGCTCTATGAGTACAGTGACTGGAAATAATTAAAATTAATATTTAGGACTGTTAAGCATGTCTTAATTCCTAACAAACAGAAAGATCATGTTTTGAAATATTAAATGTTTTGAAAAATGTTTATCTCATTTTCTATGTGTTGAATTTGATATACAAATTTCATATCAAAAAGCTATGTAATTATTTTTGTTACTTCTACAGAGAGCTAATGTCTAAAAACCTTTGAAAAACATGCGTATGCAACTTTTTGCAAACAATAGCTTGACACATTTGACAACTATTAATCAAACATAAAAATACTTTTTTTAAATATTTAGACTCTGAAACGAGAGAAAAATCTATTTTTTGTGCTTTTAGCAAAAGTCAAAAGGAAAAAAATTATTTATAGAACCATAAAGAGCTCTTAAAAACTTGAACTTTACTCCAAACTTTGAAGGATTTAGAACTACAATTGCTACCTTAACAGGAGCAGTTTTGAGATTTAATATAAAAGTTTGTAAACAATTTCAACAACAAGCTTTTTCTTTCGAATGAAACTTTTTTGCCTGTAGTAGTGAAGTATTTTCAATTCAGCTTTTAGAAGTGTTTTGCAAAACCTCAGAGTTAAATTAACGTAACAAAAAATCATTTGAAAATGGCAGAGGAAAAGGGAGGTCCTTCGAGTCAGTTTTATTTTTAGATTAAAAATCTATAACTTTTGCTTTTGTTTTCAGTAATGGAAATCTTTTTTTCTTTTAAGTAGAAAAAAAAAACCTCAGCAGTTTACTTTTTCAACCTGAGCTTAAAGTTTTTTTCCCATTTAAAATGAACTCTAAGTGATCTCTGAGTTTTTTCCCAATACAAAAAATGTTAAACAAATAGGAAAAATCAAAATGAAAATAATACTTTTTCAACTATAAAAAAGAAACAGAACGTTATGTTTTTAAAAACGTTCTTAAGACCATGAACGAAAAAACGCATTGATAAGTAGTGTAGATATGGTAGTATTAAAATCCAATTACATCTGTTTCAGCATTCACTGTGCAATACAAGGACAGTTCAAAAATGTTATAACCAAAGCAAGTTTAGAATAAAATACTATGAAGTATTTTTTAAATTGCATTGATATCCTTAACATAGAAAGAGCTTTTGAAATGTCTGAAACAAAGGAAAGTGACGTATTACCACACGGCATTTAATTAAAATAGTTTCTTAACTTTAGGAATGACATAGTTTCGGAAGACCATGTTTGCATCTGCAGTCCAGAAAGTTTGAATAAAATTCCGAACTTGAAACGTTGTTATCAGTGAAATTTAGAAGTAGTTTTCATTTTCACTTAAATCTTCGATCCTGTGATTCTTGTTTCAGAAGAAATAAAAACACCGTGAATCATTATCAGACTCTCTCTCACACAAACACACACACACGTATACATGTTTATAGATGGATAGATTGATAGATTGCTAAATTTAATTTTTAAATTTCGAACACATTTCTTCTTAAACCCGTACAACTTTCCGTTCAATACAATGCAAAGTTAGATTTAATTTAGTAGTTTGAGTAACATTATGTAGTTTGGTATAGAGTGTTTATCCCAATACACCGATAAGAGCTAAAATAAACAAGAATACACTAACTATACATAACATTAATTAGTTAATTTATTTGTTCAAATTCTAGCTGTTAAATAAAAACTAGCTTGAAATCGAGGGGGGGGGGGGAGTAATGCGAAAAGGAATACCTCTTCATTCTGCAGAACTACCCCCCCCCCCAAAAAAAAAGAAGAAAACTTCAACTTTCTATACCCTGCAACAATTATTTCCCCTTAAACAACTGTTCCCTTATCACAACGGGACATACTATATGTTTAAAAAAAATTTTTTTTGATAAAATTTCCGATACAAAGCTTTAATGTATTCTATCTTTTACTGTACTATTGATGTATCATAAATTTCATTTTAGTAAATAATAATATCAATAACACTAGTAGTATTTATAAGAATAAAATAATAAAAAAATAAATATAGTAATAATAGTATTAAAAAAATAATAATAACAACAAAAATAATAATAATTAGAATTATTTTAATACGTTTTCAAAATACACATTTTTTTTTTTTTTTGCATCGCAAAGGACTGCATCTGCATTCATACTGTCATGCTTTTACTTTTATTCAGGATTAACTTTCAATTTGAGGTTAAATGTGAGAGTCGTGATTAATTTTTATCCCGATATTGGGCTGTTCAATCATAAAATAATCAAATTTTAGAGAATACTTGCAGCTTTGCAGGTTGTATGAATCATATAGGAACATGACTCTCATCCATTTACGCAAAATATAATTGACCGGCTTTCCCAAATTTTGACATACATGTTATTTACGTCACCATGTAATAGCGTTACTTTTATGGGGTTCAAAAACTTGCTCGTTTCGCTGGTTTGTCCCCGGTCGCCGCCTGCGGCAACTTGCTCACTAACTATTTGACGTTGTACTTCAGGAGCTTAACCGAAGTATCATTACGTACAAATCACTATTTTTCAAACCCATTTTATTATTAAAAAAATGATGCTTTATATTATGACTAGATGTACCCGCACGGCGATGCTCGTGCTAAGAATTTAAAGGAAGTCCGTTGAATAAAAAAGTCCACTCCCCCTCCTCCCCCTGTGAAACGTCCAGCGGAAGTGACCGCACTGCAGAAACCCACCCAATTAGCGAGCGAAACGAACTCTGGCCGATAAGCAATTGCAAATAAAAATCACCGTACATCTAGGACAAAAAGGAAATTCCGAATCCCGTGCGAAAAATATTCAACTCCCCAGCAGAAAAACAACACAATTAAAAAACTCGATACCATCTAAGACAAAAAGGAAATACAGCACCCCGTGCGAAAAATTTAACTACAGAAAAGCTATCGTCTGAGAAAAGGAAAAAAAACCCTCTAGAATTTAAAAAAAAATGCCTCCCCTCTCCCCCCCCCCCCCGTCTGATGTCAAATTATTAGTAATCATATTTTTTAACTTAAATGCGTGAACACCTTTGAAATTCTAAATGCAATCATTTGAAATCTAAAATATTTTGAGAAATAAACAAATAATCCGCAACTATATTGTTTATCGCCAAATTCGCCAAGCGATTTTCAAATAAAAAAGAAAATCAATTAATATTCGCACAGTGAATTTAACAAAAATGACAACAGAGCAATAACAAAATCAAGAATTCACCGGTTCTACTATTCGAACGCAACCGTATACCGAAGATGACGTCACTGCAGAAAGAAATATCAAGTTTAGCCTTGAAAATTGGCTTAATTCGAATCGCTTATATCTCCGAATCTAATTCGGAACTCCAGCGCTCGAATACGCTACCTTGCGGTGATTTATAAAACTGCGTCTGCACCTAAAACATTGCCACGTGTGTCTGTTGACGTAAACGCGGTCAGTTTGTTCTGAGTAACGCATTCAACATGTCTAAGAACGCCTTCAACAACAGAAATTAATTCGTCCCTTAGTAGTATTCTCGAGCTTCTCAAAATAATTTCGAAAGCTTCTAAGCTTCTCAAAAGTATTAAATGGTGGAAGCGTAAACAAGAAAACTCTGG
The DNA here is from genome assembly GCF_026930045.1 of Uloborus diversus. Lineage (NCBI taxonomy): Eukaryota > Metazoa > Arthropoda > Arachnida > Araneae > Uloboridae > Uloborus > Uloborus diversus. The sequence continues at coordinate 70,452,578 of NC_072734.1, forward strand.
ATTAACAAAATTGGATAACGTTATACCAGGTAAAATTTTTTATTGTTTTGTATGAATTTGTAAGAATATGGGGGTCTTTTTAATCTTAAATTAATTAAACTTACCATATTTTACAGCAGCATTTAGTTGGAATGGACAGTATGCAAAATATTTTCTTGAATATATTATCGTAGAACAAAATGAATAACCGAGAAAGAATTTACTTTATTCCTTTTATTCTCAGCTGAAAGGTTTCGCCAAATTTGTTTAGGGTTATTAATTTTTAGTATTGTGCGAGCAAAGTAGCTTTGGCGAGATTTCGCGTTTTTAGTTAAACCATTTTTAATTTTTATCATGAGTGGAATAAAATGGTAGTAAGATTACAGAATTCGATAAGTGAAAGGAAATAATGGTCAATCAACTGAAAAGAAAACTACCACCATATATCCGTGAGAATTTTGTTGATGATTTGCATAACATGACACAATTAAATCGTAACTCAGAAATTAGAAAAATCGAAACAGAAAATTTTTAAATGAACCGATTCGGGAATTCGAGAGAAATAACTCAACTACAAATGGAAAAAAAAATAAGCGCTAGCCAAGCAAGGCAAAAAAGTATCATCTTCTTTCGATAACAATTTGTAATGTCACATTGAATTTTCTAGCATTAATTGTTATTCTTGTCAGGCCACAGTTATTATTTAGTTTTATCAAGAATTGATAAATATCGAATTCAACATCGTGGAAATAGCTGCTTAGAACTACGAACCACGTAGTTTGCATGAATCTTTGACGTTTAGTAATGCTTCTTGAATTCTCATTTCTTTCTACGTGGGCCAGAATATCCACAAGACTTTGAAAATTAATTTTAAAAGAATAAAGCGAAAAAATCATACATAACAACAAAAATCACAACACTTTTAGCATTTTCTTCGTTACCATGTGCGTTTGTTGTAGTTTTCAATTCCGCCATTAGACAGTGACTTCAGTGCCCCCTATAGTTCGTTGGAGTTGCGAATTAAGTGAGAGAAATGGAACAAACATCATTTTGTTCGGAAAAGAAAGCTCTTTCCAACGACAGATAATGTTAGGAGGCTAAGGGGGATTTTTTACCATCTAATTAGGCAAAAAAGTGAAATTTCAGCTTAATTAGTTAATTATAAAAAAAACTAATTAGAAATTTAGAATTCGGGCTTCGAGGTGCGTTCGAATTTTGCGCCAAATTTCATGGCTGTAGGTGCTTTGGGGTCTAGCCAGTGGGTACAAAGAAAGAAAAAAAGGAAGAAAGAAACAAAGAAACACCTCCCCCTTTATATATACATATAGTGAGCAAAGTATATGTTAAAAAAAAAGCAAAATACTACTATATCAATGTTGTGGTAACTTTGATTAATATTGATTAATGTTATGAGAAGTTATAAGATGCTCTAACATCCCACAACCGGAAGCGTGAAATTTGGTTATTACCATTACAAATTTGACTTTGACTTCATCAATAGAGCGGAATAAGGAGGTTAAATACCGCCTTGCTTTTATGACGAAATAAAACGCAGAAAATAATTTCTTGCCTGTCTAGTATATGTAGAAATTAAAATCTAAAGCTGATGCATTTACCGGGCGAGCTAGAAATAGTTTTTCCATTTCTTTTGAGCATATTACAAAAAAAAAAAAAAAAAAAAAAAAAGGAGGGGGATCTATCTCTTTGTTATGCTTTTCGTCTAGAACTCTACGCACCTACCCCATTTCACTTTTAATAATGGGAAAGTGCGATTCTTGGTATGAACAAAGTCTAGTAATAGTATTTAATCGAAACAAGCAATGTAGGACAGTAGTAACTATTACTAAAAAATGGAACTAACATTTGCTGACATCGGCTGTTTTATATGACATCAAAATAAGCGTAACTCTAATCTTCTCAATCTTCATATTAGAGCTCTTTACAGGACATGTAAGATACCACTGATTGTGCTTTATTTAGACAAGACAGTGTCTGTTTCTACTAATAGGAAAGTTAGATTAAAAGGTCTCTCAACTATTCAGTGTAATTCAGAAGTTTATTTAGGTCAGCATTTACATAATTACGAGGAAAAACTAGTCACGAGGACGCACTTACACCAACTCACCTTAATGAAAAACTAGTCTATGTCATGTACCATTTTTATATCAAGATGGAATTTCGTATATAAATGGTGCAAGATAAATGTTGATTTAATAATTAGTTAAGAAACGCCAGGTTTAGTGATCTATAACTACTATTAAATTGTACTAACATTAATTGCTGTTGTCAAGAGAAAAAAAAGGTTGTTTCAAGAAATCGAAGTGGAGTTTATTTATGACAAAAACTAAAATTTTAATAACAATATTAAGTCTCAAAAAAGAACTTGATTAAAGAGACAAAATATTAAAAGAATAATTCACTTATAGGAATAATGTCGATTTAAAATTTTTAATTCAAAAATTATCTTTAGTTTATTTTTCTTTTACGTTTTAACATTACTCAGTATCATTCTTTTAATCTACTTCTACTTTTTTTTCTTTTTTCTTATAAGTAACTTTCTCTGTGGAGAGTTTCCAATAAAGTTTTTCAGAATTTTACAGTCTTCAGCAGCTGCTAAAACACTTATTGAATTTCTTTCGTCGAGAAACACTCTTTCGTTGCTTCAGAAACCATTAAACAAAGTATAGGGGTCGGTGTGTTGGAGATGCTACCTAACATCAATAATCTAATACAATATTTTTCTTGAAAACTTTTGCTGGTATTTTAACACAAAAATTGAAACGTTAAATACTACACAGTTCCATTCCAGGCTATGTTTCAATTTGTATTACTTTTTATACATTTATTTCTTTGCTACTTATTTTAGGTCAAGAGGAGGAAGTTAACAACAAATCCATCGTGATAAGCTTAAATTTCCAATTAAGGCTTAATCGTCAAATGTAACTTTTAATTAAAAAAAAAACTGCTCACGTGGTTTGGAGTAATTAGATGATATATTTTTAGTTCAAATCTGTGATATAGACAAGGTTGTGAAGCGAAGTGAAATAGGTAAGATAACTTATCTTTTTAAGAACCAGCAAACTGGAAATTTGTTTAGAAAATTACTCTGCATAAAGAAAACACAGTTTAATTATATAAAAATTCACATTGGAAGGTTTTTATTAAACATGAACTTTAAAAAAATGGATAATATTCCACTTTTTTAAATGGGTCAAAGTTAACAATGATTTTTTTCCCCGACTAAATGCTTTCTATTTTATTATTGTTATTATTTTTATTATTTTGAAAAAAAAAAAAAAGAATGAATATGTTGAAATTAATGAGTAAATAAAATAATAGATAAATGAAGTGACTGAATAAGAAAACACAGGTGAAAGAATGAAAAACAAATGAGGCAGTGAGAAGCAAATAGATTTAAACACACGTTTTAAAATTTTGAGTAAAACACATTTAAAATTTAGATCCTAGGTAGACTTTCTTTGAAATTTCTTTCTAAATCGTACTGTAGCAGCACCTGTCAAAGCTACTTGTATCTTCTACTGCTCAGTGAGAGGGAAGAAGTTCTCCTAGCATTTGCTCTAGTTATCCCTATTTTTTTTGTTTTGGCACTTACATCCCTTTGCCATTCACTGCCTGACATGAGTTATTAAATGATGGAATGTAAATCTTGCTAAATTATTTCAAAAGTTAATTAATAAATAATTGAAGGAGTAAACGAAGAGACCTATTTCAAGTTGTTTCGTAAGTACAGTCGAGCCCGCTTAATGGAATAGGCAATTCGACATCCGGGAAAAAAGATTCTAATAAGCGGGGTATTCCATTATCCGAGATAAAAATAACACACATAAACGGTGTAGTACTTTGGAATTTTATTACATTAAGCGGGATATTCTATTATCCGATATTCCATTAAGCGGGCTCGACTGTACTTGACTAATTGTGCAAAATGTTTAAAGAAAAAATTTGCTTAATATTAAATACATAAAAACTCACCTAATATTAGTTGATCTCAATTAATATTTGAAATGTCAATAACAATAAGTTTATCATTGAAACATTTTTTTATCAAACAAAACAACAAACAAAACAAATCATTGTTTTTTTTTTCGTAAAACAAACAAATTAGCAAAATCAATTTCAACTTACAATAAAATATCAACATATGAGTATCAATTTTGAAAAAAAAAATGTTTCTACTACAGTGAAACCTGCGTAAGTTGACCACTTGCGGTGCAGTACTTTGGTGGTCAACTTAGACAGGTGGTCAACTTATAAAGAATGTTTTTTTTTTTTTTGTCATTTGTTGCACCATGGACCATGTACTCATTTCTGGAATAATTGCCACTTACTCTTTCTGTTTAACTCACTTTTATTGTTTAACATTACTTTGAAACAACACTTAAAAATGTTATTCAAATATTTTTCTTTTTTTCCTCGTTTTTTACTAAATTCGAGGTACTCTGTACACTGTAGTTTCAGAAATTCCGTACGAGTCAGCTAATTTTCGCCGACTTTCTACCTTTTCATATAATTTTAATATTTCATACTTTTTATCAATCTCAAGTTCAACTAACTTTCTTTTTAAAACCATTTTATGTAAAACTTTTACACAAAGAGCAACAAGCTGGACTCTCCTAGTTCATATAGGCAGTTGAAAATTAAAATATCCTATCTCTTAATCCCTTGCACCAGAAATAAGTAACTTTTCTCTTTAGCACAATTCCAGTGTTGCCTGAAAATATTGCCACTGGAAGAAAAGACTTTGTACTTTTTCTACTGACACCAGTTTTCTATTTTCATTGAACAGAGAGTACAAAAAGCAATCTCAAATAGAACAACAAAAGAAAAACAAGTTCGAAGAATAAAGAGCAGTATAAGCTTTATGCTGTTGTTTTATTTAGTGGGTAAAATGCTGGTCTAAAGCATCAAAATTGTTCTTCGAAAGCAATAAAAAATAATAATAATAAAAGAAAATAATTTGCTTGATTAAGTTAAAAAAAAACAAAAACAAGGGGTCAACTTACAAAGGGTTTTTTACAATGCTCCGAACCAAATTTGGTGTACATTAGTGGTCAAGATAGATATTTGTTCAAGATAGAGAGGTGGTCAAGTTACAGAGGTTTTCCTTCACTATATAAGATAGGTCCAATTCCGTTCCCGACAAAAGCGGTCAACATAGGCAGGTCAACTTACAAAGGTGGTCAACTTTACAGGTTTACTGTACCATATTCTTTATTGTGCAGTTATAACTTTTTCTTTATTGAAATAGTTTACTAGTATTGCTACATATTTGAAATATCACTCGGCTAAAAACAGGAAAATATTTTCAACATTTCGCTTTGCCCTTCATTTCCCTACTTATAACACATTACTGGAATTTGCAGCTATCAAATACTGAAAAAAAAAAGGGTTGGAAAAATATTGAATAATCCTATCCCCTCCCCACAATATATATATATATATATATATATATATATATATATATATATATATATATATATATATATATATATATATATATATATATATGTATATATATATATATATATATATATATATATATATATGAGTGTTTTAGAGTTAATAAAGAAGGAAAACGTAATCTGAATCATGCCCAAATATTCCACAAATATTTTAAAAGGTCGAAATACTGGCCTAAAGAAATAAGCCTTTCTGTTTCATTTTTTCTGGACAGAAGTCAAACGATATTAACATTTAGTATAAAATATGTACATATCTTATCATTATCACAAACGACATTTAATTACGAGCGCAGTTGTAACAAGTTCATTTTACATATTCTAATGCAGTGTTGCTAAAATTGAATTCCAGCGTTCAAAGGGATATCGCCTCTGGCATTGTGCCGTTAGATGTTTGAAGCAATGCTGCATTAAACATTACATTTGAATCCACAAGCTAAGATCAAAGCTCTTGCCGTTATGATTATTTTTTCTATACAAGTTTTTATTTGTTTTAAACGCTACATTATGCCGTGAATGTTACGTTATATGGTATATGAATCATTAATAAATGTATCGTTCATCGGTTACTAAGGCAAATTTGAGAAGTATTGGAGAAAAAAAAACTTAATGCTAAAATATGTTAACTAAAATATGTACAAACGATTTATGTTGCTACATTAGATTAACACATAAATCTTTTGTGTTAATCTAAAATATGTTAACTAAAATATGTACAAAATATTTATGTGGTTACATTAGAATAATGTAACAACATAAATCTTTTGTACATATTTTAGTTAACATATTTTAGCATTAAGTTTTTTTTCTCCAATACTTCTAAAAATTGCCTTAGTAACGATGAACGATACATTTATTAATGATTCATATACCATGTAACGTATCATTCTGGAAACTGGTCGTTTTTTTTTCTGTTTTAGTTTAGATTATAGTTAATTTTTGAAAATTGTTCTTCTAAATTACGTAAATTGATGTTAGTTCTCTCCTAGGCCTACGCGCACCACGCATGTAAACTTTGTGCTAGTTTGGTGGTAATAAGATAATTGAGGTTTGACTTTAAATGAATAATTATTACGTGTTTTCAAATTATTGAGATGTGAAGCTATGGTGGCGAGGAGAGACATCTTATCTTTCGCCATATGTGTGAAATGGATATCACAACTATTTTACAAATACTGAATTTCTAAGTGCAGAGTAATCTTATTTTACGAGCACACATCAAAAGTAAAGTAAGGAAAAAACAACGTCAAAAAAAGCACAAATTGCCAGTTACAGCAGACACGTGTTTCGGCGTTTTAGGGAACGCCTTTTTCAATGCAAAAAGTAATGAGCCTATGGATGAAAAGACATCCGACAAAAGCCAAGAGCAGATAAGCATGCAGCTTAAAAGATAAAAATAGCGGATTAGTCAAACACCAATGAGAAAATTATAAACCGACCAGGAACCAATAGGCATGCAAGCAAAGGCCAAGAGCTTTCTCTTAGGTACGGAAAACCCAGAAAGAAAGAATTCAATTGGACAAAGATTAAGCCGAAGCTCGGCTCCCATATCTTTAACACTGTCCTTTCCCCATTCTTACCTCCCCCCATTCATTTTTATCTATCTTCCTTTGTTTATTTTTACCTTTTTTGTCTTGGTTGACATCCCCCCCCCCCCTTTCTTCTATTTATACTTTTTTTCCTTTCTCCGAATATTTTTGTTTCTGTTTATTTTATTTCGTGGTGTTTTTTTTTTTCATTTAGTTTTTCCTTTCTTGCGGTTCATTGTTACTGACATTTTCTTTTTGTTTAAGTTTCGGCTTAATCTTTGTCCAATTGAATTCTTCCTTTCTGGGTTTTCCGTACCTAAGAGAAAGCTCTTGGTCTTTGCTTGCATTCCTATTGGTTCCTGATCGGTTTTTAATTTTCTCATTGGTGTTTGGCTAATCCGCTATTTTTATCTTTTAAGCTTCATGCTTATCTGCTCTTGGCTTTTGTCGGATGTCTTTTCATCCATAAGCTCATTACTTTTTGCATTGAAAAAGGCGTTCCCTGAAACGCCAAAACACGTGTCTGCTGTAACTGGCAATTTGTGCTCTTTTGAAGTTTTTTTTTTTCTTACTTTACTGTTCAGCACAAAGGTATTTAAGATAAATAAATACCTTTGTGCTGAACAGTAAAGTAAGACAAAACAACGTTAGAAGAAGCACAAATTTGTGCTTCTTCTAACGTCGTTTTGTCTTACTTTACAAAGGTATTTATTTATTATTATATATTGTATTTATTTATTATTATATATGTATTATTATTATAAAAAGGTTATTTTTCTAAAGGGGGGGGGGCTAATGAAATGAAAACAATGAGTTGCAAATTATTTAAAATGAATTTATAATAATATTTTATGCACTTATTTTTCATGTGCATTTTTAGACTTCCAACGTCTTTTTTTTTTTCTTTTTTTTTCACGTAATGCGAGTGTTCAACTTTCACTTTTAGAATTGTATTTAACTATTAAAATAACACCAAGGAAAACCAAATCGTTTTGTAAAATGACTCACTGAGAAGAAGAGCATTCATATTTTATTATCTAACTAGCTGCGTGCCCGGTGTTGCACGGGCTACGAAAAAAATGATAGAGATGCCCAATTGATGTTTTTGTATTACTCTGACATCAGATTCTAAAGCGCTAAGGAGTAAATAAATACGCGTGATGCAAGGTTTGCAAAAAAAAAAAACACCAGTAGAGCATATGTTTGGCAGAAATCTCTTTAACGTTAACCATAGTTATCAATGATACAAGTTAAGAGTATTTTCAATTAGCACAAAAGAAGAAAATATATGCATTATCAACTATAATCTGTACTCACGTTAAAATGAATTACATCTAATAGATTAATTTATGTACAATTACAATCAGCTTTTTACCGAAAATGACACACACTTTTTGGTTGATTACGTGAAACTAAAGCACCAAGACTAAATAAATACCAATAAGCATTAATTTAATATCAAGTCATCAGATTCCAATTTAGCTTTAGTTAAAATCCTTAAAAACAATAATTTTTGTTCAACTCTGTTTCACTTAAAGAAATCCAAACAATCTTAATTTAACATGTTCTTTTAACGATACAAACTGTGTTTCAACAGGAAGGAAAAAGAGTTATTACAATTCGTAAACTCACCCATTAGACGGGAAAAAGTCCAACAAAATAAACATAATTAGTCACACATCCTAAATGTACCAAAATATGAGGCCAGTGAATGATAAACTTACACTACAATCAATAAACATAGCTAAAGAAACAACTCTAATCTGCTGAAAAGAGTTAAGAACGTTGAATTTAAAAAATAAAAAAAAAGACAGACGACAAAATAAAAGCTATGTCCGAATAGGGCAACCAATTTTAAACTAATTTAAAATGAAATTCTAGATGGAAACGTTGTTTTAAGATTTGGACAGCAGCCAAAAAAATCTCTTTTAAAAGAATTATTAGAATTTTACTTGCTCACCCATATGCAAAATGGCAACAGGAAAGAAATAAAAATTCCTGAATAACGTTATGTTAATTAACGTTTTAATTAATATCTTCGCTAATTAAAGTCGCACAATTACGAAATTGGTCATATTTGTTTCTTTGGAAAATTTCGAATTGATCGGTATCTCGTTTGACTCTCGATTCGCAGTGGTTCTCGAGAAGATGGATCTTCAGACAGACAGACGGACGCGAACAGATTTTAATATTATAGTGGAAGTGGATGGATTCCTTAAGTTTAATTTAAGAGAAAGTTATGAACATATTAAGCTTTGGTTTTTAACAATTTTAAAGTTCTCTGTAATTGAAGTAACAATTTACATAAATATAACTATTTCTAATTTAAAATCAGTGACCCTTCAGTGAGCAATTATTTGCCAGAGGCAAAGAGATGCCTGATTAGAATTTCCCGGATGCAATGTCTATTTAAAGAAGCTTGGGGCTTTCGAATTCCGTGTTTATTTGAACAATATGGCCTTGCGTTGGTATTTTCTTCTTTGCTTATCATCTTGTCGCACATGTCCTATTTGATTGCGTTTCATACGAGCTAAACCCCTAAAATCTTGCTACAGTTTATTGTTTCAAACTCCTGCAAATGTTTATAAGATGATTACAATTTTTAGGTATGGCATTTATTTCTCCTCTGGTATGTTTTCTATCCTCTAAGTAAAACATGTAATTATTGCAATGTATAAATTAAGATTATTTATTTTAAGATTTCTTCAACTTCAAACATTGACGGTCCGTGGTTTTTGTTGAGGTGACAACAATTTAAATGATTTTGGAGCAATTGAAAATCATCTTTCGAAATGACGTAGTAAGTTTAACAATGATTACAGCAATCTATCTGGTGTACAAATAAGTTTTAAAGGATTTTTAAGAGATGGCATCACTGGCATTAAATCGAAACGGGTAATGTTGCAACTAAATTTATTTCATAACCTCATCGTTAGGCTTTCTTTATCAGTATGTGAGAATTCGCTGAAAAGGAAACAATATAGTTTTTATGTGCTCTGAATATGTCAACTTTTGTGCCAACTAAACACCATTTTCGGGAACGTTTACTTTTCTGCTTCCATTTGAAGAAAGTGCGGCTGAAGGTAATATAATGTTTCAGGAAGCTTACGAGGAACATGCTTCATCGATTTCCACATGTGAATTTTGATATAGACGTTTTAGAAGTGGTGATTTTGTTACCAATGACAAAGAGCACGATGGAAAGCCGCAAACTTTTAAAGGTGCCAAATTGGAGGCTATATTGGACGCTGACTGGCGCCAAACAACTTTACCGAACTCAATTGATGGGTTTGAGCGGAGCACTGCGGGAAAAACGGCCACAATATAAGGAGAGACACGACAAGGTAATTTCGCCACGTAACTCTCGGCCACATCTTTCGCCACCAGTCAAAACATACTTTGATACCTTGAAATTGGCAATCCTACTCCACTTACTATATAACGCAGACATAGCCCCTTTCGACTACTATTTGTTTTCGTCGATGGAACATGCTCTTGAGGATCAGTACTTCTGCTCTTTTGAAGAAGTTTAAAATTGAATCGACTCGTGGGTTGCATCAAAAGACGCATTGTTTATTTGAGTAGGCATACGAAAACTGCCAGAAAGATGGGAAAAGATAGTGGTCAACGATGAGCAATACTTCGAAAACTGAACATGAAGCCATTTTTTCACAATAATGCGTCAAACTTGAAAAAAAATTCTTTAAAACTTATTTGTACACCAGATATAATGCTAATAAAATGCAGATTTCTATACGGAACGTTTGATAAATTACTGTGCATAAAATGTAAAACGGTAATTCTATTTCCTTAAGAACATACCGAAATCATCCCACGATTATTCTGGCAACGAAGAGAACTTTCTTCAGTGCTCAGAGGTGATTTTTTTCCCGCCACAAAGATAAACTAAAGATTTCTTCCTTTTTTGCTTCGTAAAGATCAAACTACTTTTTTAAGTGAATGTATGTTTTATAAGCTAGCTCTGATAAGTTGACTTTCGATCCACTGAGGCTTAAACAAATCCATTTTTTTTAAATAAGGGTGTCACGTAAAAATGTATCCTCTCTCAACCTAAAGATTTATAAGTGGGTAAAATAGTCACCGCCACATTATAAGTGACATTTATTTTTCTGTCTGTTCACTTGGTTCAACTGAAGTGCGCCCATTTTTTTTATATTACCATTATTAAAGACTAATTTCTTAGCTAACATTATCCGTCATAATCCTGCGTTTTGCTTCCGATTTTTAATTGTTGCCGGAAACAATGAAAAATATTATTAAAAATTTAAAATACACTACTGGCCATTAAAATTGCTACACCAGGAAGAAATGCAGATAACAAAATGATATTTATTGGACACATATATTATGTTGGAAATAACAAATGATTAAATTTTCAAGAAATTTGGGTCAATAGATTCTGAGAACTTAGTACCTAGAACTACCACCTCTGGCAGCAATAACAGCGCTTATACGAAAGGGCATTGAGTCATAAAGAGATTGGAGGACATGTACGGGGACAGACATTCATGCAGCTTCAACACGATGCCACAGTTCATCGACCGTAAAGGCTGGGGTTTGCTTACGAGCCAGTTATTCAGCAACCATTGACCAGACGCTTTCTATTGGTAAGAGATCTGGGGAACGTGCTGGCCAGGGCATCAGTTGAACATTTTCTGTATCAAGGAAAGTCGGCACAATACCAGCCACATGCGGTCGTGCATTATCCTGCTGAAACGCAGAGTTTCACAGGGCTCGAATAAAGGGTAGTTCCACGGGTCGTAACACATGAGAAATGTAACGCCAACTGTCCATAGTGCCGTCTATGCAAACAAGAGGTGACCGAGATGTGTATCCAATGGCACCCCATACCATCACGCCAGGCGATGGGCCATTATGACGATGGTGAATGCACGCTGCCATTGTGCGTTCTCCACGATGCCGCCAAACACGAATGCGACAATCATGATGTTGTAAGTAGAACCTGAATTCATCAGAAAAACGACGTCTCACCATTAGTACACCCAGGTTCGTCGCTGATCACACCATTGAAGGCGCTCCTGTCTGTGATACAGCGTCAAAGGCTAGCCGCAGCCATGGTCTCCGAGCTGACAGTCTATGCTGCTGTAAACGTCACCGAACTGTTCGTGCAGACACTTGTTGTCTTACAAATGACCCCATTTCTTGACTCAGAGTTCACGATGTGGTTGTACGATCCATTAAAGCCATGCGGATAACATGCCTATCCTCTCGGCTGCTAGTGATTACTGGCCGTTGAGCACCGGCACAGCGATCTGTATTACCATCCTGAATCCCTCGAATCCATGTTCTGCTAACTGTCATTGGATTTCGACCGACGCGAGCAGCAATACTGCGATAGGATAAACAGCAATCCCGTTGGGCTACAATGCGACCTCTATCAAAGGCAGAAACGTGCTGGTACGCATTTCTACTTCTTACACGAGGCATCACAATAATTTTCCACCACGCAGCAGCGTTAAAATTGAATTTGCACGTGATAAATTGGCCGTATAATATCTTCATTTAAACACATTGTAGGTGTCGCTGCGGGCGCCTGCGTTGTCTGAATGCGCTGAAAAACTAATCATTTGCATATCACATCATCTTCTTCCTGTCGTTTAAATTTCATGTTCTTATCATGTCGCTTTCTTGGTGTAGGATTTTTAATGGCCAGTAGTGTACTTTCGCTTTTTAATTGTTACCATTGACAATGAAAACATTAATAAATGAATTGTCAATCAATTTAACAAATCAGTTTCAATGCTGAACTTAAAAAAGCATATATTTTTGGGCGTTTTCGAAAGCTTTCTTTTTTTTTTTCTTTTCTTTTTTTTTCTTTTTTTGTAATACTTGAACAAAATTGCTTATAAATTCCAGCATGCAAACCAGCAATACTGAAAAACGATTAAGGAAAAAAAACAGCTCTTATCTCTTTGCGCGCAACACATTTCGATTAAAATTATAAGTCCATACGTTTTTTTTTTCTTTTTTAAGGGAACAAGGGACTTTTGAATTTTACTTTTCAATTTTATAATTTTACACCATGTATTTGAAGTAATAGAACAAAAATAATATTTTCATATCAATATTAGACATTTTAAATGTTAATTTAAAAATTTTAGGGTTAAAAAAGGTGTTTTGTGAGGCATATGGAACGCAACATGGGCAGAATTGAAAACACTCCAGGCGCAATTCATGTAAACGAAAACCAACAATATTTTTTTTTCCAGATGTAGTTTATCCGTATGAACATAAATGGGCATTGAATTCAATCTATGTGCGTATATAAACTAGAAAAAAAAAAAGCAAATTATGAATAGAATTTTACGTTTTTTTAATACGTATGCTACTTTGCTAACAGCGGATAAATAGTAAATTTTTGTATTTGGGTAAAGTAATGCCCAGTTTTATGAAGTATAAGACTGTTAATGTGCTCAAAAAATTTTGAAGCGATACAGTGAAAAATAATGCGGTGGGAGCATTTCGAGCCAAAAATGATGATTAAAAACGTGTAAACAAAAATCAGCTGATACTTTTATCCCTTTAAATACCACGCCCCCTTTTTTAAAAATGTAAATAAAATGCGTAAAAATCATAATATCGCAAAAATGAAAATGGATTATCAAAGCTGGTACTAAGCTCTATTTTTTTGGCGCAAAAACAATTTTTGTGAAATTTGGTTGATTTTCCGAATGTATAAGGTCCCTTGTCCCCTTTTAAATAAGGATAGGTAAAAAGAAATTATGTTTGAACTTTCAAAAATGTTCACCTAAAATAAATTTTAAATCCAAAAAATTAACATAAAATATTTTAAAAAAACGTTTTTTTTTAATTCTAAAGTCAATATCGAAGACGACTCGAAAGGTACACTTCTGTTTAAAGTTTAATAAATATTTGAATGAACAGAACAGTTAGTGGAAGCTGGCGCAAACCGAGTAGGTTTTTTGAAGAACGCTCGAAAATTGTAGTTTTCGGATTTCTATCGTAACAATTTCGGTTTTATTTCTTAGCAGGGTTCTTGAACTTCAAAATAAAAAGTGATTTTTTTTTATTATTTTGAAACCAATATTTATTTATTATCAAACTTTACAAACATTTGAAAAACCCGCTTTCCCCTACCAGGGAGCCCAAAGCGGGTAAAGTTAATTAATTTTGATTTGTTACATTTGTCAAGCAAATATGAAGTTATAAATGAATGAAATAATTGACTAGCTGCCTGTCATTATAAAAAAAAAATATAAAAAAGTTGTACTTATTCAATTTAAAGTCAGCACATTTGTTTATAAAACATATAGAAATAACTGATTAAATTAATAGACAAAGTAATTGCCATCCTAAAAAATAACTTTTGTAAGTTTTACTTATCGTATTGAAATAGAAAAACTAAGTCGGTACTCGAGTCATGAAATTATAAATAGGATATGATTAAATCCTATACCCGCTTTGCCCGAAAACAAATTTTTCATTTCTATTATTATAACATTAAATCTTAAAGAGAAACAAACGAAATGACTGTCGTAGTTTATAGGTGAATGGTGTCAAAATAACGTAGTATTAATGACAATCATAAAAATAAGCTGCTCTTCGACTAATCACAAGTTACAAAACTTCATTTAGTTTCTTTTTAGAAATGTATCATTTTTTTATTTAAACCTGGTTGCGCCATGCCTCTTCACTGCTGCTTCGCTGGGACTGATGAAAACTCAGGGATGTTTATGTAAACACGACATACGTATGCACTTACATACCATGGGGGGCCATACGAAGAGCTACCCGCTTTGTGCGACCTACCTGCTTTGGGATACCCTCCCCTATGTCTGCACTAATAAGACAGCAAAATGAATTTCCGGGTATTAAAAATCTCAATAAAGTAATATTGTGCCAAGATTGGGCATTCAGACACAATGAAATTCAGGACCAGAACTTTTTTTAACCTCGTTTCGTCAATACAAATAATGCACTGTTAAAAAAAATTCCTAAACTTTTGCGGAAAAAGTTACTGGCATCCTTGTTGCCAGTAACTCTTACAGCAAGATTTTACGGTAGTTTGTAGGATTTGATGGTAAACTTTCTTAACATTTTACCGTAAAATCCTAGTTTACTGTAAAATTTTACAGTAGAATAAACGAACGTTGAAAAACGCAACATGCGAGCAGCAGATTCGAACTCAGGAGCTTCGTATTGGCTAGCGGCTTTGCTGATTAACATACCAGTTGGGAGTCATCGCGTGTAGGGAAGTGCGGTGTTATGTGCTTCGCATTGCAAGTCATGTGGCGTATCAATTATCGCTGCAACCGTTTTTTTTTTCGGTACAATATATTGTAATTTTTTTCCGTACTGTAAACACTGCATTTTACAGTAACATTTCCCATTAAAATTTCCTGAATTTTTAACAGTGTGGAGTCTTTAACTCTGCCAGGGTATTTTATCGCCACAAAGCGAGGCACCCTAGTGAGCACTGTTATTATTTTCGATTTATTTAAGAACAACCAAACACGGTATATAACCACATAAGTGTACCCTCTTTTCTTTTTTATTGATCAGATAATAATAAATATGTTGTATCAATGGGACTGAAAACAAAAGAATTTTTTAAAGCTGAAAGGTTTATGGTTAAACTCAATTAATTTCTTACATTTTGTTAACTTATTTTGACACGATTACTTTAAAATTAAATCACAAAGAACTTGATAAAAGTAACAAAAGATTGGAGCATTTGTGAAAAAATCAATATGATACATATGTTTTTCGGTGCGAAACATGAATTGAGTGCAGAAAACTTAAAAATGAACACATTAATAAATTAATACAAATTTCCAGGCAATAAGCTGTACTTACAAGTGTTATTATTAATTTCAGTAACTTATACGAAAAAGAGATTTTATTTGTAGCACTTTTTCGTCTAAAGATTCCGCGATAAAGTTTTTGTCGACCATACTGGTAAAGTGTTGGCTATCTTCCAACTAATAAGGAAGCAATTTTATATAAGATTGCCAAACACAAACTAAATTATGGAAATATGAGTGATGAGTAATGTTGAGTTGTAATTCAAAAGACAGGTACAAATACTTTGTTGTGCACAGATGAAAGATCAAAAGCTCCCGTTATTTTTTACGAAAATTAAATTTTTAAGAAATGTACTTAATTTGTAATACTAAAGGTTATGTTTCAGGGTCTTTCCGAAAGGAATTCAATAAAATCTTAGGATATCTTAAAATGAAAAGCAAAGTTCAGATCTGAAAACATTTATGGAAAATGTGTAGCAAAATCATTATTTGTAAGGAAAATAAAACGATTAAACTCATTTTTCCTTAAATATTATGTCTGATTTCATCTTTTTCTGCTAGAGCTTAAAGCAATATTTAAGATATAGAAATGTTTTACAAAAAGCGAATTATATTCATTTCGAAATAAAGGTCTACTACCTTAGTATCATGAAAAAATTTTAGTGTTATGTGTCTTTTTTTTATCCGTACAGTACTAGAAGAAGTAGGCACTTGCTAAAAAAAAATAAGAACTACTAACTACTTGAAAAAGTTAGAAAATATTTTAAAAAAGGCTTAACATGGGGTTAGAACAGAATAAAATAACAAAAAACAGAAAAACCAGAGGGAAAAATACTTGTTAAATATTGTCATTTATGTCATGGTTTTCACAAAAGTCGTAATTGCAAAGTAAACGTGTCTTTAGTTTTTGATTTTTGCTAACCATGATATTGCTGCAAAGAGTTTTGTCTCATGGAACAATTTAAACAGAAAATCAACTCAACTTTAAAGAGGTTTAAATTTTACTTAAACTTTTCCTATATCATGATTAGGAAAATTTAAGAGTAAGTACTACATGCAATCATAATGAATTTGAAAACATCTTTCTCAAGCACCATTTGGAATAAAAGCAAAGAACATAGTGTAGAACAGATGATAAAATTTTCCCCTTTAAAAAAATGTTTTTTAATATGGGTAAAATCATTAGCTATATGTATCCTACTTTTGCTTGTTGAAATATTACTTTTTCATTTTCACCCATCGTTACAAAGAATTTCTTTACTGTAATGATACAATAAAACGTATGCTCAACATAGATGTGTATGTTCCCTAAAACGGAAGATTTGTTTATTTAGGTTCAAGCAAAACAATAAGGCGAATGAATTCAAATTCAAAATAGATGTTTAAAATTTTGCTTGTGGTACATAATTCTTAACTCAAATTAATGTACTACTTTATACAGACTTAGTTATTTCACCAACAAAACTTTCAAACTAAAGCAAAAAATAATCTTTTATTTTCTTTAACTTAACGAAGTATAAAAGTTGAAGAAAATGAAAAATCTTTCGAACTTAATATATTGTTTCTTCTTCCAAGAATGATATGAAGCATTAGAATTTCCAGTCCAATGACCTCCAAAAAACTATTTGTTAGTTCAAGGAAGTGAATTGTAAATTTGTTCAAATCTCTTCAAAAGGGTTTCACATATCGTGTCCTTTTGAGATATTATTAGTTTTAAAGAAAATACGTAAAAGTAATGAAAGTTGATTGCTGGAAATTCCTAGAAAAAGCGGTTTAAAAGTATGAAGAATTCATTACTTCTACAACAGAAATGTTTATTTAAATGAAAATGTCTTAAAATATGTTTTCCTTTTAGTTTGGAAATAATTAATAGTATAAACTTGTTATTGGATTTAAAACATTTAATTGAAATAAAATGAATGTGCAACAAATCATTTCTTTTAAATATTGTACCTTAACTAGAAAATGAATTTAAAGAATGATCACACTGGGTTAACTTTTGAATGAAATTAACACGATGCTTTGTTTACGTTCTAAACGAGCTGATGTGTGCATCACATGACTTCCTTTTACTCCAATTTAATGTGACTTCCCTGTTATTGAATATTTTAATGTGATTCAATAGTTTACTCTCTAAAAAAGGTCAAATTGAAACCAAATTAAAAAAAAATCGCAAAATGTGTCGCCAAGTAGGCGACAAAACTTGGCGATTAAAAGACTGGCGATATATCGCCAAGTGTCCCACAAATTACGACACAACTTGAGATTACATCGAAATTAACAATGATTTTCCTCCCAAAAATGGGCAACCAAAAGGGAAGGTGCGCAACTAGACCCCACTAGGAGTCTACGTACCAAATTTCAACTTTCTAGGACATATTGTTTTTGAGTTTTGCGAGATACATACACACATACGTACATACATACGTACATAAGGACGTCATGAGAAAATTCGTTGTAATTAACTCGGGGGTCGTCAAAATGGATATTTCGGGTGTCTGTACGTTCCTAGGCATATATTCACGTGTGATCGAGTCGAAAAAAAAAAACTCAAAATTCATTCGGGGGTGAGAAAAATGGAAATTAAGGAGTCCGCCAAATTATAACACCACTTGAGTTTGCATCGAAATTAACAATGAATTCCCGCTAAAAAGGTGCAAAAGACCCCTTTAGAAACACCCGAATGCAACCAAAGGGGAAGGTGCACAGCTAGACCCTACTAGGAGTCTACGTACCAAATTTCAACTTTCTAGGACATACCGTTCTTGAGTTACGCGACATACATACATACGCGCATACGCAATTACATACGTACATACAAACGTCACGTTGTAATTAACTCGGGAAACTTCAAAATGGATATTTCGGGCGTCTATACGTTCTTACGTACATATGTACGTGTGGTCGGTTCGAAAAAAAAAACTCAACATTCATTCGGGGGTGAGCAAAATGGAAATTAAGGCCGATTTTTTAGTGAAAATTTTTTCGCGAATACAATACTTCCTTTTTTGTAAAAGAAGTAAAAAACCTTAATGTCTTGATAAGTTAGTTTCAAGTATTACTCTGTGTATGTTTTGCTCAAGGAGTTAGATGCCTTCATTAAGTTATGTTCATGAAGTTATGATGCCTTCCTTCATTTTAATAAGGATGCAGTGTTAGGAGATTAATAGCTCTCTTTTTTTATTTATTTTAATTCTTGCTAGTTATTTCTAACATTTTTATTTTTCCAAAAAGTTTCTATTCTAGTGTAACAGCAATTAAACTTAAAAAAAAAAAAAAAAAACACGGGTGTCATTTACTTTGTATGAAATAGCAATTCAGTATTTGTAACGTGGTTACCTCGACACTACTAAAAATCAATCTCATTCTCTTTTATGCCTTTAAAATTTGTTTGAGAATCACACGCACACTATCTAATGCAAAAGTATCTTAAGTTGACACCACAATTCCTCTGAATGTAAACACATCGTCTGATTCAGTAAGTAAATTCTCAGAACCCCATTAACTATGTAACAAAAAGAAGTATGTTGAGGTTACTTCTTTCAAGTACGAAGACTCACAAAGCATTAGTTTAATGCAACGTTGCATAAACATATGAGCCTAAATCCTAAGGTTACTTTTTGTAGTGTGTCCTCAAACAGTACAACATTCTCTGAAAAAGGTAACGTGCGCACATAATTGTGGATTAAAGGTAGAAAAATTGTTGATGGAACACGTTTTAGTTTTTACAATCTCATTGCATTTTGGTGAAAAAATCACAGTGCAACAACGGTTTTCATAAAACAAGTTAGCCGTTATTCCTTTTTAAATCAGATAGTTTTTGTATGACTGAGTCTCCAAAATTGCAAAATATTGTGTTCCAGAAAAATAAGACAAAGATTATTTGACCCCCAAAGCTCTTTTTGATGGTTTGAAACAATTTTCCCACTTTATCAACATTCATATGAAAACAATAACCAATTTAATTAAACCACAATCAATTTTGAAAACAGTTTTAATTTTTGCGATTTTTTTCCCAAACACCTTTTTAATATAACGTACTAAATTCAACTATACACAATTATATTTAAATTAAAATATTACACAGCTCTATAGCATGCACAGAACTTGACCGATAGCATTTTTAAGTATTTCTGACAAGTAAACGAATTTCCAAAATTAAAAAAACATTAATTATAAATTATAGATTTTTTGCAAAAATGTGTATCAATTTAAGATGTCAAAGATCCAGATTTCTGAAACTTTTCTGAAAGTTAGAGGTGGTATAGAGGCGAAAAAAGCTGTTTTGATTTGACATGGAATGACCTAAAATTAACTTCATCATGGAGGCAGAAGATATTTTTCGCTTTTCCTTGGTCGAAATTGCCGCTTCACGTTAAAACAAATTTCTTACTAAACATATATATATATATATATATATATATATATATATATATATTTATAATAATTATAATATATATATATAAGTAGCTTTTAGAATAAATTGTGTTTCCAGCTATTTTTCTCAATCTTCGTTCATTTTCTAATGTGTACTAGTTACAATACAGATTTATCTTTACAATCGAACGTCATTCAATATTACTAGTAATGAAAACCAAGCCTGTCGTTTAGGAGGATCGGGAGTGGTATTCCCCACCAACCGTCTTATAAAGTTAAAATGCATTTATACATGTATGTAAGCATTTTGCTGATTTCCACCATGAACAAAAATACTGAAAAAAATACTCAAAAAATAGTAATATATACTTTAAAAAGTACTTTTTTACTAAAATACTAAATAAATACTTGATATGTTTTAAAGTAAGTTTTGTGTTACTTTTCCAGTGCTTTTACTCAATCTTCGCTCATTTTCTAATGAATAGTACTACAACACTGATTTATCTTTACAATCAAATGTCATTTAAAGTAACTGTCAATGAAAACCAAGCCTGTCGTTTTGGAGGATCAGGAATGGTATCCCCTACCACCCGTCTTTTAAAGTTGAAACGTATTTATACATTAATTTACACATTTTGCTGTTTTCCCCAATGATACGTACAAAAATATTTCCTTTGTACTCCCTGGGTAACTTTCACGGGATAAGCAGGATGAAATGCAAGTAAAGAAAAAATATTGCTTAAGTTAGTGAAATCTGAAATCTTAACTGACAAATAACAGCGTTTTCTTTGTAAAACTAGAACACTTTACCGGTGCATGGAAATTTCAATATTTTTTGCCGGTCCATGGCAAAAAACATGCTGTTAAACGCTGGTGTAAATTACCAATTAGCTCAAAGCTTTCGTTAAAAAAATGCGCATTAATCAACGTTTCTTCCTTTTAATTTGTATCAATTAGGAAATACATGTTAAGTATACGTATATTTGTTTTTAATTTCCCATTGAGACTAGTATTCCCGATTGGACACAATAGTTTATTTGTTTCTTTGAGTTGGAACTTTAGAGCAGATGCATTCAAGAACAATCATTTTAAATGAAACTTAAAGGTAAACTAAACAAAGTATACTCATTTGGGGAAACGCAGTTAAAATGAAGAACTTTTTCGAACGCTTACATTTGTAAGACTTGTCTTATTCGGGGTATCATATGAATTCTGTAATTAGAATTCAAACACATTATTTCTCATGAGATCAAAACAATTAAAATAGAACATAAAAATATGCATGAGAACAAACTGTCGAGCTTATTTATTTATTTATTTTTTTTTTTTGAAACCTAAGCAAAGTTTTAAGTTATTTTTTCTCAAGTAAAGCAAAACAAATGCAAGTCTGAGTCTGAAATCTTAATTAACTATTAAGGTATATGGAAGAAATAGAGGTCTCATTTCTTCCAAAAGCGTTATATTGTGTACTTGTCTCATTCCGCACTTTGTATCTGAATTTTGTAATTAGAAACCGAACGCATTATTCCTTACAAGATCAAAATAATAAAAATAAAACATATATAATAGTAAGAAAATGAACTGTAAAACTTAATTTTATCGAAACCAAAGCAAGGATTAAATTAATTTTTTTCCAAGTATAGCAAAACATATACTAGTTGTAGTCTCTTTGAAATTGTAATTGACTATTAAGATTTATGGAAGAAAAAGAGGCCTGAACACATTTTGATTATTGTCTAAGGAAGATTAATGATACAAAGTTCTTTTCCTGGCTAATACTAAAACGAACTAAAATGTTTCTTTGATAAAAAAAAAAACTTCTTAATAGCACAATATTTAGCAGAAAGTACAAAATTCGTTGCATAAAAGGGGAAAAAATAGTTTTTAAACAATAAAATATGGATAAACATAAAATTATACGTAAGTAATTATAATTTCGACTGTAGAGTTTAAAAAAAAACTGAAGCTTCGTTTTAAGGAAATACGTTTTAGAGACAGTTTGTGTTTCGCTAGTTTATTAAACAAAAAATAGAAATGCTGGCACATTTACGATGCTAGAATTGCGACCCGCGAAATATGAAACGAGAAAAACCATCCTACTCTATTGTCTATAAATGATTTATTTGCTACTAAACGAAAATCTATAGCACTTTTCAATGTTTCCTTTATAATAATGTTTTTTCATTGAATCATAAAGATAAAATTTGGGATTTTATGTAGAAGTTGGAGTGGTTGGTGTATAGGCTAAAGAAAGCAACAGTAACCCTTCTTTACTCAAAAAGGATTGGTTAACACATGCAATGCCAATAATTCTCCAAGAACTTTCTAAGTAGAGATGCAAACTTATTTTCTTTCCAGTACACCTTTAAAAATTACTTTATGCAAGCATTTACATTTTGTTTCATTCCTCATAACACTTGTGTTTTTTTTTTTTTTTTTGTAATTCGCTCTCTTGTTGTATTCCAAGCCAAATAGTTCTCTTTTGTTATCACTAAAAAATTCAGAAAAGTTTGAAAATAAAAATTTTACTTTATAAAACCATCACTAGGAAAATTCTGACTTGGTTCAGAAGCAGACACTGTTAAAATTTCCGTAAATGTTTCTGAATATATGGCACAGCTGCGGTTCACGAAAATTTCAAAAGCGTTTCTGAGTTCTTCAGAATCCTGTTTCGGTAATTTTTAGAAACTTTTCTGAGTACTTTGGAATCCTCTTACTGTAATTTTCAGAACGAACGTTTCTGAGTATTACGAAAACCACTCTGTGGATTTCAAAACGATTTCGAGCATTTTGGAATCTTTTTTCGGTTATTATTCTTTAATTTGAACGTTTTTTTAAAATCTGTGTATTTTTGTTTTGAATCTATGTTGCGTTCTATAACAACTTTAACTGGATCTTTCACACCTCCAAACAAGAAATCTTATAAACATACGATTTTTTTTTTCGTGCTTTTCATGTAACACTGTACGATTTTGATTAGCAATGACAGGTCAAATTCATGGTTAATATTGGCAGAGCAAATGGAAATAAATTTAGTTAACGTATAGAGTCGAGTCCGCTTATTAGAATATCGTTTATAGAATAAACCGCTTAATATAATACATTTTCAATGTACCAAACCATTGTAATGTGTTATTTTGTTCCCGATTACTGGAATATCCCTCTTATTAGAATTTTTTGCGGTAAAATGGATATTCTATTAAGGCGGTTTGACTCTAATTATTACATGTTTTCAAATTATTAAGATCTGAAACTATTGTCGACGAGGAGAAACATATTATCTGTCGACAAACATGTAAAATGGATATAGCAACCATTTTACAAATACTTGCATTCCTAAGTGCAGAGTAATCTTATTTTACAAGCACACATCAAAAGGTACCAAACCAATGTAATATGTTATTTTGATCCCGTTAATGGAATATCCAGCTTATTAGAAAATATTTTGGGGTAAAATGACTATTCCATTAAGCGGGTTTGACTGTACCAGTTAAGCTTTATTCAATAAGCATTCATGTAATTCGCAACGAGTGGCTATTGAAATTATTATGACAGATAGCTTGATTAACAGTTTTACACATGCGCAAATACATAGAAAGTGGTTAAAACTTTTCATGAAAAATCTAAGTATAAGATAGCCAACTAGAGATATCAGGGTGTGGCTATTAAAAATCTTTCCGTCGAATCTGACTTTTTCCATACTATATTAGAGAAGAATTTTTAATAAATTTTCTCAAAAGCAGAATAAAAATAAGAGCAAAAAATATAGAACAAGAAAAGCTAACTAATTTTACTGTACTTTCAATTAGCTAGTTTGTAATTTCCTATTACTACTAAAAAGCTTAATCACAATTTTTAAATAATGTTTCAAAAATAATATCGAGTAATAAGTTAAAATTTTAGCTCTGGAAGTATGTCAGTTTGCAATTCATATTAATTAAATTTGTAAACTAAGGTTACATAGAAAATCAAACGAAAGAAAATTTACATATTAGTGCTACAATGTCTACAGACATAATTTGTAAAAGCATTTAATCTCAGATTGTCTCATTTTTCAAATTTGGAGGATTAATTTGCTGAAATTTCAGTTTACAAAAACATGATCAATCTTAAGTTTCACT